>NW_026067933.1:3332388-3335231 GCF_014885135.2 Alexandromys fortis
TTTTTTTTTTTGTTTTTTTTTAGGTTTTTTTTTTTTTTTTTTTTTTGAGACTGGGTATCACTATCAGGCTGGCCTTAACTCAGAGAGATGCCTTTGTTTTCCAAGTGCCAGCTTGGTAGTTTCTGTTTTAGAAAAACCTTTTCTCCAAATAGCAGGAAGAAAAGGCATGTCATTGAGGATTCTTATTCAAAACTGTGGGGGCATCCCCAGACATATAGCCTATTTTTCCAAACTGCTGGACTCTGTTCTATGTGGTTGACCAGGCTGTTTACGAGCTGTCACAATTATAGCAATGCAGGTGGATGAGGCAACTAAACTCACTCGCGGACACTGGTTCGAGGTCCTAACCTCCCACTAAGTTCAAAGTGTCCTTGCAATCAAAGGGCACCAATGGTTAACTAGGGGACACCTAGCTAAATTCTAAGTCCTCTTCCTGGAATCAACAAAATTGTACTTAAGTTGCCACACACTAAGCCCAGCAACTGTGCTCTTGTGTATGAGGCAGCCACATTAACTCATTTCTGTGTGGGCCATAAAGGAAGTCTGTTCTAGCAAGCTTGTTTTGAGGATAAGTCCTTAGCGAATCCTTGTGTATATTAGTTTACAGATGGGAACTGTTACATGGACAAAGGGTCTGAAGGGCAGGATTTGTGCTTCTCAGCCTTCACAAGGCAATAGAGGCTAAACCTCTTCTAATAGCTCATCTCAGAAAGCTGAGCTTTACAAATGGGAAAAGATAAGTCGGTGCCTGACTGTACATATGCTTGAATAGTTTTCCATGCTCACACAACTGGAGGACTTTTAATGGGAGCAAATTCTCTGATTAAATATGACCCTGATGCTGTATCTTTTCCAAAGTTGTCTGGTAATGCAGACAGGTAGCAGTTATGCACTGCAAAGGATGCCAGAATTGCAATTCCACTCTCACACAGTAAAGCAACAGTGCATGTGCCAAACAGCAGCATTCCAAGGGGCAACAGAGATGGCTCTGCTAATTCTTGCACCGAAGTTAAACTTAAGTCGATCTTACACAAGAGCAAGGAAGGAATGGGCCTCCCAACAAAGAGACAGACTGACTAGAAATGATTGATAAGATTCTGCTGTCTCAAACACAAAAGCGGACAATTATTAAGAGACCTTATCATTTGTGCAACTTGGAAAGAGAAACGCAAGCTACTCTACCCACTCGTGCTCCGATGGAAAAAGACTAGGACAAGCAGGGCTTGTGTCCTCTGTCTCTGTGGTAACCCAGGAGGTGGAGTCAAGTCACTACCCCATACCCAGGAGAGGGACGTGTGTAGGAGAAGCTAGGAAGTTAGCTTTTATCCGTGTGCCTCCTTACTGAGGAAAAATGCTTTGTGTGCTGAAATCTTCATGGATTGAATAGAAACCTAGGATGCCAAGATTGAAAAGGATCAAGAAGTTACTAAAGACTCTAATACATGAAGTCATTCCGCATGTGGGCTCCCAAGGTATCTCCAAAATGACAATAGGCCTTCCTTTATTTCTAAAATAACCTAAGATGTCTCACAAACACTAAACATAGTCTACTATTGCCATACCTCACACTTACTATTAGCATCTCACTCACTGGGAAAAGTAGAGAAGACAAGCCATTAATGCAAAACACATTAACAGTTCAGGGTTGTGGAAAACTGGAAATAAGCCACACCACTCAAAGGGGTTGAGTTGTTTTTTTTTTTTTCAGGGCTCAAATATTTGTGACCATGGCTCAGGGAGATTAAAGTTAACCTCAAATTTCATATTCCAATATGGTATCAATTTCATAAAGTTTTTACAGTTAATAGAACAAAGAAGCACATAAGTCAGCACAGTTTTCAAATACATGGGTATATATATTAGGTAGGTGAGTTCCAGCAAAATGGGAGAACCTCAGATCAAGGCCTCAGATGCTCTCGGATGTCATTCTGAAATTTTGGATCGGTGGAAGCTAGGGTCTATTTGTATATTCCAAAGGATTTACTGAACAGGCACAAGATCGTTATGGCACTTATGGGCAATAAGTGGCTTCTAAGGGGGTTAAATATGACCTTAGATAACTTGGATCTGGACCCTCAATAGTGCAGCCTCTCCACACCACTGAAGCTCTGATCAGTCAGTAAGCATTTGCAGTCTGATTCTCTCCATGAACTTTGGTTCACTGTTTCCTGGTTCGCCAAGCAGAACAAGAACCTGGCAGCAGGAATTGATGCAGAGGCCATGAAAGAGTGCTGCTTACTCGTGTGCTCAGCCTGTTTCTTTTTTATTTTTATTTTTATTTTTTAATTTATTTATTTATTAAAGATTTCTGTCTCTTCCCCACCCTCTCCCTCCAATCAAGTCCCCCTCCCTCGTCAGCCCAAAGAGCAATCAAGGTTCTCTGCCCTGTGGGAAGTCCAAGGACCACCCACCTCCATCCAGATCTAGTAAGGTGAGCATCCAAACTGCCTAGGCTCCCACAAAGCCAGTATGTGCAGTAGGATCAAAAACCCATTGCCATTGTTCTTGAGGTCTCAGTAGTCCTCATTGTCCACTATTTCAGCGAGACCGGTTTTAACCCAGGCTTTTTCAGACCCAGGCCAGCTGGCCTTGGTGAGTTCCCGATAGAACATTCCCATTGTCTCAGTGTGTGGGTGCACCCCTCGTGGTCCTGAGTTCCTTGCTCGTGCTCTCTCTCCTTTTGCTCCTGATTTGGACCTTGAGATTTCTGTCTGGTGCTCCAATGTGGGTCTCTGTCTCCTTTCATTGCTTGATGAAGGTTAATATTCAGGAGAATGCCTATATGTTTTTCTTTGGGTTCTCCTTATTTAGCTTCTCTAGGATCACTAATTATAGGCTCAATG
>NW_026067933.1:3335358-3487414 GCF_014885135.2 Alexandromys fortis
ATATGCTCTACTATGTTCATAGCAGCATTGTTTGTAATAGCCAGAACCTGGAAACAACCTAGATGCCCTTCAATGGAAGAATGGATGAAGAAAGTATGGAATATATACATATTAGAGTACTACTCAGCATTAAAAAAAAGGACTTCTTGAATTTTGCATGCAAATGGATGGAAATAGAAAACACTATCCTGAGTGAGGTAAGCCAGAACCAAAAAGAGGAACATGGGATGTACTCACTCATATTTGGTTTCTAGTCAGCCTGTTTCTTGTAGAATCCAGGACTACCAGCCCAGGGGTGGCCCCACCAGCACTAGGCCCTTCCCCATGAATCACTAATTGAGAAAATGCCCTACAAACTTGTCTAAAGCCCAATCTTAAAGAGGTAGTTTTTTGATTGGGGCTCCCGCCTCTCTTACAATTCTACCTTGTGTCAAGTTGACATAAATTGTGCAGCACAATTGACCCCTTGTCAACTTGACACACATACATCACCGTTAAGCCATAATCCTTCCTTTCTCATTCGTCCCAAAGATCTCATATTGAAAACATAAATAACTTAAAAAATCCAGTTTTTACAAATTCAAACACATTGAAAGTTCTATCTGTTCAGACTAGCCAGTCTCTCTAAAAGTCTAAAATCTTTTTTTAAAATTTCTAAATATTTCATCTATGAGCTCCTGTAAAAATCAAAATCAGTTTAAATACTTTCTTCAAGAGGGAAGAACCAGGGCGCAGTCACAATCTGATCAAAGTGATCTCGAATTCCCAAAGGTGTAAATAATTCAATGTCCAGTCATCTGGGATTCACTCATCAGACTTTTCCAAAGGGCTTGGGTCGCTTCCCCAGCTTTGCCCTCTGCAGCACACATAGTTTGTTTTCTAGGTTGTGCCTGCCACCATCCCACTGCTGCTGCTTTTTTTTGGGGGGTCACCCCATGGTGGTAGCATCCCCAAAACACTAGCGTCTTTTGCTGTGACTGGGCTTCCCTTTCACAGGTAACCTCTCCTGGGCTCTCCTCAGGAGCTCCAGCCCTGCCACACAGCACCAAGCCTCAGCTTCTTTCCACGATCCCTTCACACCTTTAAAGCCAGCACCATGTGGGTAATGCCCACACTGCCAGCACAAGGGACAACCTTGGCCATATCTGGAATACAACTTTTGTGTGCTGAATCCCAATCCTCTTGAAAACACACAGGCAGGTCTCTCGCAGAATGCCCACTATCCTGGTACCAGCTTGTCTTAGGGCTTCTATTGTTGTGATGAAACACCATGGCAAAAAACAACATGAGGAGGAAAGGGCTTATTTCGCTCCCATTTCCATACAACAGTTTGTCACCAAAAGCAGTGAGGTCAGGAACCTAGACCTGATGCAGAAACCATGGAGAAACTGTGCTTACTGGCTTGCTTTCCATGGCTTGCTCAGACTGCTTTTTTTTTTTTTTTTTTTAACAAAACCCAGGATCACCCAGACAAGGGATGGCACTGACCACAGATCATATGGAGAAGTTGACACAAACTATCCAGTACTTTAGGCTTATTTCCAGAAACTTGCCTCACAAGTCTAAATAGAGGAGAAATTTGTGAAAACAGGAGGGATGATGCCCTTCTGGCTGTTACCCCGAGACTCCACGATTGCTGAGGCTAGTCTTTATGAAACACGTTTTTCACAACCCTGAACTCTGTAATGCATTCGTCATCCACAAACTTCTGTTCCTTCGATGTGGTGTACCTCCGTTCTCAGCTATCAGGATTCTAAAAACACGCTAGAATTCTCATCGGACTGGGCTTCCTCCTCCTGTTACAGGTTGTGAAAAGGTGCATTTCATAAAATAAACATGACACCTGCGCTTGCGCTTCTCCAGGAGATAGGCCCAGACGTTTCTTTCGTTCTTTTTCTGTCTTCGCTTGCTTTCTGCCACAGGCAGTTACAAACCTGGTCAATAACCATCTAGGGAGGTCCTGAGCTAAGCTCTAGGGTCAGAGATCTTTCTGGCAGATGAACCTAAGAGTAGAACAGGGGCAGGGCATGACCTAGTACCTGGCAGCGCCTCCGATTGGCGGAAGAGAAGGTTGTTCCTTCGAGGCTGCTGCTGATTGGCTGCAAGAGGGAAGACTTGTGACGTACTTAAAAGTTGAGCAAACACCTCCTCCTCCTTCTCGCCCCCCCCCCCCCCCCCCCCCCCCCCCCGCCCCAAGCCAATTTTTTTTCCCTCACGGAAATCTGAGACTTCAGGGTCCAGATTCAGGAGCTCTTGGCGGCGGAGGACTATTCAGAAGCCACAAGGTGAGAAGAGGGCCGGGAGGGCGACGCTGATGCAGGCGTGATCCCTGCCTGCAGGATGCACTTGCAGCTCCCGGCTCTACCGCGGGACTCCAGCTGTTGGCCACGACAGAGCAAGGGAGGGGGACAAACTTTAGGTCTCACCGCCCAGCTTTCCTGAAGGGAGGGAGGGCGGTGGGCTCAGCTCCTCGGGCGTCTGAATAGGAAGGGGGAGGAGGGCGATGCACTTTTTTTACGGGGGTGGGCGCTGACGATTGTGGTGCTGTTGCTGGGGACTATGGGTTGATGATGAAATTAAAGCTGCAGAGTGAATAACTTATTTATTCTTGGACTGAAAACTTCTTTGACGGTGGTGGCAGATGGAGAGAAGCAAGATTCTTCCTGAGCCCCGGTCCCCATTTGAGTCCGCGGAACTGTGAACTGTGACACAGAATTTTCCACGCCTAGCTGCAGTTTTAGGGATGGCCACTGTGGCTGAGATAGAGGCATGGCGGGGTCAGTCTGTACTCTAATTGAATTAGGCATGAGACAGAAAGTTGGGCAAGTTGGGTTTCTGGTCTCCAAACTCTCGATATCCTGTGTGTGTGTGTGGGGGGGGGGGGGGGTGCTGTGCAGGCCAGGCCGATGCACAAGATGACTCTGTGAACACACACACTTTGTTAACTCTGCCTGGTTGAATGAAGAAAGGGGGAGAAAGGGAGAGAAAGAAGCTGAATAAATGAATTAGTTCCTAAATCAGTAGAGATCGATGTTTCTTGGATATTATGGATCATGAATTGTGAGAATGTGAGCAATGTGTAGCTGTGACCAGCGTTATGAGGCTCGGTAAACCACATTGGATGGTCTATGATATACACAGAGTCTTTCCAGTTCTTTGTACAAAACACAAATGGCATGGCATGGTGTGTGCGCGTTTGCATGTTTGTGTGCACACGCGCATGTGTATTTGGCCACCCCACTCTGCTCCATGAAGGTGAGCGGACCTTGGGCTGCATAAACTTGTTGGCTACAAAATCTGATTGTCATTCTGCGAAGTGTCTTAGGAAGACAAAAGTTGAGTTTGCTTATTGGAGGCATTCCCCCAATCTTCTAGAAAATCCTATTTCTTACCACGGTCGCTGGTTTCATTGAATCTGAAGTGTCATCAGATTAAGGCGCATCCCTATGCCAGAGATGCTAAAATGTGAGAACGTGTCTCAACCTGATCGAAGCAGAGCTAGAATGGTAACGGAAATTACGTGTTCACCTGTGTCTGAAGAATGGCGTTCAGGACAGGCTCTTTCAGTTTGGGTTCTCTTTTCCTCTTCTTGGGAAGCATAATTCACTATAGTGTGACAAAGAGTAAGGACAAGCAGTGTCTTCGACTAGGGGTGTGACTATGCTCACATTGGAGGAATCAGGAGGCTTGCACCATTTTCCTTTCTTCACATTTATTGTGTAGGGCATATGAGACTGGTTCCGGTTGCTAGAGAAGGTTCACAACAGCCTTGAGACTTAGTTGGATTTTGTAGATGATTCACAGATGGGTAAGGTGTGAATCGGGTCACAGAGTGAGTTCAGGTATCAGGACCATTTCAAGGAGGTGAGCCTGAACTCCTCGGCATCTGTCTCCTGCTGGAAACTCTGGCTTCTGGTTATGGTAGTTAATGATACACTGCTAGAGGTTTAGGTAGGTGCCCAGCCTTCCTCTTTGTTGTCTTAACGCTTTGTTTCTCTGTTTAGTGCACTTCAGCGGGATGTGTACAGGCTGATTTATATTCTAAAACTTCAATACATGTGTAGTCCACATTGTCCACTCTCTAATGAGCTAAATGCATCAAAATAATATTGCTAAAAGAACTTTTTTATTTTTTTAAAAAATTATGTTTAAACTTTAGTTCCCCCACCCTGTGTGTTTGTAATGGGGTGGGGAAGATGCGTTGACAATTTAGTTCTTATTTATCTATTATACATGCTCTATTGCATAGGTTTTTGTAATGTATACTTAAATTTTCTCATTATTTATTTTAAGATAAATAATGTAAAATTTTTACCTGGCTAACAAAATTATAAAACTATATATATTATATGGTATATATTATATACATATATTTATAAAAATATATACTATATAGTACTGTTTTAATAGCATGCATATGTTATGTACTGTTTGAATCAGGATAAACATATCATCATCTCAAACATTTGCAATTTCTTTACTAAGAATTCTGTAAAATTCCCTTATAGTTTTTCAAAACAATAGTACATTGGTATTACAGCTATCTAATTGTGCAATAAATTTATTCTTTCTTTTATTTAAAGTTTGAGGTTTTCTGATGTGCCAATACCTTGGAATACAAAAAGAGTAAATCATATTTCCTACACTGGACCAGAAAATTTAGCAAGGAAGCATGAATATAGGAAAAAACCGTTTTGGATTGCACTGCAGTTTAGAACACTGTTTTACATTTCATGGAGTCTAAATCTGTGAGCTAGGGGAGTCAAGTTTTTGTTTGTTTTCTTTGATTTTGAAACAGGCTCCCACTATGTAGTCCTGGCACCCACTAAGGACCAGGCGAGCCTCCAACTCACAGAAGTCCAACTACCTCTGCCTCCAAGTGCTGGGATTAGAGGCATGCACCACCACACCAGACTTTATGAATCAGATTTTTCTATTATTGAATGATAGCAGCTGGAGGATTGAGACAATATGAATTTTTTCAAACCAGATAAATTAACAGTAAGAGACCTGTCCATGAAGTCTCTCTGCAGTTTTATTATCTGTATTACTGTTGCTGTGCACACACCACACACACACACACACACACACACACACACACACACACACACACGCCTGGTAGAAGCAATTTGAGCTGGAAAAGATTTCTTGGCTCACATTAGAAGAAGGGATGAGATTCATCATGGAGAAAAGCCATGAGTGTGAGTGTGAGGTTGCTGACCACACGTGGTCCATGGTCAAGCTGTAGAAAGAGATGAACACTGGAGCTCAGGTTATCCCCCTGCCTCTTTATTCATCCCAGGATCCCAGTGTGTGGAATGGCACCACCAACATTGGGGAGGGTCTTCCTCCCTTAAACCTCTCTGGAGATGCCGTGTCTTCTAGGGCATTCTAAATCTATCAAGTTGACAGGGAAGGTTAATCAACACAGTTCAGGTGGTTTTAAATTTTATTTTTATTTATTTTATTTTATTTTTTTTTTTTTTACCATTTGGCTAGCACATTTATACCAGGTTCAACATGGAAGCATTTGAGCAATGGACTGGGGAAGAGGAAGTGAATATCTGGTGCCAGTGCCTTTGCAGTTCCAGGCTTGGTTCCAACAAGCCTTGGAGTTGGGAGGGATTTGGCTTAGTTAGAACTAAACCATTGTCAGATGCTCTGTTGACACTGGAACTCTTGAAGTTCCCAGGAACACTAAGGTCCGGGAAATGGGTAAGAAGGATAGATATGGAGCCACTGTGTTAGCTTACATATGCTAGGAAGATATGGTATATGGAAATTACCATATACCAAATATGGTATATTCTTTTAAAATACTAATGTGTGTAGTGGGGGAAATGGCCCAGCGAATAAAAACACTTGTCTGTTCTTGCAGAGAACTGGAGTTTGGTATCTAGCTCCTATATTAGGCAGCCCATAAATATCTGGAACCTCACTTTAAGGGCTTGGATTTCCTCTTCTGGATTCAGTGGCTGCTGTACTAATACCACACACACACACACACATACACACACACAAAAAAAAACACAATAAAATAAACCTTAAAAAATACCAAGTATATTTTAAAAGACATCTGCAGGTTTTGAATGAACTAAAAAGACAAAAACAACTTGCATTTCTTATATATTATCATATTTCTTCATCTGAGGTCGATGTTAACCCTTTCATGGTCTCTTAATATTTAATCCAGGTATGTATCCATTTGCTGCAAGTAACTTGGCATTGAAAAACCTCTTCTTGTGATTTAGTAGTTCAGTCACTGAAATATGGGGAGTAGATTGTTCTAATGGTTTAAAATAAGTGGCTGCAACCCTTTAATACAGTCCCTCATGTGATAAAATACATTTGTTGCAACTTCATCACTGTAATTTTGCTGTTACATAGCAAGTTCTATAGTTCTGGAGTGTTTTATTGCTATCAGTGTATTTCTGTGAAACTCACGGTGATACTCTGGAGATTGTTAGAGGCACTTTAAGTTCCCAGTGAATCCTATGTTAGTAGGCATGTACTGTAGAGCTATTCCTTTTTCTTTTTTTCACAGAGACATAAAGAAGAATACTTTTTTTGGGTCTGGCTTACCTCACTCAGGATGGTGTTTTCTATTTCCATCCATTTGCCTGCAAACTTCAAGAAGTCCTTGTTTTTTACTGCTGAGTAGTACTCTAATATGTATATATTCCATACTTTCTTCATCCATTCTTCAATTGAAGGGCATCTAGGTTGTTTCCAGGTTCTGGCTATTACAAACAATGCTGCTATAAACATAGTAGAGCATATACTTTTGTTGTGTGATAAGGCCTCTCTTGGGTATATTCCCAAGAGTGGTATTGCTGGGTCCATGGGTAGGTTGATCCCGAATTTCCTGAGAAACCTCCACACTGCTTTCCAGAGTGGTTGCACAAGTTTGCATTCCCACCAGCAATGGATGAGTGTACCCCTTTCTCCACAACCTCTCCAGCAAAGGCTATCATTGGACTTCCCACAGGGCAGGGAACCCTGACTGCTCTTTGGGCTGACGAGGGAGGGGCACTTGATTGGGGGAGGGGGAGGGAAAGGGGAAGAGACAGAAATCTTTAATAAATAAATGAATAAATAAAAATTAAAAAAAGAAGAATACTTTTAAACTTACATTTTTGTATTTGAAATGTTGACCTTCAATGTCTTGAAGAAAAAAATAGAGTTTTAGGGTCAAGTTCTCCCCTTTTACTCCCTTTCTCTCTTCCCACTCTTCCTTGTGTTTCCCTAGCTCTTTCCCCTCCTGCTCTTACCTCCTCCATATTATGCTGTTGCCTCTTATGGGCACTCGGTAATGTCAGCTGATGTTGCTAGGGTAAATGGGTAAGCCAGAATCATTCCACCTTGTCTAAAAATAAACATGGCATTTACTTTCTAACATTTTTGCAAAATTCACAAAATCTTGGACCAGGAAATTCAGAGTAGCTCTCATAGTCATTGCTGGTAAATGCTTCCTCCTCTCAGTACAATTCTGAAGTCCCCAGTTGCTTTTTACTTTCTCCTGCCTGTTTTCATGGTGCTGGGAAGTGGAACCTGTTTTCATGCTAGGCACATGCTCTTTCTTTGAGCTTCATCCTCTGTCCATTTCCTATTTCTTGATGACCTTAGGTGACCATGAAGCTCTGTGCTGAGAACAGGTCTCAAAGTTCACCCAGTTACAAGTGACCGGTAATAGCTCCTATAATCTCAATTCCTTTTGTTCCCCAAACACCGAGAGATTTAGAATTTACCTTGGCAGGGACTCAGGAAAGACGTTTCAGTCGACAGAAGAATAGGGGTCAAGAGGGAAGCTTTGATAATTGACTGAAGTTGGATGCCAGATTTCTTTTTGAAGCCAGAGCTGGTGAGAGTAGCAGTGTGTCACACCTCATTGTCTAGTGAAATCCCTGGCCTTCGGCAAAGCAGAGAAAATTGCAGGTTTTATCATTGGCTCCTCAGTCTGCCCCAATTGTCAGCTACATTCAGAGGGTCCAGTTGGAGAGTGTGTGTGTGTGGGGGGGGGACCGGGAGGAAAGTGGGAGGAGGGGAGGAAGTGAAAATTTTGATTGATATTATTTATAAAGTAATAAATAGAAAAAGAAAATTGCAGGTTTTAAGCTTCAGTCTAGGAATTCTGCCTCTGCTCAAATGTGAACCACCCAGTAAAACTATAGTGTCCTAATTCTTTATCTGTGAGGAAGGGACTATTTATTATTATATTTTGCAAGAAGGAAATGAGTTAGTATCTGTGAAGGGTGCACCACAGTGTGGGGTTTATAATATTTAATCAATGGTAACTATTTCATTTATTTCAAGTGTAAGTTACAGCAATTTGATAATTTTGAAACTCATTACAAAAAGTGAATGTGACTTCTTAAGAGAATCCTAGTTTCTGATGATTCTGTCTTCCAGTTTCCTTAGATTGTATGACTATGCATGGTATGTGTGTCCCCTGCTTCTCCAAGCCCACACTCACCCCAGAAGTGGAGAGGATGTCACTGAGATTGGGAAGGTGACTCTGGTTAATAATCAAGCTTGGAAGCAGGCACACTAACTAATGGGAATGTGTGCACGTGCCTTCATTTAGGGTCCCTAAGGGAAACTCATAATGTGTTCACCTGTGAATTCAAGAAGCACAGTGTGTGCATGAATGCTTGTGTGTGTGCATGCGTGTGTGTGTGTGTTTGTGTTCATGTTCAAAGGAAACTCTGTCTTTGGAGTTGGTATTTAGGAACAAAGAGGTTCACGTGCATGAGACGTTGCACGTGATCCTTTGGTTGGGGAATAGTAAGTGTTATGGACTTAGGCTCGAGTTTAATGCATTTTTTTGAGTAACAAAATTATATAAATAAGCCCCCAAATACATGTAGTGTTAGCAATCCTGTACTGAAATGTTAAATACTGGTTTGTTCACCTGTATGATATGTGAAATGTTGTTCAGCTGCACCTTTCTTGGGTTTTTGAGCTTAGTGTGTAAAGAAAAAAAAATCCCACAGAATTTATTGGCCATGAAAGCTGCCCTGAGCCATTTCAGGCTTTTGTGTTTTGAAAGAGTTTTAGACAAAAGGTTTATTACAGTTCATAGGTGGGAGCTTAAGAGTCATGGAGAGGGCTTGTTTCTCCATAGCAAGAACAAGCCCAGGAAATAGCACACTCCTAGCTGCTACTCTGGGAACTTTAAAAGGACTTATGTTAGAGACTAGGGTGAGGCATGGGGAGGGGGAAGGGCTGGTCAGTCCAGTTGGGTTACCCACAGACAGTTCAACTCCTGTTATTCTGTAGTGTCTCTCCTTAAATTCCTGATCTTCAACAAAAGCATTCTCAGAACTACTCTCTTGGGGTCCCTTCCTACTGACCAGTTTCTATCTCTTGTTCTCATCATACAGTTTGTCCCCACCAAAGCCTGAACTGGTATCCTGCTGTGTGATTTCAGCTGTGTGCAACTGTCTCTTCCTGGGTGCCTTTCTTCTTGCTTTCTCCTCTGGTTCTGTTGTGAAGTGCTCTCTACATTTACAGACTGCAAGTACTTGTGAGTGTTTGGTCACCGTCCCCATCTATGAGAAAGGTGCTCCTTAGAGCTTAAATTCTCCAGCAAACAAAATGGGTTACTTCAAAATATAAAAGTTTTACTATGTGCTGTCTGTAAGGAGTAGGAAATTTCTAGAACTATAATTTTTTATAGTAGGATTTTTTTCGAGAATATATAATTCCCATAATTTGCTGCCAACCTTCCATAGAAAAATAATAGCATATGAATGATGTAAAAACTTGTTAGCCATATTTGACTAATATGTATATATACAATTTGACTAATATGTAAGGTGTATACAAACATTTGAAAGGGGTAAAGAAAATACTTTTAGACATAGATATTTATATGAACAACCTATATAAAGCTTATTTGTATAGGGCACAGAATATTTATTTTGTAAATATGTTTGTTCTGACTAACTAAATGAGTGGAATTGTGTATGCATGACCAGTAGTGAGAGAACTGGCTGAGACCAGCAGGGCTTCTATGCAATGGGCAGAGGGCTGGTATGGAGAGGAAGCCTCATAGATCTGTGTGAGGGAAACTAGAGTCTGTGGTGAAGGAATCCATGTGATCGAGTGGTCTAGAAAAAATGATCATGAGGTGTTCTGTTTTGTTTTCTCTTTTTTGAGACATCACTTTGAACTCATGGCGACCCTCTTGCTTCAGCCTCCTGAGTACTGGGATTTTAGGCATGCAATACTAAACTCAGCTGATTGTCGGGTAGCAAGGTTTATACGTTTTTTTAAATTTTATTTTATTTCTGCTGACACTTCTTATTGTGGACTTTAAAACAACTCATTTGTGGCCACCAGGGGTCAGAGCACACTGGTGACTCCTATTCAGGAAACTTATGGAGAAATCTCACGAGGACCCTTTAAGACTCTTGTATATCGTTATAGGAATCTTAAGTTTTAAGCCATCAAAATGGGGACCAGTTTGTAAAGACTGATATCTGTTGTTTCCTTACCTTTGTGTAATAGATTAGCACTTTTAAGCTTTTGTGCTAAAAACATATTTAATACAACTTTAAAGAAGTTAAATTAACCAATTTTTGGAGACTTTAGTTTGGTTGGTTAAAGGCACATTTCCTGCTAGAGGTTTGTCCTATTCATGTCTATGCAGTGGGTTGGCTCTCTTTCACAACAGATTTCTGAGGAGACCAGAACTCATCTGTGAGCCCTCCGTCCTTTTCTGTGCTACTGTTGAAAGTTGCCTTTACAGCTACCAGACTTGAAGATGCTGCGAGTACAGAGGCCGAGAGTGGCCAGGCTGAGAGCGTGCCTCTTCCGAGGGCTCCACCACAAGCCAGTGATGGCACTCCGGAGAGAGGACGTGAATGCCTGGGAGCGCAGGGCACCTCTGGCTCCCAAGCACATCAAGGGCCTCACCAAACTGGGATACAAGGTCTTGATACAGCCTTCCAATCGACGGGCCATACATGACAAGGTGAGTACGTTTAACACTAGAAATATCTGTGAACACAACAGTGGTGATTCAGAAGCATTTTAAGAAAAGCAAAATATGTTCATTTCACTTTAATTCCATTATTTTGCTAAAAGTATTTTACCCCATTCCACACGTTTCCCTCTGGGTGTATAAGGGTCTGCTTTTAGATGTTTTGGGGTCTCAGTCTTTCTCTCCATTAGGCACAGCCCCTCCTCCTTCAGGTGCAGCTCCACTTCTGGGACTAGAAAGACAAAGACTAAGTTGCCATTCTTGCACCCAGGGAAGGCTCCTTCAGGTAGTTTATTCTTCGTGAGGGTGTACCTCAAGAGCTGTTTTGATAGCTCTTTACATTCATCTCTGCTTATTTTTTTTAAATAATCATAACAGAAGTTATAGTCTTGTTACAACTTTAGGAATATATATGCACATGTCCTTTTGCAGGATCATTTGAAAGTGGTTGCAAACATTCTAACACATTAGCACTTAATGCTTTGCTGTGTATTTCCTAGACAGGGCTTTCTTACATAACCACTGTATTATTTTCACACAAGAAATAGCACCCCATAATCTATGCTTTTGTCGTGTTTTAGACAGGTTCTCATGTAGCCAAGATTGTCTTTGAATTTTCTGTGTAGCCAAGAATGATCTTGGCCTTCTGACCCCTTTTTCTTCTACCTCCCAAGTGCTGGGGTGGCAGACATTAGGCAGCCTGCCCTGTTTCTCATACAGTCAGTGTTCAAGCTCTTTGCTGGCTCAATTAAAGCTTACCTAAGATTCCTACAGACTATTGTTACGTATCTTTAGTTATGATCTGGGGCATCTCCTCCCTTCCTGATTTTATTTTAATATCATTTATTTCTTTTTTGAGGAGTTCAAAGAACTGAACTGTTGCATGTTCTGCTTCTGAGAAGAACTAGTATGATTGCGTCCTCGGGATTTGATTTAGGCTAGACAACTGAAGCATAAATGTCAGTCACATATCAGCTCCCCATAGCACTGCATCAAAGACCCAAGATACCAAGATGGCCCACCATCAGCTATGTGTGATCACTTGGTTGAGGTGGTTCCCAGATAATCTCTCCAGTGTGGAAATGTATCTCCTCCTTTGTCCTTACTGTGTAATCAGTAAGCACTGTGTATTTTGGGATCTGTGAAATTCTTGTTCTTTGGCTCCTCAACTGGCTTTATCAGCACTCTTTGGGAATCTCCCCCTGAATGACAGTTTGCACAGAAGCTTGCAAAACTGTTTGTTTCTGACGTTAATACACTTGCTAGTTTGCTTGCTTCTCTTTGTTCTCTTTTGCTTTTTGATTATTATTTGGGATTATGAACCTTTTTATTCAGCTCATTCTTTTTGAGTATTGTAAGTATCCCAAATTTGGTTATGGGAGTTCATTCAAGGAGGTTCAATTGTTTCTGGCACAGCTAATCCCCGTCTTTGAACTGTCTCTTTTCCTCGAATAGCGTATCATCCCACCGTTGTCATGCACGTCCTCTACTTGCACCTGGGATTTACTATTTTATTAAGAAATTTTTATTTTTTTTTAGTATATAGAAATTACGATCTGGTGTCTGGCATTTTTACTAAGGTATTAGTGCCCTTAAGTCCTTTTAGGAGACAGACTTTATAAGCCTAAGTGCATGTGCCTACACACGACTGCACACACACACACACACACACACACACACACACACACACACACACTGTTTTAGTCATGAGCTAATAATATTCTACATTAAAAGTTGATCTTGGAAGGTATTTTTAAAGTTTAAAAAGTGGTTTTGGGACCATAGTACTACTATTTCGATTAACAGCTCATTAAACGAAACCCGATGTCACTTACTTCCAAGTGTTTTTATGGCCTTTACACCCACAAAGCTTATTCTGAATGTTGTTTTAATTTTTATATGTTTTATGTGTGATTATGTTATCAATGTGATAATAGATACACATATTATAATTTTTACTCAGCTGTAATGTTTGCTTTTAAATTTCTTTGAATTTGATATTTATAAATTTTAGAGATGCAGTCTAGCCCTCGTCCTGATCTACTGCCCATTCCCACTTGCCTCAAAACATCTTTTAGTTTCTGTTGTTGTTTCTATTAGCATCTGTGTTTTTGTGTTCTTATTTCATGCTTGTTCATTTATAGGAGGTCATATGTCATACATATTATTTTGTGTCTATATATAGTGCATATATATGAGTATATAAAGATACTATATAATATCTATAGGTAAACACATCTTGTTTTATTCAGTCAACAGCATATCTTTGGCATTGTACCATGTCTTATTCTATTGATTGTTGTGTGCTATTACATTGCATGATTTTACCATGGTATATGTAATCCGTTTACTACAAATGTGCTGTTTTTAAAGAAACCAGATAAAAAATGTTTTTTTTTTTATCCTCTCTCCTACCCATCTACACTTTGTCTAAGTACATTACTGTGTCTTGATTTTGTTTAACTGCTACTGTAGATGGTCTTAAAATTTCCTTAGGTCATGTCACTCCTTTACTTAAAAAATCTTAATGACTGTCTCTTAACGTCTATGTGCTAACTAGATCATCTTGCTTAAGTGTGTAATCTTCAGGTGTCCCAATGATAAAACTGGGATAGTTCTACCTCATGGGAATTATGTGAGAATTAAGTGAGGCAACTCATGCAAAGAGCCCATCAAAATATACAATAATACATTAGTCAACTAGTGTTGTTGTTATCTGGTAGATCTCATATTAGCCATGATGGCATCTTTCACACAGAATCATCAACGCACCCTATCACTTTCATGTCTGTATGTGTGCACCTGTCGTCAGGTGTCTTGCTGCTGCTGTTGTAGACCTCATCTCCTCCTCTCACCACCCACCCAACCTTTTTGATTAACTTGACTTTCTGTATTTCTTATCCTAATATCCACTAGCCTAGCATGTTCCACAGATTCTCCTGATTGTAATGTTCTTGAGTATGACCTAATGCTGTGCTCCTGGCATATTACGAGAGCTCCTTTGTGGAGACACCTTTCCTGCCTTTCACTTTGCTATTTATAGCACAAATCTGCACCTTAGAGAATAGCTGTTAACTGAACCAAAACAACAGCAACAACAACAAACCAGTGGTGGGCATATATCCTAGCTCTTAATACAAAAGGGTTGCAAATCAATACTTGACATGGAGTGTTTCAGCATGCTTTCAGTACATAATTCTGTGACAAAGGTCTCCTGTAGCTCACACTAACCTGGAACTTACTAGATAACCAATGATGACCTTGAACATGTGTTCCTCTTATCTTCATTTGTAATCAAAGTATAATCTGGCTGCTCTTAACTGTGAGTGAATACTGGATTTTCCAAATCTTCTATAAAACCCAAGCAGGATAGATACATCTTAATTGAAGAAGATACCCTGTTATTTGTACTAATTCACCAAACCCCATCCTTCTCAAAGTGGTTGTACCTTTGCATTTTTTGTTAGTAAAAGCATGTGTATTACAATCTGGGAGAGTAATCTTTGGTCCAAATTGCAATCCCCAGGAGTATGCCAGGGCTGGTGGTATTCTTCAGGAGGACATCACAGAAGCTTGTCTAATTTTGGGAGTAAAAAGACCTCCAGAGGAAAAACTGATGTCCAAGAAGACTTATGCCTTCTTTTCCCATACAATAAAGGCCCAGGAAGCCAATATGAGCTTGCTGGATGAGGTTCTGAAACAGGTAATTGTGACCAGTATTCATGAGCAGTAATGCAGCATTGGACAGTAGATTTGTCACTTCATGTTAGCAGGAGATGGGATCCATGGCAGGGTGCCCAATGAAGAGCTGTCCTCGGCTACACAGGTTTGGAGTATACATCTCATTATTTTATATATTCTGAAATAGATTAATAAAGGTTTGTTTTTCCTCCCTCAAGCAGTTACTAATTTATAAGGTTAAGTGGGTATGTCCCACCATGTAGCATTCAAGAGCTGAAAAGAACCTCAGATATCTTGCAATCTAATGGCTTGTTTTTTACATGAGACTCAGAGGGGTACAGTAACTTAACTGAGCTTACACAGCTCTATGGCACAATAACAGAACTAGAAATGCTTTTACATTCATCACTATTCATAAAATATGTAGTATATTTTGAATATATTTTCACACCGTGAACATATTAATAGCTACTTAAAATGGGAATGACCACTGAATGAAATCAGTATTGAGTGCCTACAATGTGTCTTACACAATTCACCTCAGTGAAAGTGCAAAATAGCCACTATCCTTGTGTTTTTGATGCCACATTCAGTGGGAGGAGGCAGAGATAAGCAAAGAAGGCAGCCCGTGTCACCAGAACATAATCAGTAAAAGAGATACAGTACTGAAGGAGAAAGGAACATGAACACCAAGAGGGGACAAGGCAACTGTTGATAGGGCCTCATCCCAAAGGTGGTATTTGAGTAGATATTTGAAGGAGACAAAGGACCAAGCTATGTCTGATGATGATGAGTCTTCTAAGAAGATAGGCATATATCTAAAAGGTTTCTGTGAATGGGTGGATACAGTAGGCCATGTACTAACATGCTTAATCTTCCTTTTGTATGGTAATGGTTGGAGGTATAAGGAAGAAAGCAACACTAATCAGATAACTTAGTCTAGGGCCAGTCTAGTCTACAGGCAATAGATGAAGGTGGCTAGCTCCTGGGTGGTGGAGTAGATGCTGTGATGTTTGTGGAACCTTACTTCATTTTAGAGGTGAATTCTACAAAATTCCTTGATGACAGGAAGGTAGAATTTGAGGATGGCCATGTTGTCTATGAGGAGAGCAAGCTAGGTTGTATCTATGCACAGTAAGCTATGTTGGGAACGGAGGGGTTTAGCTTGTCATATATCTACATTTGACAGTTGTCAGAAAAGTGGATAGTATATTGGATATGAGTTTATAGCCCAGGAGAGCAGCTTTGCCTGACCAGAACTGTGAGAGAACAGGTAGTGTGTATACTCAGGGGGCTAGATGAGTGTGGGTTGTGAGTGGAGATACAGACCAGAGCCTTGGCCCATGGCCTACAGTAAGGATGATAGAGCATTTGATATAGAATATGAGAATAAAACGGAGGGTTGCATTTACTAAAAATACTAGCAATGGAGAAAATGGGTTTTGCATAGGGAAATAGGATATGTTCCTTTTAATTTCAAACCACTTTGAAGCAAATAAACTCTTTTATGGAGAACTTCAGAGACATTTTGTTATATGAACTTTTGGGTCTCATTAGAAAATTAATAAAAACAGACCTAGCAGGATGGCTTTTGGGCAGTACTCCAACAAGCCCACATTCAGAGTTGGTTATACATTGAACATCATTAAATTTGTAAACTTGATTTTAAATTATACAGTTTTCTTCCCCAGTACTGGGTTAGCAACCCATGACCTTGCACATGCTAAGCAAGTACTCTATATTATGCTTAGTAATGTAACCAAGATCACTAATTCCCACATTCTTTGAAGAGATAAAAGTATTGTATAAGTATAATATAGCTTTTAAGAACCCATTTGTTGATAGAGGTTGGTGTCCCACCCTATCCCATAGTCATTCATTCCCATAGGAACACAGAGAGGCCTACATTAATTATAAACTGGTTGGCTTATTATCTCAGGCTTCTTATTAAGTAATCCTTACATCTTAAATTAACCCATAATTTTTGTCTGTGATAGCCATGTGGCTTGGTACCTTATATCAGTGAGACATTCTCATTTTGTGTCCTTTGTGTCTTGGTAATGACTGCATACTGAGTCTTTCCTCTTCCCAGAATTCTCCTACTCTGGTTGCCCCACCTGTACTTCCTACCTGTCTACTGGCCAATCAGTGTTTTATTAAACCAATTCAAGTGACAAATCTTTACAGGGTACAAGACCATTATCCCAAAGTACTTCTCCCCCTTTATTTTCAAAGTAGGAACTCTAAATCTAATCTCCTTTGTTTAGCTTTCTTCCTGACCATTATCCATAACAACTTGTAACCAATACTGTAAACAAAGCCCAACATACATAATCCAGTTTTGGGGAATGTGGGTGTAGATTTTAGGCTACTTCCTGCTTATTGAGGGCACTGATAATCTTATGGGGACCTAAAGAAAATTTAGGATTATGGTCAAGTCCTGACTGGAGTATTCTGTGAGGCTTGATCATCTCAGCCAGCAGTCTTGAGGCTGTTCTGGATGTAGAACTTAGAGGAAACTCCAAAAGAAGTCCTCTGAAAAGTTGGATCATCTGGGCCATGCACTCCTATCGGAGATTTTTCAGAGGGTCTTCCTTGATCAAAACTTATTTTCTTAGCCAAGAATGAATCCACAGCCTCTCATTTCCTGTGGAAACAAAACCAAAATCTCTTCTCCAAAGTAAAGTATCTTTTGACTTAAATTTTTAAAGTTAAGGCATTTTCAAAATATATATGTTGATTAATCCAGCAGCATTTACAATCAAATGCCTTTTATCAGCTATTGCTCCTTCCTCATCCACCAAAAAATTCAAAGACAACACAATAGCATCCAGTATCCAGATTCTCTGTGTATTTTCCATCTTTGTGTGCCTTCATTTTAAACTGTTTTTTTTCTTTTTCTTTTTAATTTTTGTTTTTTTTTTGAGGCAGGGTTTCTCTGTTTATCTTTGGCTGTCCTTGAATTCACTCTGTAGACCAGGCTGTCCTTGAACTCATAGAGATCCACCTGCCTCTGCCTCCTAAGTGCTGGGAATAAAGGTGTGTGCCACTACACCCAACTACTCTCTTTTTTAAAAAATGACTTTATCCTCTTTTTTTTTTCCTTCCAAGCCTACATATATTTTTAACACATGGTAAACCATTTAGAGATTTTTTTTTTGGTCTGAATCTATCTTTACTGTATATCTCTTTTTCTGACCACATGAATCTTTAAGTTGCTAAGTGATTTGGATAGGTTTAAAGCAGTGGCTTTGATGACTGGATCCACCCCATTCCTCAGCTTGCAGAGAGTCTAACTTCATGGCAGAGGTATTGGTGGGAGCCATGTTTATTGCTACAACTCTATGGAGTTTCAAGGTCCATGTCACTATCAAGAAGTGTGCTGTTGGTGATTCATAAACACCATTTAAGTATTTGGTGGAGAAGCCTGTTAAAAGAGCTGAAGGTTTTTGCAGCTAAAAGTGAGTCAGGAATCCTCTCTGAAATGAGACGTGCTTGCCCTTAGCAAACAGAGCCCACCTGAGCAAATGCTGCTACCAATAAGCTGTGTTTAACTTTTTTCTGTGTTCTTTTGTGTCTTGAATTACTTCCTAAGATCTCTCAGGTTTTATGTGGATGTGGTTGTCCCACATTGGGCATCAATTTGTAAGCAGAGGCTGCTTATTCGTTTCCTGGCAACCCAGACATGAATAATCATACAAAAACTAAATTAATTACAACACTGCTTGGCCTATTAGCTCAGGCTTCTTATTAACTAACTCTTACATCTTAAATTAATGCTTTTCTATTAATCTGTTTATCAACATGAGTCTGTGGCTTACTAGTAAGGATCCAGCATCTGTGTTCTTCAGCAGCTATGTGGTGTCTCCTTCACTCTGGCTACTCTTCATATATCCAGCTTGGCTATTTTCTGTTCTGCCATAGGCCAAAGCAGTTTTATTCATTAACCAATCAAAGTCACACATATCCAGAAGGACATCCCACATCCTACATTAAAGGGGCTTTCTTGAGAGAGGAAAGGTCTTTGAAGAAAAAGAAAGAATTTATATTTGTCAAAGATCAAGGAAAGAGGGAAAGAAAGGAGGAGTAAAATGGAGAGGAGAGAGAGGGAAAGAGAGAATGTTGGGATATACTGTTGTTATTTTTTTTTTTTTTAGGTAAAAAGGATAGTTTAAATAACTAAGGAACAGGGGGCTGGAGAGATGGCTCAGTGGTTAAGAGCATTGCCTGCTCTTCCAAAGGTCCTGAGTTCAATTCCCAGCAACCACATGGTGGCTCACAACCATCTGTAATGAGGTCTGGCGCCCTCTTCTGGCCTTCAGGTATACAGACAGAACATTGTATACATAATAAATAAAATTAAAAAAAAATAACTAAGGAACAATGTTCAGGAAGAATATTCCAACAAAAAGAGGTATTAGTTCAAGAAGACTGACTAGGAAGGATTTGGAATGAGCAAGGATTTGCTTGCACACAGGGATTCATCTTAGGAAGGATGTGTTTTCTTTGGTACCAGCAGACTGACAATAAGAAGGGACATAGGAATATTTCAAATAGTTTTGGGCAGGTTGGGGAACCTTTGCCTCAGTTATGTTCTTACCTCACTTCAAAGGACGTGTTTAACAAGAAGTTCATTCTTTTAGCTCTAATTACAGCTGGTCTGTGATCAAACATTTTCAAAGCATTTAATGGTGCACCTCCTGTTAATGGGTTAGTTAGTCAACATGCATTTCTTAAGAGGGGAAAAATATAAATTTTTTATTTCTTTATATGTGGATTACTAATATATTGAATTTGAGCTGAATTTACCTGCTCACAACAGTTTCTTTTTTTATTTTTTTCAGGAAATTCGACTAATTGATTATGAGAAAATGGTGGACCACAGAGGGTCTCGGATAGTGGCATTTGGACAGTGGGCGGGTGTGGCAGGTAGGTATGGCAGGGCTCATGTAACCTTCTAAGTCTGACTCAGCAGTACAGGTGTGTTTCTCTTTCCTATGTTTACTGCTAAAACAAAAACACAAAGAAAAAAAAGGAAGCAAGCAAAAGGTTAATACCTAAGAATATGTTTTGGTTTTCTAGATGATCCTGTGAAGAAACAAAGTTATGTTTGGTAATGGGACACCATAAGCAGAAAATTTGGGGGATGAACTTCTTTACCAAGTGAGGGTTGAGCTGTACTGACTACTGTTCCACGTCATTTTGGACTCATCCAGGTGACTGTTCTTTTCTCTAGGGAAAATGAACAGGCCAGAAATATGTTAATTGATTCAGGAGTAACGCCATATCTGTGAATAGGATGTGGCTTTTATTCTTTAAAAAGTCATGAAGGCAAGGTAATCCAGAAGTATAGTGTCAGTACTACTTGCTAGGGGAAGAGCATTGAGTTGGAAATAGCTGTTGGTGGGTTGACCTTCAGACAGTGCATCGGAAGCTGGGACTTGCTGGCCAAGTAAAACCTACTTAAACAAGTAAGGAGGAAGGAATGGTAGGCACATGTAAAGCCCTGCTATCTAAATAGGGGGCTGGGGAGATGGCTCAGAGGTTAAGAGCATTGCCTGCTCTTCCAAAGGTCCTGAGTTCAATTCCCAGCAACCATATGGTGGCTCACAACCATCTGTAATGGGGTCTAGTGCCCTCTTTTGGCCTGCAGGCATACACACAGACAGAATATTGTATAAATAAATAAATATTTAAAAAAAATCTAAATAGATAAAGTAAAAAAGGGAGATAGCTCTATGCAGAGGGAAGTAACTTAAGAGAGAACACTGTAATCTCCTCTGTAAACATTGAAAGAACAGCAAAAAATGTACTAAGGCTAGTGAGCTTGACAAACTTATGAATTAGACAAACCTTTAGAAGACACAAATGGCTGAGACAACTGCAAGAAAAAATTGGCTCTGCAGTATTACGTAAACTCAACTCATAAGAAAAGGAAAACATTTTATAAAAGGAATTTTATTTTTAATGCAAAAGCTCTTGTTGTGACAGACTGGAACTCAGAAGCTTGAGGCAGAAGGATTGTCATGAATATGAGGCCAATGTGGGCTACATAGAAAAACTCAAAAAATTTACTTATTTTTTTTTGTGAATTTCATTCATGAGTGCTAGATTTACATCATTTCCACCTCTCCCTCTTTCTCCTACCCCTTCTATGATCCCCACCCTCCCTCTCAATTTTATGACCTCTTCTTAAATTATCATTATTACACATGTACACACACCTTGCTGAGTCAATTTAGCATTGCTTGTATGGACATGCATTTAGGGCTGACCCCTTGGGATTGAATAACCTATCTGGGAGCTTATTCCTGGAGAAAACTCATTCTCCTTTTCTCAGCATTAATTGGTTCCCTGTACTTCTTCATTTAGGAGTGGGCCCTTATGAAATTCTTCTCATACATATTGGCATGTCAACTGGTGCATGTCACTGTGCAGGTCTTGTTTCAGCAACCACATGATTGACACTTCATGAGCATAGCTTTCGTGTCTTGTGTCTAGGAGACACTAGTTAGCAGCAGACAACCTGTCCTTACTGTCTGTACTTACAAGTTTTCTGCCATTCTTCCAAAGTTTTCCTTCAGCCTTAGGTGTAGGGTTTACACTACAGATGTATCATTCAAAGCTGGCTCACTTATTTTCTGAAGTTTGAACAACTTCATAGTAATCTCTATCTGCTGAGAAAAAGAACTTCTTTGATGAGGGGTGAGAGATACTATTAGTGAGGATAAGTAAGACCATTATTCAACTGCACTCAATTAATGGTCCTTTTGTCGGTCTGGTTCTGTGACAGGAATGATCAATATTTTACATGGAATGGGTTTAAGGCTCCTTGCTTTGGGACATCATACACCTTTTATGGTGAGAGATTTTATTTTTTTATTGGAAATGTGCCACATTTTCAGCATAGAACACCTTTGAGATAGTGGACTGACGTGAATTGTGTGTGTGCTTGCTTTCAGCATCTTGGCATGGCTCACAACTACAGGAACAGCAGCCAGGCTGTGCAAGCTGTCCGCGATGCAGGCTATGAAATATCTCTGGGTTTAATGCCAAGGTCAATAGGACCCTTAACCTTTGTGTTCACGGGGACTGGCAATGTATCAAAGGTAGCCCCACCCATCCTCTCTCTCAAGCAATCTGAAATGCTGAACATTTTGTGGGCATTTCAAACCCAATGAATGACCATTCAATTTGGAATATTTCTGTTGTCAATGTTTTATGTTTTTACTATAACAAATAACAGTACTAACCCAAGCACGTTCTTTGCTTTTAGTTGATATCATCTATTAAAACAGTGGTTCTCAACCTGTGGGTCATGATACCTTTGGAGGCTGGACAACCTTTTCACAGAGTTAATATATCAGATATCCTGCCTTTCAGATATTTACATTGCAATTTATGACAGTAGCAAAAATACAGTTTTGAAGTAACAACAAAAATAATTTTAAGGTATAGGTTCACCACAACATGAAGAACTATAGTAAATGATCACAATATTAGGAAGGTTGAGAACCACTGTCTTAGAGGCTTAAAGTGTCCCTTCACCCTTCTGTCTTCCTTCCCTCCTTCCTTGCTTCTCTGTCTCCTTCTTTTTGTTAACTCCTTGTTAATGATATAAAGCACCGTCCTTCAAGTAATGAGTTGTTCCTTCATTAACTGCTTGGAATCTTGCTAGTAACTAAGTATCTTAGTTAGAGTTTCTCTTGTTGTGAAAAATAAGGCATTTTTTTAAAATTATTGTTAAAGGGGGTAATCCATTGTGTGTGTGTTTACATCCCTGGGCTAGCAGTCCTGAATTCTATATAAAAGCAGGCTGGCTTTCTTCAGAGATGAACAGTTCTGTGGAAGTATAGAATAAACACTTTCCTCCCCATGAGCAAAAGCAAACTGGCGAGAAAAGGGTTTATTTGGCTTAAACTTACAAATCACTGTTCATCATCAGAGAAAATCAAGACAAGAACTCAAACAGTGTAGGAACCTGGCAAAAGGAGCTGATGCAGTAACCATCCATGGAGGGGAGCGGCTTACTGCCTGACTTCCCCTGGCTTGCTCAGCCTGCTTTCTTATAGAACCTAGGATTATTAGCCCAGGTATAGAAACGCCACAATGGACTGGGTGCTCTTCCATTAAGCACTAATGAATAAAATTTCTTTATAGCCAGATTTTAAGGGGGCATCTTCTCAACTTAGTTTCCCTCATTTCAGATAACTCCAGTTGTGTATCAGGTTGCCCTAAGACCAGCCAGCACACTAAGGAAGATTAAGACTGGAATTAATGCTTCCTTCTGGAGGGGTGTTGCGGCTGCATTTGTAATCTCCTGGAGAAACTTGTATTTGAAAAAATAGGTCTCTAGTGCAGGAGCTTTATGAACAGAAACTCTGAGTGCTAAATTGTAAAGCATGCATCTGATCCTTTCCTTCCATGGTAGACCGTTTTCCCACTTAAAATAATTTCCATAGTGAATCTAAAAGTAAATAGGCACATTGTATTACACCCATGTTTTTAAATTCTTGTTGCTATTCTGAAGAACAAGTTAAAATGCTGAGTCCTTCTAATGCAACTGAAACCAAAACAGGTTTGTAAGCTCCCAGCATGACACCCCTCTGTGATTCTGTGTTGTGATTCTGGTTAGAGGACAGGGCAAGGGCAACTATGCAACAGTGAATCCTTGCAGGAAATCTGTTGACCACGTCCCTACTGAGGTTTGACTCTTTTGCTCATGCACTATTGACAGGGAGCCCAGGCAGTCTTTAATGAGCTACCTTGTGAGTATGTGGAGCCCCACGAATTAAAAGAAGTTTCAAAAACTGGAGGTAAGGGGTGAGGGAGGACCTTATCTTTTGTAATCGTCTTTGTGTTAATATTTTACCACCACAGATTGCTATCATTTGTCCCTTTACTAATCCCTTCTTTCTTTGTAAGACCACAGGAAAGTGTATGGGACGGTGTTAAGTCGCCATCATCATCTTGTCAGGAAAACAGATGGTGTGTATGATCCTGTAGAATATGAGAAATATCCCGAGCGCTACATCAGTCGTTTTAATACAGATGTGAGTATCTGGCTTTGATTTGGTTGCTATGGCACACCGTAGTTAAGCAGTTTTCCGAGGGAAAAATTGTGAATGTATAGACTAATCTGTTGGTTCCTTGTGTAGACTGTGAGTCCTTTGGTTCTAGTGCATTGGACTTAGTAGTTGGCTCCCACTGACACCTGGGATTGAGGTGATCTCTGCTTAGTCTTGGTGGCTTCTGTGGAGATGCTCATTGCTTCAGTCTTTCTCGACTTCACAATGCATGCACTCATTAGTTCTAAGCCGATTTCTGGAAAGCTTTGTTTCTAAGTTAGCCTCTACTGGTTAGTACTATTGGCAAAAATGCAGGTCTTTGAGGCTTGATCTTAACATGTGTCCTAACTTTTAATTTTTTTCAGTACTAGGAAGTGAAACCAGTGTTTCTCAATCTCAGCAAGTGCTGTACCATTGAGCAACATCCCCAAAGGCTTATTCTTTCTGTTGCCAAAAATTATCACCATAATCCCATTGAGCATCTTATCTAGTTTTAAAGACCTAAGACTTGAAAGAAAAGAGATTATTAGTTTACTATTTTGGAGGCTTGAACAAAACATGGTTCAGGTTCTTTCATAGATACTCATAGGCTGCATCACATCATGGTGGGAGGTCATGCATGTAGCCTCTGCCTTCTTCTGGTTAAACCATGAAGAATCATCGTGGAAGCTCTACTCTTCTCTAATATAATTTAATCACTTTCTAAGGGCTTCACCTCTTAAAACCATGGTTGCATTCAACTTCTACTCTCTTAATACCATGAATTCTAGGCGTTGCTGGTGAGTCTTTGTATGAGTTCAAGGGACAACTATATTTCAATCATGGTATTATGTCACTGACCCTATAAAACTTATGCCCTCACATTTAATATATGTTCATTTCTTTTCTAGTAGTTCCAAAGTCTAAACTCAAGTTAACTTCAAACTCATGAGTCTCACTTGGAACTCAAGTCTAACATCATTGGATGCAAAGTCATATAAAACAAAAGCCAAGCTGGGTATTTCTAAGATACAGTAGCAAATTAGCCTCACAGGATATATTCCATTTGAAAAGTCAGGAACAGACAAGAAGAAAAGAGTCATCAGCCTAAGGCAAGACCCAAGCCAATATGGACAGGCATTGTTTCCTAAAACTCCAAGATACATCTTGTGCTCATCTGCTAAGACATACAGTCTGTCATGTAACAGCTCTCCTCAAATAAGCTGACAAACTAGAAACCAAATCCAATTCAAAATGCACATACATGTTATGAAAAGAAATGCTTTACATAATTTTAAATGTGTTTGTAAATGTAGTCCCTTTAGATTATGGTATGAAATTTTGCTATTTTAGCATGTATAGATAGTGTGTTATGGAGGAAGTTCTTTCCTTTCATGTGGGAATGCCCTGTGATACTTAAAGCACAAAAGGTATATTAAAAACAAGTTAGGATGAAGTACATTTCATCCCTTCTTTGAAAAAATATATTTATTTCTTTATTTAATAGAACAATAAATATACCTTTATTCCATGAGCTATAGAATGATGGTTTATTTGCCTTTCTGTGATTCAATCTCCCTTAGATAGAACTCCAGAGTCTTGCCTTTTAGCACATAGCCATCTGCTCCGCCACACTGGCCTGGTCTTGAGGTAAAATGCCAGGCAAGATGCTTGCCCTGCTGGAGCAGCTCCTCTAAAGGATGGCTGATTTTGGTGCTCATTTTCCTTTCATCATATTTCTTTTGAATTTTCTTTGATTTTTTTAAAAATATTTTTTCATCCTCAGGATTCATCTTGCCCCTCCTTCTTGTGGCCAGGGGCAGTGGCATAGAGGGACTCATTCAATGTCAGTATGGTGTGCTGTCAATAAGCACAACGCAGTTCTTCACCACGGTCTTGGTGTGGACCAGCTCATCACTGGATACACTGTAGACAACATCAATGATTCACTCAGAACCCCAGGAAAAGTTCCCCACATCCAGTCTTAGGGCACAGCACTTCTAACTGCCTCCTCGCTCTCAGACTGTGTGTATACTACGAAGGCCAATCTTAGTATTGACAGCAGGATGTCTCAGCTCACTCTTCCGCTTCTTGGGGTAGGATTTTCTCTTACTCATTGTCTTATGGTACTTGTGTTGTCCCAAGAGATGCATATCTCTCGGTATTGGCCGGAAAGAGTCATCCATTCTTTATTAGTTTCACACATATTTGTTTAGTGCCCCCTTTTCTCTCACTCCCAATGTACTGCTATTTGATCACATTCCTGGCCTCTTTTCCATGTCTGTCTCTTTATGTATCTGTCGCTCTCACTCTATGTATTTATATATGTGTATATAAATGTGTGTATGGGCCTACATATGTAAATATAAACTGCCCAGTCCATGTAGTATTACTTGTATGTACATGATTCTGGGCTGATCACTCTGCTAGACAAAGAGCAATAGGCAATAAGGAATACTATATTAACAGTAGGAGATAGTCTTTCTGATGATGAGCCCCCTAGTTGGTTTTCTGCCCCTAATTTTATCCTGACCATAAATATTAGTGATTAGATGCAGATACATACTGAAACTGATGGTGACCCTCTTGCACATGTGCATGTACATGTGTTTGTGTAAGCTGTTCCCCAGAGAGACTCTCTGATTAATCCCCAGGGCATCCTTTGGAGGACTGTTATCCCCATCTGACAAGTAAGAAGAGGAATAGAGTTCAGAGATGTTGGGTGTGATTGAAGTTATGCTCTATGGGATTTGAAATGAAAAGAGAGTTCTGGATCACTTGGTTCTTTGCTCTTTTATTTTTCCTAGCTATGCATCATATTGTAGAATAAAATATACATGTATTAATTGATTCATTTCTTATCATGGAGTAATTCTATGGCAATTCATTTCTTAGCATGGAGTAATTCTATAGCGAATGGTGGGTGGATATTATCTTTTTCCTCAGAAGATGTCAGGTGACCATGAAGGCACCACTGATGATCTGCCATGGGCTTTGCTCTAATGCAGTTTTCTTTCAGTGTATAATATTAAAATGAGCTCCATCCTGTTGTCTTGAACATGGAACTTGATTCACAGATTGCACCATATACAACTTGTTTAATTAATGGGATCTACTGGGAGCAAAACACCCCTCGTCTGCTAACTCGCCAGGATGCTAAAAGTCTCCTGGCCCCTGTGAAGTCTTCAGCTGCTCCTGTTGAAGGATGCCCTGAATTACCACACAAGTAAGGACTGTATGTCATCAAAATGAAGTTTTGTTGGTGGTGGTTTTGTTTGTTGGTTTTGCTGCATCACCATTATCAGGGGACCAAAGAATATAGTGTTCCTGCATGCTGGAGACATAGTGATAGTCTGACCTGACCTCCTGGGAGCATTTTACAGTCGCCCATCACCCCCTCCCCTTGTGGAGACTGACTTCTGACTCATTTGCTTTCAAAACTCACTCTTCAGAAATCTCTTTATAATTAATCTCATTCCTCCCTAGTTGGTTACTTTGTTTTGAGAGACTCACAGTCATTTATTTTCTGATGTTTATGGTTGTTCTCTCTCCTGCTGGAGTTGATTCTCCTAAAAGATAGGGAAGGTCATTTTTGTCTTGACCTTAAGTACATGGTATAAAATAGACACTTAATTAGTTCTTAAATATTGAATGTTAATTAAAAAATATTTGTGAAAGATCTTATCTACCAGGGATTCTGCTAAGCTGAAGTTCAGATAAGCATAGTTGGGCTGTTTCCTGCTCTGAAACAAATGTCACTGGAACTCTAGGAACAACAAGCAATGTCATAGGAGATCAGATGAAGTAGGCACAGCAGGAACATGACACATGGCTGGGGCTTTTATGAGCCCACAGCTGATCAGCACAGCTGTGCAATGAGAGCAAAGCAAATTCTCTTACTTGTAACAAGTAAGGAGAGCCCTTGCGAGCATCCCTAAAGCAGTGTCTCCCTCAGCAAAGAAAGCAAGGGTCTTTTGTTGAAGAAACTCCTCTATATTTATACACACACATATCACTTTTCATGACATGTAGAGGTGGACACACTCCTGGATTCACTCAGTTCAAAGCAATGATTTTCTATGCATTGCACATTTGGAAAATGAAGAATGGGAATCCCTCCTGGTGGAGCATTTGCTATTGCATTTGCTATTGCCACAGCAAACTTCATCTCCCTTACAAAGATGGGACAGGGTGTGCTACTGTGTTTGCCCCTGTAGTTTCTTTGAATGGTCTGTTAGACACAAAACAACTCGAAGGCCTGTTAACGGTTTTTTAAAGATAAAGCAGTACCCTTGCCCCAAGCTTTGTAATTGTTCTTAAAGTATCTGATAAGTGGCTAACTCTGGGCTCCACAAAACTTTACTAAAAAGGGAGGGGGAGGATGAGTGTTTCAATGTAGGACTATTACTTGGTAAGTTCAGAACCGCTAAAACACAATAGTGGGCAAGGTTAGCTCTATTATGCAATCCTATGTGGGCATGTTTTGATTGGAGACAAGACATGGACATTGTGACTAGTCTCTTTTTAAAAGACTGACTGTCACTCATAATTCTAGAGATTTCTACATAAATACACGGAGAATTATGTAGCATGGTCAACTCTTCCTGTCTGTGAGGTATGGTTTAGCCCTGATAGAGAGTAATATCTATAGATAATATATATGTGGGTTATATAATATATAATATCTATATCTACAGATATTCAATTTCCTCATCTACTGTATATTTTCATCAGTTCTGTGGTGCTTATGATGCCTAGCACATCAGTACAGTCAGTTGGCTCTGTTGGTGCTGGTCTGTGATATCGATAGATATGTGTGAGTGTGAAGAGGAAGATTGTAAGTGTAAGGTCTGTCTTGGATGGAGAGACTTCATGGCCAAACTGTGCAACTTAGTGATACCCTGATTTCAAGAGAGGGGGGGGGGATGATAGGCTAAAGAGCTTAAAGTTCTAGGTTCAGTTCCTACCAATGGAAAAGAAGTTAGAAAGAAAAGAGAAATACGTGTGTATAACTAGTTAAGTCATATACATGTATGGAAAAGTTAAAATAAAACCTATTTGTACAGTGGACATATGCTAATAAAATTGTTTCTCAGGAGTACTGTACAAATGATTGTGCTATATTATTTAGATAATAATAATGAGAAGGAAATTTTTATGTGTGTAGAATATTGTTGCAACATTCTTTTTCAAGTGCTTTCAGCTCTCAGCTTGATCCAAGTGTGTGGAACCTGGTCGTAAAGAGGCAACTGTACTGTCTAGAACAGTTATTTGCAGATGGTGAACCAGGCCTCCTTATTCTGTCTGCTGTCAAATGTTTGTTTCTGTAGGGAAGGTTTTCTCCCCCACCTTTTTTCCTACTTCCTTCCCTTCTGTTTTTCATTATTCTCATAGAAAATAAAGAACTCTGTGTCTTAGAACAACCCAATGTTCCAAAGACCGAACTGTAGGACAAAGATCCTAAGTGCCCAGAAAATATTTGGCAGCCACAACGCAATTTGTTTCAAGCACATTTTATTTTTATTCATTTTTAGTCTTCCTGAAGGCCTGAGAAATCCACCCTCTCATCTGAGTGTTGGTGTGTTTTTTTTCAGACTTGTGGCAATATGTGACATTTCTGCAGACACAGGAGGCTCCATAGACTTCATGACTGAGTGCACCACAATAGAGCGGCCCTTTTGCATGTATGATGCAGACCAGCATATTATTCACGACAGGTGAGTTTGCCAAAACTTCCTTACCTCAGTGAGCTTAGTCCAAAGTACTCAGCATTTCACTTCTTTATGAAGATGGGAAAATTTGCAGGTATATACTCCAACACAGTAAAAAAAAGTGGAAAACAATGAAATTTGAATGCTTAAATGTGTATTTTTAATATTTAATATCATTTTTAAATGGGAGATGAGTAGCCAAGTAAAGAAAAGGCTTTGTTTGAAAAGCAGTCTTATTTATAGTGACATGCTTTATTTTTCAAGACTACAAATATTCAAGTAGCAATGAAAGCGATGTTGTGATGAGATAAAGCCTGGGAAAATGTACAATGTTCTAGCAATGCTTTGTGCATCTCAATAAAGCTTGTTGCTTCTCCTAGTGTTGAAGGCTCCGGGATTCTGATGTGTTCCATTGACAATTTGCCAGCACAGCTTCCAATTGAGGCTACGGAATATTTTGGGGACATGCTTTACCCTTATGTTGAAGAAATGGTAAGGGGGCTGGTAGCTTCCACGACAACTCTATGACTTTAAGTAGAAATGTAGAGTGAGCTTAAACATGTTCTGGTCTTCTGTGTCTAAGAAATCTGTTGTCAAATAAGATGCCAGCCCTTCCCCAAATGTATTTACAGGACCATTTTGTTCTACAAAATCTGTTACTTGTCTCGTCTGGATTGTGATATCACTGACTTCATGCTCAGAGTCACAATTATACATTCATCGCATTATATCATTTTATTAAGGGTGTTTATGACTTGGAGGAGGGAGGGTAAAGTCACTTTATCATCCAATCTCTTGCTATCTAGACCAACTTATGCTGGGGGAGTTTTTACAGTGCTGTAATTAATAGATCTGAGCAACCAGAATTATAGATAATATTACTAGATGCAAGCCACTAGGGTTTTGTCCAGTGACAGTTTATGATAAGATAGAGTTTTCTCCTGTGATTGATTCTGAAGTTCGGTGCAATCTAGGTCCCTTTCTCTTTACCAAAGAAACTCTTCCTTCTCTCAGTATTTATCTTGGATTTAGACTTGCCCTGCTATTTTTTTTTATTGCTAACAGCAGTTGGCCTCTAGCATAGATTCCAAACTCCTGAACAGTAGCTCTTGTGTCTTCATTCCCCACTTCTCTCCCACTATGAAGTGGAGACAAAATGTCTAATCTGAAGTTGTCTGTTATGTGTAGCCAATGGGTTAACAAGGAGTTATAAGAAGATGAGCACATTAGAAAATACTGTGGAAAGTTATTATTTATTTCTTGATGTGTTTGTATGTGTACATGTGCATACAACAGAATGTTCATACCATGATGTGCCTGTGGAGGTCAGAGGACAGCTTAGGGAAGATGGTTCCCACTTTCTATAATGTGCCAATGCAGTTCTGAGTCTGCAGTGTGTTTGAAGTTGGCTCTTAGGGGAGGCAGTGGCACTAGGAGGGTACTAATGGCAGGTGAGACAAGACATCAGCTAGAATGGAGACTCAGATATCTTGTTTGTAAAACTGAGTGGTTGTAGTATTTACTTTTATTGGTTCCCCAAGCATTCTAGAGACGTAAATGTCTCAGTGCCTGAATGCAATGTGTCTAGGGAAAAAAGGATTAGCAAATATCTCCAGATGTATTTTATGTTCATTTTCCCTTGTCATTTTTCTCTGCTGGCTAGATTTATTTTTTAAAGCAATATTTATTATCATTATAATCAATTGTGTGTATTTATGCATGCCTGGGTATATGCGTGTGAGTGCAGATGACCTGCAGAATTCAGAAGAATGCTTCAGATCTGCAAATGTCTTTGTAATTTCTGTCCTAGGAGCAAGCCTGTCTGTGCATTTTTTAATTTCAGATTAATTTAATGTTCTTATAATTGACCTTTTTTTTTGGGGGGGGGGGAGAGGTTGTTACTTACCGTTTTGGTAGTTTTCTCTTTCCCTGCTGAGAATCTCCATGTTTTTGCCATCTTCATCATCATCACCACCCTCACTGGTTTTTAGAGACAGAGTTTCTCTGTGTAGCCCCGGTTGTCTTGGAAGTTGCTATGTAGTACATGCTGGACTTAAACTCAAAGATCCACCTGCCTCTGCCCCCCCCCATGCTGGGATTAAAGGTGTGCGCCACCACACCTCCCAGCCCCATGCTTGCATTATTATGAGTGTACTTTTCTTTATCACAAGGATCATAGCTATAAAAGCCATTTTGTAATGCTTGTTTCTTTCTCTTATCTGCAGGGAACACATTTTAAGATCCCTTCAGTTAATGTCTGAAACTATGGGTAGTATTAGAGCCTACATGTATATCTTCTCTATATCAGCATATTTATGACAAAGTTTAATTTATAAACAAGGTGCAATATTATGAAATAGAAAAATGGTAAAATTTATGTAAAAAAATCCTGTAAAATTTATGTTAATGAAGTCTCACCCTCAAAATGTTCTGTGCATTGCATACGCTTCTTGCTCTTGTGTTGATAATTTAATTAAAAAAAAGTCTTTGTGATGAAAGAAAGTGAGGTGAAAGACATAGGGTCCAGGACTGAAATACCACCACAGCTAATTTGAGAACCAAGATGGCTTCTAAGTGATGTGACTGGGTAGCATATACAGTATGAATACACTGGTCAAGTGATATGCAGCAGACAACACAGAGTTGCATCTGCTACTCAGAAGGACATGTAACTTGAAACTCATGAGTAGTTTACTTCAAGAATTTCTATTTACTGTTTTCATACCATAATGGACTGAGTAACCAAAACCATGGGAAGCAAAACTGCAAACAAGGGAACACTGCTGTCTCTTATCTTTCCAGCACTCTGGGAAAATTTAGGATTAGCATTTGGGAATTGTTTCTGCCTCTGAGAATAGGCTGCGGGTTTCACTGTGGTTTGATGATATGAATGTTATATCGTGTAGCATATAGGGATTCTGGATTGTGATGTTACTGTGAGAAATGGTGAACCTTTTTAGAAGCAGATTTAGACTCAACTTGTTTAGACTCTTACTAAAAATTACACCTCATCTGTGGAACAAGTTAGCTTAAACAGGAATTTGGATCTTTTATCTCTACTTGAACATTTAATGTACTCTGGTCTGATTATACCCAGTTTGGGGGTCATGAGACAGAAGAGACTTGCATAAGGGCTGACCCCACTTTCTCTGAATCTGCCATTTTTTAAACGCCTAGCACACTGGAGTCTGGTTGCTCTAGGCTTGATACATCTCCAACACCTCTTTACTTCCAATACCTCTTTGCCTTTCGACAATTTGATACAGCCTGGAGTCGTCTGAGTGGAACAACCTTAATTGAATTGTATAGATCAGGCTTTTCTGTGGATTCTGTGGGAGGTCATCTTGATCATTACTTGATGTAGAAGGATTCAGCGTGCAGTTGTCAGCATCCTTGCATGGGCAGGTGGTCCTGGGCCGTAGGTAAAAGCTAGTTAAGCAGGAGTGAGAAAGACAGCATATAGCATTCCTCTATGGTTTCTTTTTTGAGTTCCTGCCTACACTTCCTTCAATGAAAGATTATAACTGGTAAGCGAGAATGAACTCTTTCCTCCAGTAAGTTGCTTTGGTCAGTGTAGTTTCTGACACTGGCAGAATGAAACTAGAGCATCACCCATGGCTTTTCCTCAAAGCAATACCAAAAATGGGAGACAGCTCTTCCTGTAGATGCTCTTCCATTGTGATGCTTCCCCAGAGCTGCTATCCCTCCCTTTCTGAACCCTCATGCAGTTATTGTTATTGTAGGCACTATTATCATTGCCTAAGCTTTGTCTAGGGTTCACACCTAGTATTTAAAGGAGAAATTGTTTGTAAGAGTCCTACATCTAACATGAAACTGTCTGGTACTAACAAGTGGATTGAATCACCTTGCCTCCAGCAGAACATTGGGAAAGCCAGAAGTATTGGCAGATCCCTGGTTTTGTCATTCTTTTCAATGCAAAAATGTGTACTTTAGTCCAGTTCTTACCTTGTTGAATATTGATTAATTATGTGGACAGATGTAACTATTAATATTTCTTTTAAAAATGTATACAACACATTTTGATTTTATATGCCCCACCTCCAACATTGCCCTGAAGCCTGAAATATTTCTCCCTTCCTAATTAATATCTAAAAAAATAATCTACTGAGGCCTATTAGTAATGCCGTATGCATTGAGTCAGGAGCCATCTACTAAAGCATGCGTACCTTACCAGTGACCCCAACCCCAAAGACAAATGACTCTGCCTCCATTAGCAAGCATCAACTACCAATAGCACCTAGGAACACGGCTTTATGAACCCTTCCTCTATCCATACTAGCATTTTGACTGTCATGATCTTGTACAGCTTTTGTGTATTCTAAATCAGACGATGTTAGCATCCCCACACCCCCATTTTCTCCCCAAGAACTCTCCTCATCCTTCCTTTCAAAGGTTCCATACCTGCTCTTCTGAATTCTAACCCTGGACAATTTTGATATCTTTTGAAAGTCATTGGTACTTTTTGGGTGAAAAATAAGAATAAGCAACTTTGTGCCTTTCTATCTTTAAATCTACTCTTTGTTAGTAAATTTTGTTCTTTTTAAGTTTTATACATATTAAGTTTTATACATATACTGCTTTCTGGTTACTCTCCCTCTTGCCTTCTCCTATGCATCTCCCACCTCCACCAGTCCCACCTCATCTCCACTCCCTATTCATTCAGTTTGGTTTTGTTTAGAGTTCTTCAGAGTTTAATCAGAGCTTTCTGTGTGATCATAAGGTGGAACTCACCATTAGAATTTGGTCTGATGACCAGTAGGCACACACGTGGATACCATGCCTCCCTAATGGCCAGAACTGGCTGGCTGTTAGTCCTGTGAATCCTCCCCCTATGTAGCTGACTGTCAAGAGGGGACAGTACACACAGTCAGCTACTGTGAGTTCATGGTTGTCATATCTGTATTTTATAGAAGACGGTATTTTATAGTCTTACTCTCCCCGTCTAATCCTACATTCATTTCACCCACTCTCCAGTGAATGGTTTCACCAGCAAGTCTGACTTTACTGTGAAGTTTTCATGATTTTTTATATTAAAGATTTTTAACTATTATAATGGTTGTATTTTTACATATTTTGCATTCATCAAGATTTTATGGTTTTTGTTTTGCTAATGTGATAATTCTGTCAACTGATTTTCAAATCAAACCATCTTTACATTCATAGAATAAACTCAACTGGCTAAATAATCTTTTATTTATGATCAAATTCAGGTTGCTAGTGGCTATGTCAACATCTGTTTATTTAACTGTTAGTTGACATTTAGTTTTCTGTTTGTAGCTATTACTGACAATTATACTATAAAGTTATTCTGACATATCTCTGTGTTGTGTGTTTGTATGTATGCATTCATACATGCTTGTGTTCATATTACCCGTTAACTGATATCGAGTTAATACATTGCTTTATCTTACTTGGGATTATTAAATCTGTGTTTATGGATGAGCTTAATCTAGTACTTTATCATGTCATTTGTTTTTATTCTGTTTAATTGGTATATTCTATAGACTAATTTAAAATTTTTAGTGTGTGTATGTGTGTGTGTGTGAGTGAATGAGAGAGAGAGAGAGAAAGAGAGAGAGAGAGAGAGAGAGAGAGAAAGAGAGAGAGAGAGAGGAGGTGTGTGGATGTGCATGTGGTATTGCCTGTGTGTGTAATCCATTCTCTCACCTTTGAGTGGGTCCTAGCACTTGAACTCATTGTCCACATTTGCTCCCTCTCACAAATATGGCAAACACGGTAATAGCCATTACCATATTCTGAATGCTACACCATCTTCAAATTTTTCCACTCAACAAATTAGTCTATTACTTAATTTTTAAAAATAATTGTTTAATTGTATGTGAGTGAGTGTCAGCATGTATCCATGTGTACCATATGTCTGGTACCCATGGAGGCCAGAAAAGGATGACATATCCCCTGGAACTAGAGTTATAGACCATTGTGAGCCCCCATGTGGGTTCTAAGGACCAAGATTTGTCTTCTGCAAGAGAAAAAGTGCTCTGAACTGCTGAGCCATCTTTCCCGTCCCTACTCTACCATGTTTGGATCTGGTCTCAGTTAAGTTTTTTGGACATGAGCATGAGTAGCTGGATTCTTTCCCAGAATGTAACACAAATGGATTCTGGTCTAGTGCCTGATAGAGTCCTGTTTCTGTCTGAATACCCATGGTCCCAGACTTTACAATAAGTCTCCCATTGACAGTTTGGTCTTTCCAGTTCTTATCAGAATGGTCTGTTAGCTTTGCTAATGGATTTTTAAGATTTTATTCTTTTTATTTTTTATTGAGCTCTACATTTTTCTCTGCTCCCCTCCCTGCCTGTCCTCTCCCCTCAACCCTTCCCCAAGGTCCCCATGCTCCAAAATTACTCAGGAGATCTTGTCTTTTTCTACTTCTCATGTAGATTAGATATATGTAAGTCTCTCTTAGGGTCCTCATTGTTGTCTAAGTTCTCTGGGATTGTGGTTTGTAGGCTGGTTTTCTTTGCTTTATGTTTAAAAACCACTTATGAGTGAGTACATGTGATAATTGTCTTTCTGTGTCTGGATTACTTCACTCAAAATAATGTTTGCTAGTGGATATTTGAGGACTCCTTTAGCTATCGGGCTTCCATACTCTTCCATGTTTTTCTAATACACTTGCTTCAAAGGACTGAGGCTCATATGGTCAGTTTATCATAGCAATCTCCCCGCTTCTTTGTACCAATTCTCTGGATAGTTTTTTCTCATTGCTGTGATTAAATACCTGATAAGAAGCAACTAAGAGAAGAAAGGTTTATTTCAGAACAAGGCAGAAAGAATGACCTTCAGTTGTGAGCATGGAATGGCTTGATCATATTTGGGAAGAACAGGAAGTGGAGGGAGGACAAAAAACAACGATGAAATGCAGACCTCAAGGTCTACCCTCAGTAACCCGCTTTTCTTCAGTCCCCAAAAGCTCCACACTCTTCCAAAACAAACAGTACTCCCAGCTGAAGACCAAGTGCTCAGACACATGAGCCGAGGGGAACTTTTCGTTACAAACTGTAGCAATAACTATTTTAGAGTTTATATAATACCCTATTTCCCCCTCATTATGACTTTTTTAAATCATTTTTTTCCTTGAAAGCAGACTTTTTCCCCTCTCATAATATATTCTAATTATGGTTCCCTTCCCTCTACTCCTTCCTGTTCCTCTCCACCTCCCTTCCCAGCTGGCTCCACTGACTCTCTGTCATCAGAAAACAGGCTTCTATGGGACAATAAAATAGTGAAATAAGAGAAAGCAAAATAACATGTCAGAATTTGATGAAAGAAACAGAAAGCAAAGAGCCCAAAAGAAGGCTCAAGAAAGAGAAACCCACTCATTTGCACTCTCAAGAATCCCATAAAAAGATTAAACTGGAAGCCATAATATATACTCAGTGGATCTGGTGCAGACTCATGCAGGCCCTGTGCCAGTTCATATGTGCATTGATCATGTTGGTATAGAGAGCTTTGTTTTCTTGATGTCCTTCATCCCTTCTGGTTCTTATACTCTTTCTGCCTCCTCTTCTACAGGGCTCCCTGAACCTTGTGGGGGAGGATTTGATGAAAACATCCCAGTTAGGGCTGAAAGCTCCAAGGTCTCTCACTCTGCATAATATCTGGTTGTGGCTCTCTGTGTTTGTTTCTGTTTGCTGCGAGAGGAAGCTTCTCTGATGATGACTGAGTAAGGCACTGATATATGAGTGTAGCAGAATGTCATTAGGGGTCATTTTACTATACTTTATTCGTTTTTCACTATTAAAGTCTGTACAGATTCTGTGGTATTACAGGGCACAGGCTTTGGAATTATAAGGAAGTTTTTTTTTTCCTCTGGGATTCAATAGATATTTGTTGATTATCTGCTTCAGGCACAGGAAAACAAGTTTACATTCTGTTTCTAGCATCTCCTCTGTAAGTTTTGTTTATTTGGGTAACTGTTCTAGACCTCAGCCTAGGAATGGTAGAGAAAGACACTTTCTGTTTCATCTTTGAATATCTGAGGTAACAGTCCCGACTGATACTCTGTTACTTGGGAACAAGAGTTCTGGGTCTTGGTAAAAGGAGAAGGCTTCTTGGGTGTTAATATGGGAGATGTGGCCCAGGCTGATCACAGCTTTAATTCCAGCATACGCAAGGCAGAGGCGGGCAGATCTCTGTGAGTTCAAGGCCAGCCAGGGCTATGCAGGTAGACCCTGCGTCAGAGAGAGAGAAGGAGGAGGAGGAGGAGGAGGAGGAGGAGGAGGAGGAGGAGGAGGAGGAGGAGGAGGAGAGAGAAAGTACTTCTGTCAATGTCTATCTGATTCAATCTTCAAGAAAATGGACAGAGTTTATAGGCGTCATTTTTAGCTCTGTTTGTTCAAGCCATTATCCCTAAGAGTTTGAAATGTGTGGTCCCACATAACTAAATTTGGCCAAAGGGTGACGTCTGCTATGAGGTTGGTGAGCTTGACTATTTCTCATGGAGCAGTTTAAACTTAGGGGTGGGACAGAGGTACTCAGAAAGCAGATTATGGCTTTAATGCTTGAGGAATTTGAAACACATTCAATATAATACCTCTGATTGCTTGTGAAAGAGTTTTTGTGTGTTCTCAGCAAGCAAAGATGATTAGAATCAAATTTGAGTTTTAAAATTGGACCTTGCCTTGAAGTGCTATATTCCTGGATACAGAATTATCTACAGATTTCTATGACCAATTATTTATATTTAGTAGTATTCAGAAATTTTTTTCTTTAAGCAAAACTTTGTTGTGTTTCTAAAATGCCATCGAGCCGCTCCTGAGCTTTCATCTCTTCCCATTCTCTGTCGTTGCAGTTGCTATCAGATGCGTCACAGCCCCTCGAAAGCCAGAACTTCTCTCCAGTGGTTCGAGATGTAAGTTACGAGAACTTCCTGTGAATGTAGCCTTTTCTACTATCTTTCATTCTCCCCTTTTCCTTGGGTATTTGTTCTTTTTCCTCTGTAGGCAGAGTTCTCCTGTCCCAACTGCCAGTTCCAAAATAATCACTCAGGACTTAATATGCATTATAAATGCTCAGCCAATCTCAGGCTTACTGTTGACTAGTTCTTACAACTTAACCCATTTCCCTTTTATTGTAATTTATTTTTAAATTTCATTTTACATTCCATCCATAGTCCTCCCCCCGACCCCTCCTCTTACCCCTCTCCTTACCTCCCCCCCAAAACCCATCCCCCTACCCACTCCTCCCAACAGGTAATGGCTCTCATATGGAGTCAACAAAGTTTGGCACTTAAGTTGGGGCAGGACCAAGCCCCTTCCCCTGCATTAAGGCTGAACATGTCATCCCACCATAGGGAATGAGCTCAAATAAGCTAGCTCATGCATCAGGGATAGATCTGGTCCTACTGCCAGTTGCCTCACAGATAGTCCAAGCTCCATCACTGTCTCCCATATATGGAGGGCCTACTTCAGTCTCATGGAGGCTCCACAGCTGTGGGTCTAGAGTTCTGAGTTTCCATGACTGTGATTCAACTGTCTCTAGCATAATCTTGATCTCCCTTGCTCATATATTTCCTCCTCCCTATCTTTGGATTCCTGGATTTCCTCCTGGTGCTTGGTTGTGGATCTCTGCATATGATTCCATTAGTTGCTGGATAAAGACTGTATCATGATAGTTGGGGTATTTACCAATCTGATTACAGGGGAAAGCCAGATTAGGCTCCCTCTCCACTATTGCTAGGAGTCTTAACTAGGGTCATCCTTGTGGATTCTTGGGAATTTCCCTAGCACCAGTTTTCCCCCTAATCCCATAGTGGCTCTCTCTGTCAAGATCTCTCTTTTGTTGCTCTCCTATTCTGTCCTTCTTCCCCCTCAACCATCCCATTCCCTTATGTTCGCATCTCCCATTCCCTCCCCTTTACCATCCCTCCTTACTCCCAGTTTACCTAGGAGATCTCATCTAATTCCCCTTCCCTGAAAGATCCATGTGTTTCCTTGTTCCCTAGCTTGTCTGGATCTGTGGACTGTAGGCTGGTAATTCTTTGCTTTGCACCTCTTATCCACTTAGGAGTGAGACAATACTGTGTTGGTCTTTCTGAGTCTGGGTTACCTCATTCAGGATGAGTTTTTCTAGTTCCATCCATTTGCCTACAAATTTCATGATGTCATTGTTTTTCACAGCTAAGGAATACTCCATTGTGTAATTGTACCACATTTTCTTTATTCATTCTTCAGTTGAGGGACATCTAGGTTGTTTCTAGGTTCTGGCTATTCCTAATAATGGTGCTATGAGCATTGCTGAACAAGTATCCCTGTGGTATGATTGAGTTTTCTTCAACTTTACCCATTTCTATTCACCTATGTGTTGCCCTGAGGCTTGTGGCATTTACCTCTATCCCATTTTTTTTTTTGTGTCCGGCTGACTGGTGACTCTTCTGACTCCACCCTTCTCCCTCCCAGTATCCTCTTGGTCTGATTTTTCTGCCTAACCTCCTTCTACCCAGCTATAGGCAGTCAGCTCTTTATTAGCCAATGAGAGTAATATATAGTCACAGTGTACGAAAAGATTGTTCCACAATGCTCCTCCCTTCCCCAGCTTTCTCTCTTATGGCTCCCTTCTTTCCATTCTCTTCTCCTCCCTCTCTCATATTTCTGTTGTTTTGTCTCTTCTGTCAGCCATGTTTCTAGGACTAGAATGTTGGATACTAAAGAAATGTCTTATGTATACATGTCTAGGCAGTGATTACATCCAATGGTGTATTGACTGACAAATACAAATATATCCAGAAACTCCGAGAAAGCAGGTAAGTAATTTATTCTTACTTTGGGTTTGATGAGTGTACGTAAAGGTTTCAGTGATAGTTATTAATGCTAGATTTATATAGCATGTGAAGGTTGACAGTGTTTGAAATCCAAAGTAAGCAACTAGCTGAAGCAATGTGAGTTCTTTTTCTTTGAAGAGCAGTAAGCATCCTCACAGCCATTAACATCTTAGGGGGTCTGGCCTGTAACTGAGGAGAAGCTGAACAATGTGCTATTGAATTGTTTTGTGTTTTCTCTTCAATCCACACATTGTGATTTCTAAATTATTATTTTCAAAGGAAATGAGCATATTAACCCTTCCTGTGGCACTTTCTGCTGGGGTTTCGTTGAAGGTTTGGACTTTCTTTTGTTCAGTATAATGTTTGGTAAAGTGAGACCATGAATAGACATTAATAGAGACAGTGCAGTAGGAAAATGTTGAGAGGAGAAAGTTGCCTAAAATAGCCCAGGAATTTACTAAGGGCTCAGCCAGCACTCTTCTTCCTTAACTGACATTCCCGTCCAGAGTCTGGAAACATTGATGTTTGAAATATTCTTGTTTCTCCCACAGATTGCACTTGATCTCATCTACTTTGCTGGTCTCTTCACATTTTACAAAGTAACACACAAAATGGGCGAAACCACAGAGGGAAAACACAAACCCAATAGCACAGCTGCCTTTCCTTCTTTTCAGTGGTTCTTGCCACAAGAGATAAAAAGACGTGCCAGGATCAGGGTTCCCCATCCATGTGCTTCTCTTGCATGTGTTGGTTTGCTCTGAACTGGTGAATCTAATGTGGCAACGGTATCTTCTGGAATAAAACACTGAGTATTTTTCCTTCTAAAATCAAATTACCTCTATAGTTCTGTAGGAGAGTTTCTTATAGAGAAGCCTTCTTGTTTGCTTGTTATTCCCAATTCTGTTTATTCTTATTACCTGATGATGTCTTACTGTGATAGTAATGATGTGTCAACCGGTCAGCCATTTCTTTAGTCTATGCACCAGATTTCCTGGGGCACCTGCTCTGACTGGCTGCAGTCGCTGGAACTTTCTGTTTCCATTCCCTAATGTATTCTTACGCCAGGAATCTGATAATGGAGATCTGGGAAGGGAATTTACTTTATTTTGATTGTTAACTTATTCGTGGATACTTTTCATTGCTTAGTGCAGTGATTAGTGACTTGGAATTTGGGATTTAGGGGCATTGTTGATGTCAAATCTGAGTAGATTTCTAAAAATATGTTTCGAACATTTTATATTTATGCATCAAAATGTTGCAATTATAGAAATCCTATTAGGTACTACTGGAAAGACTATCTAATAAGCAGATAGTGGTGGTTCTCTCAGAGGTTAAATGGGATGGTGTTAGTGCATAACAGAAATCTTATCAGTCATATGCATGAGTCAAGAGTAGTGGGGGCATCTTAAATTCACACTTGTTTACTTTTAACAGAATCAATGGTTCAAGAAGTCAAGTCCTTTCTAGTCTTAATTTCTTACATTAGTTGAAAGATACTTGACAAGACAGTGTTTGATGTAGATACTAGATCTAGTGATGAAGCTGTTTTTCCTTGGACTTCTGTGAGGAGGAAAAAAGCTTTCCAGCACCCAGACTCAGCATAGTATTGAATAAGCAAGTCTGGGAGGATAAAGAATGAAACAAGTCACTCAGCTTCTCACTTGTAAGTAGCAGAGGAGAAAACAGTCCAGTTCTCATTCTGGCCCTCGGAATTCATGGACGTCAGAAGACACTGGGCATCTGAGATGTCAGGGTCTATCATACAAGATCTAAAACAAATAATGAAAAGCATTGACCTAAGGCCTTCCTGTTGGAGTTTCTACTGTAAGTGATGCAGGGAGATTTTGTTGCCTTGTCATCTAAGGTTGTGTAGAATTTGGGGATATAAAACTTCTGTTACTTAAAAGAAATTTTAATTACTCCCATCTTTTGTCTTTTTAAACAGAGAACGCGTTCAATCCCTTTCAATGAGTACCAAGAAGAAGGTGTTGGTGCTTGGGTCTGGCTATGTGTCTGGGCCTGTTTTAGAATATCTGTCAAGAGACAACAATATAGAAATAACAGTAGGTAAATACAGGTCTTAATTCCTTTTTTAGAAAAGAAGATAACTAACTTCATTGCATGTTGAATCTGAATTGTAGCTGACTTTCATCTCTGAGTTTTGGAAAGCTATTTTGTAGAGATAGGAAAATGTGTCTAAAGGGAGGTATTCTAAAAAAATGTACTTTTGTGTTCTCAAAATAGGCTCTGACATGACAAACCAAATGCAACAGTTAAGCAAGAAATACAATATTAACCCTGTTAGCGTGAACATTGGTAAACAAGAAGAGAAGCTGCAATCCTTGGTAGCATCACATGACCTTGTTATCAGGTATTTGGCAAAACAAAGTCCTGAGTGTGCTTTATTGTATTTATCTTCTATAAATTCTTCCCGCCTTTCTTTCCCCCTTTCCCTTCCCTCTTATGTCTTTTCCTTTCTCATAAACATTTAACTGAAGAACATATGTATGAAAATATAGAAAGTATAACTATGTATGGGTGTGATGGTACATTCCCATATTCATAGAGCTTGTTTATTTGCTTGAAGCTAAAGATTGGAAATTTGAGGCCAGCTTGAGCTAATTAATAAAATTCTCTCTCTCTCTCTCTCTCTCTCTCTCTCTCTCTCTCTCTCTCTCACACACACACACACACACACACATACACATACACACACGGATAAAAACAATTATGTTGCTCAATGGATACCTACAAAGTTAACAAAATTTATAACCACTATTCATGTCAAGAAACAATATTGATAATATCCCACAAGCCCTCTTATTAACCTTTTGTTGCTTTTGTCTCTATCCCTTAGAGTAAACACTGTTCTTCTAACAATTACATTAGATTTTACATGTTTTCAAAGTTTGTATAGTTGATTCATTCAGTATGCCCTTGTTTATGACAGTCCTCATGCATTTGATACTGTAATTATGAGAACTGTGTATGCCCTTCTGTGTGAGTATTCCATTAACACTATTGTTACTTTGATAGAATTTAGTTGCTTTTGATTTTGGCTGTTATGCTGTACACTTAGTATTTGTCTTTTGGCAGGTGTATGTATACTCTGTGTTAGAAAATTAGAAATAAAATATCTGGATCATGAGATATTTGTGTTGTTCATGTGGTCCCTTATGTACATACATACACATAATAAATAACTATAAAAATTTTAAGAAGTATAGAAAGGGTTAGTAAAGATTGTTATGTGGTAGGCAGCAGGATGAATATGTTCTGCAGTTCAGAAGACCTTGGTCACTGCTGAGAGAATTGCTAAATTTGGGCATTTTTCTCAGAACTAATCTGTAGTACAGTTCAAACATCCTGGAAGGGAGAGAGGGTTGGGATCCAAAGCTTCTGAATCCCTTCTCCCTCTGTTTTAAGTTTGTTGCCTTATGTGTTGCATCCTGTTGTGGCCAAAGCCTGCATCTCAAACAGAGTCAACATGATCACCGCAAGCTACATCACACCAGCCATGAAAGAACTGGAAAAGAGGTGAGTCTCCACTTCCGGGAAGGTGCCTCCAGTGGCCGTGTTCCTCGTTTGTGTCTGACCTTTTCATTTTCCTTTTTTTCCGCCTGTGGCAGTGTGGATGACGCTGGCATCACAGTCATTGGTGAATTGGGATTAGATCCTGGTCTTGATCACATGCTGGCAATGGAAACAATTGATAAGGCCAAAGAGCTGGGAGCCACGGTGAGCCCAGTTCCGATGCAGAATTCCACTTAGGAAAGTACTGAGGATTAAGCTTCCTCAGCAGAGATGGGATCTTCCTTTGCTTCTCATTAGTGGTCTTCTGTACTACAGCTCATCCTTTGACTAGGAACCGCAAAAACTGCAGCATCTACAGATACATTTGCAGAGTACACAACTTGAGCTTTCTTTGTAACTGAGTGTTAGAGAGAGAGACGTTACCATAACATCCTTGTTTAATAAAGACTTTGTTCTTTGAGATAGATTTTCTGATGCTTGACATTTAAAAGTGAGAAAAAAATTGGAATATTAGTCTGTTGTTTATGAAGCATTTATATCTAACAGAATTACTATATATGTAGATATAGTCACTCAAATTAAGTGCTTTAATTTTTGGCATACACAAAGACATATATATGTATATATATAGGTATATATACACATATGTATGTATTTTTTTTAATATAAAAGTTGTAGGAACAAGCCAAGAAAAAGTGAATTAATAGTTGAATTTTAATTTAGTTATTTTAAAGCTTTGTCTTACTTTCATTTATGCACACATACATATATGTTTGCATGTATGGATACACATATATGTGGATGCCCTCAGAGGTCAGAAGAGGGTGTTAGAGTCTCTGAAGCTGGCTGGAGTTACAGGAAGTTGTAAGTTGACCAGTGTGAGTGCTGGAAACCAAATTTGGTCCTCTGTAAGAGCAGCAATCATTCTTAATTCCTAATCCATCTCTCCAGTTCTAATAGTGGAATTTTTAAATGATCAAAATTTTAGCCATTATCTCTAGTGGATATATTATATAATTCATATTTTTGCATATATTATAGATATACACTTTCATATATATGTGTGTAGTTCTTGTTAAGTATTTGTCTTTGAGAATATATATTTAAAAGCCTCAATAACTTCAAAACATACTAATTGATATCATGAACCCTAACTGAAAAATAATAATTCTTCTTAATATTATTGATTCTTCCTTATTTGTAGGTTGAGTCTTATGTTTCCTACTGCGGCGGCCTCCCGGCCCCTGAATATTCAGACAACCCATTGCGATACAAATTCAGCTGGAGTCCAGTGGGAGTCTTGATGAACATCATGCAGCCTGCTAGCTACCTGCTCAATGGGAAGGTAAAGGAGCATCATGAACACCTTAGAGATAAAAGCCTGAGGCGGTAGCTGGGGGACTCTGAGTGTCCCCACACACACACCATAGCAGTGCTGTCTGATGGCAGCTACCTGCTCTCCCTTGTCTTCTCTGCTGTCTCCTAGTATTTATTATTCTGTTCCATTTAATGAGGTCACCTTGATTGTTTCCAACCCATCCCATGTTCATTCTTCCTTCTTGGCTGCTTCTGCAAATGAGTTTCTTATCTTCTTTGCCTATGTAAATGCTGGTTATTTGTTCAAGTAATTTCAGTATGACACAAACTGAACTGAAGTATGACACAAGACTTTGAAACTGGCACCAGGGATTGTCATATTGACTAGCTGACTTTCCTGATTTTAGAGAATGCATGGCTACAAAGTCCCCCTTTGCATGAGAGGTTTGGTCCTTCAGAGAATAAAACTAACAGCTCTTCCCTGTTTGCTATCTAACACTGTTATTGGTATTACTTTTACTATTTTATAATAATAAGATTAAGGCATGGAGAGGATGATTTAGGCCCATCACCTGAGACTCAACCCTGGTTTCAACTAATTACAAAGCTATTAAAATTGTTTTTACGTTTATTTATTATTGTATGTTTATGTGTGCACAAACATCCATAACTGTGTAAGCCACGGTGCACATCTAGAGGTGAGGATGCACATCTTCAATCCCAGCATTCAGAAGGCAGAATCAGGTAGATCTCTGTGAGTTCAAGGCCAACCTTGTCTACAGAGAGTGTTCCAGGAGCTGATTCTCTCCTACTATGAAGGTTCAAACCCAGATCCTCAAGTTTGGTAGCAAGTGTCTGTATTAGCTGAGTCATGTCCTTAACTCCTCCAAAGCCAATTCTTTTTATAAGATTCCATTTTGTTGTTGTTATGAGGGGAGCTAGAAACTGGATTAAATAACTATAAACCAAGGAAGAATTCCTCCAATGTATAATTTATCACAGAACTGCAGACCAGAATTCAATTGCCTCTCGTGTGGATAGATTGAGGCTGGGAAGCAGAGTGTACTGGGAGAGGATGTGCTCTGGAAAACATCCGCTGGGGAAGAGCACTGTCATTCATGTTAGAGCATGGCTATAAGGAGGAAGAGAAGTTGAGTGAGCCCCACCTGCAGTTAGAGAATGCAAGGGACAGAGGAGGCCTCAACATTACAGCTGACCATCTGTGTATGTGTGCTTCTAACTGGAAGGAAAACTCACATTTGGGGGAAAAATGTATTAAGATTGAGGGTTCATTTGTGAATCAGGTATCCTAGGCATCTCTTTTACCTTGCTTCAGTCTTGGCCCTTCAGGATAAAAAATGCACTCAGAGCTATATGAAAAAGATTTTTTCCAATATTCACATTTTCAATTTATTCGTGAATCTAAATATTTTCCAATACTAAAGGTTTTTTCTTAAAGTTTTGAATTTTATAATGATATATGCAGGAATGGCATACAATGTAACACATTTACTTATGCAAGAATCATGTCAGTGCAATTAGCATAATGATTACCTCAAACATTCTTTTTTTATTTTTGTGGTAAGATCATATGAAAATTCCTTTTCCAGATAATATTTAGGGAGAGAGGAATAAGGAAAGATTTGTTAGGAGGTATAAAATTACCACTAGCTAAGAGGAAGGAGTTCATTTACATAGGGTGAGTATAGTTAGCAATCACATAGTCTGTATTTGACAGGATTTCCGATGATTCAAGGTGAATGTTTCTATCAGCCTTGGTCACTGATGTCTGTGACATCAGCGTGACTCACAGATGTAGCGGCACATTGAATGCATCATAAGGAGAGTTTGAAAAGAATGGATGCCTAAACCTCGCTCCCGAAGATTTTAATTTGCTGGACTTTGGAGAATTTTCAAAGCTCACCAAGAGATGTTCAGAGAAGCAACTGAAATTCAGAACAAAAAACTTAGTAACCAGAGAATCACAGTATGTCAAACACTACAGCTATGTCAAGCAGGATATTTTAGAGGGATGCTTTAAGATGAGAAAGACACTTCCGGGTTCTGGTGCTCATGTTGACATCCTTCACAGTGTCTCCAGAGAACAGGCACCAGGCACTGCTATGTGAGGGAGCACGGAAATTCCATGCCTGACATCCTACCAATCACATTTCCTCAGCCTGTCTCCCTTTGTGTATCAATAGCCCCTTTTCACCTTGGCAATATCTCTGGCTCTTGTTTGGTATAGAGTAATATGCAAAGGCTGAAAAAAATGTCTGCTCCTATTGATCATGACGTGTTTGTGTTCAGGAGGCTGTACAAATTATGAGGAAGACAAGAATTAGAGAATTGGAGTCAGTCAGTGGCACATACCTTTAGGGACAAGCAAGGTATCAACATCAGAAGCCTGGCTTTGCACTCTAGTCCTGCTAACACAGGATACTTGTCTGAAAACAAGGGTGATAATAACTACTTTGCATCTTTCTTTCTCCTTTTACATTTTTTTCCTTTTTTAAAATACAGGTTTATCTGTGCATGTATCTGTGCAATAGCTCTGGCTGTCCCGGAACTAACTGTGTAGACCAGGCTGGCCTCAAGCTCACAGAAATCTGCCTGCCTCTGCCTCCCGAGTGCTGGGATTAAAGACATGTGCCACTGGTGTATGGCACTTTGTAGCCTTCTTGTTATGTGAATTAGTGAATCCATGTAGACTGTGATCTGCCTAACAGCCAACTTATTAGCAAATACTAGTTTTGGAAATAACTCGGTGCTCCTGAGGGCCCAGGCAAAGCAGCAAGTCATTTCTGGCAGCAGAAGCTGTGTTTGTTGAGTGTGAAGGTCCTCCCTACCCCTTTCATCCTGAGCTTGTTTTCTTAAATGGAGGGATTTCTTACATTTTTTTCTGACACTGGCAGATTTGAAGAGAAAAACACGATACTTCTCTTTTCTCTGCTATAAAGATACTTTTTCAAGGTCTTGTTCAGATTTCCTCTTGCAGAGTTGCCTAGCCACTCCAGTCTTTGTTCGCTGTTCTTTTGTCTGAACTCAATCAGAGTGTCTGACACTTCGGTACTTGGATTGTCTGTGTCTAAGAAGTTTCCGTGATTCAAGTCTATAACTCTGTTCTCCAGTCTTGATTGTTAAACTTCCTTTAGAAAGTCTCTCATGTTTTTGCCCTTCTGTCCCCTCTGCCACTACCCTCTCTGCCCCTGTCACCTCAGCCACAGAGCCGGCTTTACAGAATTTATAGAACTGTAATGATGAAGACATCCCTACTTTTGGCTTGAATCTGAAGCCTGAAACACTTCTAGTAATTAGAAAGGAGCCTATGAATTAGAACATAGCGTATCGTCCTGTATTCTTGTCAGTTCATTGGTATTGCTCTGTCTCCTAGCAAATCCGACTTCCTCCCAAATGTCTGAAGGCAGTGACTAGTGTTCTCTTAGTTCCATCCTTCATAGGTGGTGGTATACTTCCCATGGAAAGTACCATGGAAAGTGGGAGATCCATGCATGTGGGAAGCAAGCCCCTCTTCCTTTTCAGAAAATCCCTTTTAGTTACTCATTGCTCCCCGTGACCATAACAATATCACAGCTTTTGAAGGAGATACTTGTATCAGGATCCTTGATGTTGTACTGGGTCAATATCCTTTTGACAATAGTGATCCAGAAATAAAGCCAAACAAAGATGTTCATGTGATACCGTAGAACGTACACCAGCAATTGGTCAGCTAGACAGATGGCCTGTTTATATTTCTGAAAAAAGTGCAATTACATGAGTTAAAAGTAAGCACATCAAACATTAAAAGGCTGAGGATCCCTAGTAGATGGCAGCCTGTACATTTACTGTGCTAAATTTCTAATTAGTTGATTGATTAATCCCAAAGGTTTAAGGAGAAATGATCATGGTTAAATTAAATAAAGATTTTTTAAAATTCATGTACATAGGCTACCTCCCTCTCAGTTGAGGTTAAAGAGGCCGATATTGGACATTGTTTGTTTGGAAATGAGACCCCAGCCCTCTAACACCCCTATATCCAAGGAGTCTGGGATGATTGGAAGCGTCACCCCAGTCCCTAGCATCCATCTTAAGCCCCCTCCCCCTGGGAGTTATCTTGGTCTGGACTCCACCTCTGGGAAGCCTGCCAAGTGCTGACCCCTCTCCAGGGAGGGTCAGGACCAATCCCGAAGGCTATTTAGGCTTGCGCCAGAAAAAGGAAAAGGTGGTCTTGGGTTTTGTTTATCCCCCCCCTTTCTGTCTCTCCCTTCTCTTTACCATACGCCCAGCCACCCACGTGGGCATCTTTGATTTGGTCTAATCTGGTCTAGTTGGAATTATTTGCATAGGTGGAGAGGCTCCACTTAAGAATATTTCTAACAAACCTCAAGGTCCAAATCAGGAGCAGAAGAAGAGAGAGCACGAGCAAGGAACTCAGGACCGCGAGGGGTGCACCCACACACTGAGACAATGGGGATGTTCTATCGGGAACTCACCAAGGCCAGCTGGCCTGGGTCTGAAAAAGCCTGGGTTAAAACCGGACTCGCTGACGTAGCGGGCAATGAGGACTACTGAGACCTCAAGAACAATGGCAATGGGTTTTTGATCCTACTGCACCTATTGGTTTTGTGGGAGCCTAGGCAGTTTGGATGCTCACTTTAGGAGACCTGGATGGAGGAGGGTGGTCCTTGGACTTCCCACAGGGCAGAGAACCCTGATTGCTCTTTGGGCTGACGAGGGAGGGGGACTTGATTGGGGGAGGGGGAGGTGGGGAAGAGACAGAAATCTTTAATAAATTAAAAAAAAAGAATATTTCTAACAGACATGAGGTAGACAATGTTTTTTTTTTGTTTGTTTGTAGCATAACACAGTTGGGTGGCGATTACTTTATTAACAGTGACTGTTCTCAATTCTTAAGAGTTCTAACTAAAAGAGTTGCAAATCCCAAGTGCTACTTTGAGTGACGACACTTGCCACACCCAAGTAAAATGTTATAAATCATAGTGTATTACCACAGATTTAAAACTTCCAGAAATTCTTCAGATAGTTTCTGGACAGGACAGTAGCATTATTACAATTTTATAGCCGCAGCTATGTAATGAAATAAAAGAAAAACACTTAACATTTCTACATTGAAAACTTAGAAACATACAACATGTGTACAGGCGTATGTATAGTAGATCTCTATGCTCACTTGGATATGGTTAAGTAGGCAATGTTTTTATAGCTCAGGGAGAGTGGGTCTCTAAATGGATTTGTCAGGTAAAATAGGCAGAGTTACAGGAGCAGAGCAGAGCATAACAAGTTATATGTAACAATCTTATGAAACAAAGACATGATTATAAGAAGGTCATAACAACAGGAAGTCATAACAACCTTTTGAAACAAAGAATTGCAAGATAGTTATAATTTTTAGAACCAAAAGCATGGTAGTTGTTTCCTGGAACAGGCAGTGCAGAACCATTTGTAGTTAAGGTTAAAGATGGGGCACAGCCCAATCTTTGAGAAACAGAGGTTTAATCCTAAACAGGAATGAACCTAGTATGTCTTTATGATTAGATGACTTTCAAGCCCAAGATGGAGGCAGGCTGGTTCATTACTTATTTTGACTATTTGAATATTTATTCTAAGATATATGTCTGTGATTCTCTCATTGGTTTTGTGATGTTTGTGTGTGAAAAAAAGAACTGGCCTCAGAGAATCCTGCAACCACAACATGTGATGAGTTGTGCTTCTGCCGGGAGCTGGGCTGGGGCCCAAGCATTGTCTGAGCAGAGAGAAACACAGTTCCTCTGTAAAATGGATAGACGAATTTTAATGTCTTCACTAAAGTTTTTAATAGAACACGGAACTAGATGGGGCTTATTTTTGAACCTAGGACACTGGGATTGCCAGCTACTTATCAAATGGTGGGAAGTGTTGCTGTGGAGGGATCTCGATTGGTTTGTTTTCTTTGCCAGTTAGCTAATGAAAAGGCAGGAAAAATTTCAGGAGCAATGGATAGCGGCAGGGAAAACTCTGAAACACACCAGACAGATGAGCTGGTGAAGAAAGGCTCTTATTAGTGGCGAGGAACTACACACACAGCAAGGCACAGAGAAGAGCCTTCTGCAAAGTGTGTGTGGTGGGGAGGGAGGACCCCAGCAGTTTCTAATTCAGCCTCTTCTTAAGGAGGGGGCCTCGTAGTGGAAAAATGTTTACCAAGTTTTAAGCTTCCAGGATTTTGTCTCAAATCAGGAGTGTGATAGAGATGCCAGAATCCCGGAGAAGAAAAACAGCCATTTTGAAAGTTCAAATTGCTATTACCTGGCTGTGGTCTCTTTCCTTATCTGTCTGCATATTAGGGAATCTAACTCTTAGTTCCTCATAGCCATACTGTTATTTTGGATCCGATTCATTGACTGTTAATTTCTCTAAGTAAATCACTGACAGTCAGTTTAAACTATCTGGTTTTACAAAACTTGCTGATCTATTTTAATTTGATATGTTTGTTTCCTTTTTCTTATTATATAGGGTTTTAGTACATAGTCTAGGCTAACCTCGAACTTTTAGTAATACTCCTGTCTCAGGCCCCTAAACTCTGGGATTATAGGTTTTTACTATTTTGCCTGGCAAGAATTTTTCTTTAAAAATTGTCTTGATCTTCAGTTGAAGAAGAAGAACTTTAGAATTGCTACAGGTTACAGAAGTGAAATGGATATAGAGACCCAGCATGTGGCTTCTGTATTAAGTTGTTTTGAAAACTAGAATTCTATTAGAAGAAGTTCAGTACAGTCTAAAGAAGGGGCTCTGAACACATTAAATGGGAAGTATCCATCACATTCCTTGGATTCTTTCTGAGAGATTCTAGAAGGCATACTGCAAGCGATCTGTCTTTTCAACTGAAAAGCTCTCTCTCCACCCATCTGTGTACAAGGCAGCTCTCTCCTTCTGGACCCTCGGTTGTGTATAAATTAGTTTCCATTTTCTCTCTTACACCTCAATACAGGTGAGCTCGTCCACAAATGTATTCTGGGCACCATTGCATTTAGCCCATCTTCTTTTGGAAAAATCCCTGTGAACCCTGGCAACTGCCCCCTGCAGTTTTGGTTTGTGCAGCTTTAGAAACAGGGTGAAATTGTTTCCAGCAGGACAAAGTCCAGCCTGACAGCAGCCTCAGCCCTAATTTTATCATTCCAGAATGTTTTTCATTATCCCAAGGACAACCACAGACTTCCAGCTCTAAGGTGAAATGTAATACTTTACTTAAAGTTAAACACAAAGCAACACCTCCTTGCACTTTGAATACGTGTTGGGGAGGAATACACGGCTCTAGGGAACCAGGATTTTGCTTCTCACTAAGAAGAAGTTGTATTTGAGCTTCATTGTGTAGTCTTGGTATTGTCTCTGTTGTGAAGGGAGGTCTTCCTTCTGCTGCCTTTACACAGTTGCTGGTGATTGCTGATCATTCAGCAAATGTTTTTTACAGTAAACACAGGGTGAACAGAAGATGTGAATTGAATTCTATTCATTATTTTTCTTATTCTCTCTACAATTTGTATCATCTCTGGCACATATTTAATGGGTATTCAATAAACAATAGTTGGGCGAGTGAAAAGTGCAAGACTAGTACTAAAAGAGACATGAAATTAAAAAAAGAATATTGCCATTGCTGTCAGAGCATACAAGCCATTGAATACTTCCTTGACACTACTAGCTTACACAAAAGTAAAGCAAAACAAACAAACAAAAAAATCCCTAATGCAGCATAACACTATTTTAGCCAGGGGCAAGAGTCAATTGAAAACAAGCCTTTTGTTTAGAAAATAAAGTGTATTAGAGATGTGGGATTCCCCTCTGTATGCTACGAATGTGTTTTATTACCACTGGTTATTAAAGAAACTGTTTCGGCCAGTGGCTTAGTAGAGTAAAGCCAGGTGGGAAATCCGAACAGAGATACAGAGAGAACGTAGATGAGGTCAGAGAGATGCCACGTAGCTGACAAAGGAGAAAGACGCCAGACGCCAGCCAGAACCTTACTGGTAGGTCACAACCTTATGGTGATACACAGATTAATAGAAATGCCTTAACTCAGCTGTTAAGAGTTAGCTAGAAATATGTCTAAGCTGTTGGCCAAACAGCACTGTAATTAATATAGTTTCTGTGTTATTATTTGGGTCTGGGTGGCAGGGAAACAAAAGAGCAGTCTCTGCCTACAGATTAGCATTTAGAAGTCTGGGGGAAAGCCTGACAATTTATTTCAGGGGGAACAGCTTGGCTAATAGCATGCTAAATATTGATCGTGGTTTCATTAACATTTTTCAAAGTTCTGTTAGTTTCATTTGTATAAGTAATGCAGATTAACCCAGAAGAAACAAGCCGTTGTGAACCCCAGCTATTTTTCACTCTTCCTCAGGTTGTGAATGTAACAGGGGGAGTCTCTTTTCTTGACTCTGTCACATCCATGGATTACTTCCCAGGCCTGAACTTGGAAGGGTATCCTAACAGAGATAGTACAAAATATGCTGAAATTTATGGGATTCCATCTGCCCATACATTGTTGAGGGGAACACTGAGATATAAGGTAAGTGCTATATTTCAAACACTGTCAAAAACCAGTTTTTACATGACTCATACATTCCAGGACTAGAATGAGGATTAGAATTATTAAGCAAAAGGAACAGAACTATAAGAGAAATAAGAGACAAAAACACAAAACAGCATCGGGAGGGAATATCAGTGAATATTAAATGCTGAATTCACCTGCATTTATTTTTCGCATGCTTTTATACTTCAATACAAAGGGGGAAAAGAAGGTAAAGTATTGCTTTAACATGACACAAAGAACAACCAGCACAGTTACTTGCTTTAATTCTTGAGACATCAAGTCATTATTTCCTGAGAAAAGTCATTGCTGTCTTGGGCAGGAATGTGTGGTGAACACACCCTAGACCAAGTATCCTAGGCAGTCATTCCTTGTGTCAAATGTCCTATTTTAAATGAAGGAGCACAGGGATATGTTTGAAATTTCTGACCTTTGGTCAGGATAGAACCAATCCACCTCTATGGGCCACTTTAATGTCCAAAAACACCAAGTCACCACACCCTAGGTCAGGATATCTTATTTTGTAGACTCACCTGTTGTCAACAACTTCAAAAAAAGCAAAACTAAGCTCAAACTCTGTGACCTTCAGACAAGGTGGAACAGGCTCGCATATGTGTATATCCTGACCAAACACATTGCTAGTTTTGATGTAAAAAATATATATGCTTATTTTTCTTCTAATAATTGAAATGGGAAACCAAGTTGGAGTTTATGTTTTCAGATAATAAGTTAGTTATTATTAAGTTAGTTACTTGACAATTTCATACTTTTATATAATACATTCGGGTTACACCTTCTCCTATAACCTCTTGACCCCCCAATCTCTCCACCCCTTTCTATACTTGTCCCTTTCCAAGGTTGATGACTTGGTTTTGCTGTATGACCCGTTTAGTCATACAACAGGGCTATTTGTCTGATCAGTGAATTGGTACCATCCCTTAGGGAGTCTGGCAGGCTTGCCATTGGGTGTAAACTGAAGGTAAAGACTCCCCCTTTTCTTGACTCTACCCATAGGAAATTGTTAAGCAACGAGCACCTGAGCCCCCTGAGTTTCTTCTCCACCCTTGCCTGGCTGCTGGATGTTTACATGCTGCAGTCTCACTCAGTTGTTGAGAATTCATAACTGCAATTTTTGTGCACAGTGTAGACTACATCACTTCTCTCCCCTCTCCCTGTCCTCCTGCTTTTACAGTCTTTCTGCTTCCTTCTGCGATGTTACATGGGATGATATAAATGTCTTGTTTGGGACTGAACACTCGACTGCCGCTAATTCTCAGACTCCTCATACAGCTATGATATTCTGTTTCCAACTCAGTTCACTGGGACGGTGTGGGGGAGCTTTTTATTAAAATGTTAGGAGAGCCAACTCAAAAGCATGCATTTATCGACCCCTTAGGGATCGGGGGCAGGTAGGAGGCCAACTCCAGGTGTAGCTGGAGATGAGTGCTTGCTTCATTTCTCAGGCTTGTAAGATTACAGTGGTCTTAAATCCCCTGCAGTGCCAAGTAGGTTCCAGTTTTCTGTTAAGGCCTACTAGGTTCAACTCCATTGTGAGTGACAAATCTGCCCCTTTTGCTGATAACTAAACATATAAACTTTGTCTTGTTGATGGTGATTTATGTATCTTCGATGTCTTCAGAGCTCATGATGAGTTAACAACATTTGAAACACATGGACTGAGGCTGGGAGAAGTTACAGGGTTAGACGGACTTCCTTAACAATCTGAAATGCTTTCTTTACCACAAAATAGGGCTTCAATTGACCACGTTTGAGATGTTATGAGTATATTCAAAATGATAAAACCAGGTAACAGAATGGCATGGCATCCTTCCCCATACTCTACACATACCCAGATCTTCTCTATAGGATGGGTTCTCTCTTTTAGGGGGTATGGATTATTGTCCCTTCCATCACAAGAAAGCAAAATAGATAGAAGTTAAGCCAATAGAGTGCTTTCCTGGTATGCACAAGGCCCTGGATGTGATCATTAGCACTTAAAAGAAAACAAAGCAGTGTAATAAAGAGAGATTAAAATGTAACTATTAAATAATATTCTGTTAAACTGCATTATACGATTCACCAGGAACTTAGCCCTTAAGCTTCCAGAACATACCATACAATATAGCACCGAGAAAACAAAACGACCCATTTACAAAGTCTTTTATGTAAACCAGTTGAATTATGACATTGCTAATAGCAATGAAGATTATTTCCAAATAGGTTATAAATATAAAACCCTCTTTAAAAATGCCTTCTTTAAAAAAATAGCTAGAAATTCATTTGTCTTTAAAGGAAAATATTCATTTGCTGCCTATTAATTCTTGCTTCAGGGATACTCCAAAGCTCTGAACGGATTTGTAAAGTTAGGTCTCATCAACAGAGAAGCATATCCCGCGCTCCAACCTGAGGCCAACCCTCTCACCTGGGTGAGTAACTCCAGAATTGTGCTGTCTGCTGTACACACACCTTCTGAGATGGCCCACTGAGCTCCGCTTTGCACAGAACTCAAGAGAACTCCAGAGCATCCCTTCTGTGACTCATGTACACTGATGAGTCTTTGCGAACATCTCCTCCCCATTCTGCACTTGGGGAGGATGGAAAAAGTTGATGTGCTAATATGCCTGGCTGCTCCTGCACTCACTCACTCACTCACTCACTCACTCACTCACTCACTCACTCACTCACTCGCTCGCTCACTCACTCACAGGATCCCCACCCTTACCCCCACTCCCACAACCCTGTAGGAGATGCCCTGAACTCACTCACTCACAGGACCACCCCCAGCCCTGTAAGGAGATTTCACTCACTCACTCACTCACTCACTCACTCACAGGACTCCCTCTTCCACCCTGTAAAAATATGCCCTGCACTCACTCACTCACAGGACCCCCCACCCTCACCCCTGCATCCCTGTAAGGAGATACACTCACTTTGTTTTTGCAGTCTGGAATATCCCAGCTGTATAGGTCACTTGGCCCCATTGGTGTGTATTTGGGAAGATGTTGGTGTGAGTCTTCCAGTCCTCTCATTGGGCCACTTATCATCGTGGGCAATAAGTTTATTGCTGAGTTTTTATGTCTGTGTCACCCCTACCCTGGCATCTCAGAGTTGGGCTGAGATTTAGGACTTGTCCCTGGATGTCAAGTAGAGCTCCCACTAGTGGCTGGTATTTAACTACCAGCTGATGGGAGGGGGGCTGTCCTAGCTCTCCCAGGATACTGTTAGCTTGCAGAGCACAAGTGACAAATGACAGACCTGTTGCACAGCATCAGAGTAGAAACATTTTAGACTCTGTGGACCAAGCAGTATCTGCAGAAGAATCTCGTGCTGCCATAGACAATGCATAGGCACACGGGTGGGTATGCCTTCCAGTGAACTTCTATTTTATAAACCAGGTAGCGAGACACACTGGGCCTGGAAACCAATTGGTTGACTTGTGAACATAGCCTAGCTTCCTTCCAGGACCCTGGAAAAGGTTTTGTTTAGAAAGAAGAAAATTCTATGACCACTCTTTTAAGTGTTCTTTTGAAATTTGATTCCCTGCGAGGTCTTTCTCATCTATTGAAGCTACAAAAGAACTCTGGTTGCCATTGGCAACCATGGCAGTAAGTCCCTTGTACTTTAACCTGCTCCAGATTGATTGTTAGAGGGTGTGTGAGGGGTGTGTGTGTTTCTGGGGGGTGGTATGGGTGAAAAAGGTGATGGGGAAGATGACACATGACCAGGATGGGGAAGATACGTGAGCAGGAAGTGTTTGTGTGCTTCTCTTTTTTAGCACTGAATTTTTAAAAAATTATTGTTAAACATTGTTCTCGCATCCCATGCATCTGTAACATATAGCTATACATGCATTCATATTTATATATTTGTACGCATATATAATTTATGTTTTAGTTTTCTATCTCAATTATTTCTAAGAAACTTTTTGGGACTTATTTCTCAGAAAACTGATGTTTTATTTCTCAGGGACTTAGACTTCCCATGTTTCTTTTCCCAATCAGAAACAGCTCCTGTGTGACCTAGTTGGGATTTCCCGCTCCTCTTCATGTGAGAAGCTTAAGGAAGTGGTCTTTACAAAGCTGGGAGGGGATAGCACTCAGCTTGAGGCTGCTGAATGGTATGTACCCATCTTTTCATTTAGATCAAAACACCTTGAACCAATGATTAATGACCTAGTCCTTTCTGGCCAAAGGAAGGCTACGACACACCACTCACTTTGTATTTGTCTTTGATTAATTAACTGTTTATTAGCTAATTGATGCTCTTTAGTTGGCCTTAGAGAAATTGTAATATATTGTGTATATTGGGACAAAAGCTGGATAAGTGAAGAAACCTGATAGCAATTATGAACTGAAAAATGTTTATTTTGGAGCATTTTCTCATTCCATTCCTGGATCATGGGATTTCTCTGGGTAATCCCCCATTGACTGCAGAATATTCATTCATGTGACTATGGTACATTATTCATTCATGTGAGACCACTCATCTGTAAATTAGCTCTTAAAATGTCATAAAAATGAGTTTGCATATATCCTCTCTGCTCTGCTCTATGAAGCAGTGTTTCAGAGACCCGGGGAGATTCTGATGCTAAGGCGCTCCCATTATCAATTTTCGGTTCAGGTGAATCTTAGAACTTGTGAGCTGACTCCTAAGAGCCCAGGGGCTCTTTCCTCCTCCCCAGAGAAGAGCATGCAGAGACTGTGGACTAACAGCGGCACTTGTGTTTTTCAGGTTGGGCTTACTGGGCGATGAGCAAGTGCCTCAGGCCGAGTCCATTGTGGATGCATTCTCCAAGCACTTGGTCTCAAAGCTCTCGTATGGTAGGTCATGGGCTTATAGTAAACTATGCTGAAGAAGAGCCCCAAAACGGTTTGGCCAAAGGATTGGTTTTGAGAGCAGCATCCATGCAATACAAAGGGAGAGATTTGAGAAGAGGGAAACAGCACTAGGTAGAGGCAACAGGAGAAAAAATAACAGGAAATAATGAGTTCAGGGACTACAAGAAGGTGAAAGAATTTTGTATGTAATGTATTAGGTAAATACCAAAGCGGTATTTTGGGGAGCAAGTATTTTTGGCACTTATCTTATAAACCAGACTACTCGATGTTGAGAAAGGAACGTGGTCCGAGTTTCCATTTCTTTGAGGTTTTCACTGATCTTTGGGTAAAAACGTCATAGGTAGTTATCTAGTGATGATATGTAATTGGATGGGAAATGTCTAAGAAGGGCAGAAAGGTAGACTACAACAATGGGTAAGTGTCAATGATGATTTAGAATGTTTGTATTTATCTCAAGGTCCCGAGGAAAAGGATATGATTGTGATGAGAGACAGCTTTGGCATTAGACATCCTTCTGGACATTTAGAAAATAAAGTCATTGATCTCGTGGTTTATGGAGACTTCAATGGCTTTTCAGCAATGGCTAAAACTGTGGGGTTGCCAACGGCCATGGCAGCCAAAATGTTGCTTGATGGTAAGTCCCTTTTTCATCAGGGCTGAGTCTGTTTCCTCTACCTTCAAGTCAGCCCGTGTCTGGAGAGCAAATGTTTTGCTTTATTGAAAATGAACAATCTTAGAGGAACCTGGATGGGGGCCACACTATGGTGAGGAATGAGATTAGGCCCTGTCAAGAGACCAAGTTTTCACCCAGCTTAGTCACAGGACCTCAGAATGATGGAATAGATATAGCTCAACACCTGTGGGCCAAGGTCTCCTCCTATTGAACGTGGAAAGTCAGCTTGTTCTGGTGGTGTCCTCAACCCCTCTGGCTCCTAAATTCCTCCCTTTTCATGTATACTATTAGTGAGTGGTTGCTCTGAATTAGCAGAGGGTGTTCATTTGTAGACCATGAGGGCTATAGACGGTGGTTTATTAATTCTCATGTCTTAGCATATTATCTATACTGAACAAGTATTTCTGATGTGCTCCTTGACTTATAGTGGAGTTTTTATTGTGAATAGTTATTGCAAGTTGAAATACAAGGGAAGATACATTCATTAGAGCTGGAGGACTGACAAGCATAGTCCAGCGACACAGGCCCCTGGAGAGTTATCAGCTGCCTCCTTTAGTGACTTTCTGGTTGCTTGGCATCTGTGACTTCCTGTTACTTCCCAGCACCGTGGCACACTGTCGTAAAGCATATCACTAGCTTGGACAGAACTCAAATTTTAAGTAGAATTTATTCTTAATGTTTTTGCATCATTTACAAACTATGAGGCCAATCCTTTCTTTCCTTTATTCTCTCATACAATATATCCTGAGTGCAGTTTTCCTTACCTCCACTCTGTCTGGTCCCTTCCCATCCACCCCCGCTCCCCTAGATCCATTCCTCCTTTTCCTTCCAGAAAGGAGCAGCCCTTCTAAGGATTTCAAATGAACATAGAATAACAAGACGCAGTAAGACTAGACACAAACCCTCGTATCAAGGCTGGACAAGGCAACCAAGGAAGAGGAAAAGTGTCTCAGGAGCAGGAAAAGGAGTCAGGAACAATCCTACTTCCCACAGGAACAGGAAGATACACAACAATGACATTTATGCAGAGGACCTAGCAGAGACCCATGCAGGCTCTGATTGTCAGTCTCTGTGAGCCCCTATGAGTCCTGCCTGGTTAATTCTGTTCTTATGGTATCCTCAACACCTCTGGCTCCTAAAATCCTTCCTTCCTCTCTTCTGCATGGTTTGGTTTCCACAACTCTGCCTAATGGTTGGCTGTAGATTTTTGCATCTGTTTCCACCAGTTGCTGGATGAACCTTCTCTGAGACAATTGAGCTAGGCACCAATTTATGAGTATAGCAGAATATTATTAGGAATCATTCTATTGTCTTCTTCTTGGTCAGTTGTATTTGGTTCTATTCTAGGTGTCTGGGTTACCCAACCTCTGGTCCCTGGTCACCCAGACAGTGTTGGGCATGGGTCCCTCTCATAGTGTGGGCCTCAAGTTAGAATGGCTGTTGGTTAACCATTCTCACAAGTTCTCTGCTGCCTTTCCCCCAGTACATCTTTCAGGCAGGTCAATGTTTTGTGGCCTGTCTGGTGTCCCAGTGCCACCACTGGAAGCCTTGCCTTGTTATAGAAGACGGCTAGTTCAGGATCCCTATCCCCCAGTACTAAGAGTCCTCGGTAGGGTCACTGTCATGGATTTCCTCCCAGGGAGTTTCCACCTCACTAGGTTTCAACATAGTCTCCCAAATGCCCACCTCCACCCCAGTCATCTTTGCCTCCCCACCCCTCCCCACCTTATGCCTCCTGTTCCTATCTCCACGTGCAGCTGTCAACCTACAAAATCTATTCCAGTTTACCTTCCCGGAGCGATCATGTTACTTACCCTCTCTGGGACTAAGTTGGAACTTTCTGTAAAGAATTTCAAATTTTAATTTTCCGTGTTCTCCCTTCATGGTCACATATAGATTGAACACCTTTGCTTCGGAATACAATACCATTTGGCCCTGGTGTTGGATTCTTGACATGGAAATGTACCTTTAACATTACCTTTAAATTGAAAATCAAAAATCTGCTTTCTTTTAGGTGAAATCGAAGCCAAAGGCCTCCTGGGGCCATTTACGAAGGAGATCTATGGGCCAATATTGGAGCGGATTAAAGCAGAAGGCATTGTATTTCATACACAGAGCACAATCAAACTATAAATGGGCCTTTATTTTTCTAGGCATCACAGATGTCAACTTGTGTATGACGAACATGCTTGCTGATGTGCTGAAGCATACGGCTTTATGTTTTGAGCTTAACTTACTCAAATCGTGAAGTGTATGCTTTGAGTAAGTTAATGGAATGGTGTTTTTGAAACTCAAATCTCTATTTTAGTAAAACTTTGGGGGCAGAAGATGCAAGTCATCACAGAGACCTTTAATAAGTCTACTATGTATTTTGTGTGCATGTAAAAGTGATTGATAATCATAGTTTGTTAATTTATTGTGCTTCTTTTTTCTTTTAAGAACATGTCATCAGCAATTGTGTACTATTCATTTTGCCAGAAAAATTTCATGTAGTTTTATTTTTGTATTTTTCAAATTGATTCTGCTAGATGCCTTTAAACCGACTTATCTATAAACAATTGCAAAAGTACTGTTTCATGCCTTTTGTAAAGTTGTGATCTATTTAGTAAGTTTTTTGGAAAAGAGAATTGATACAATAAACTCCAAATCTTCATTATCCTTTTATTGGAAACAGAGAAAGTGCTTGAAAATCTCTATCACCCTTCCATGATAAAAACAAAGCAGAAAAATCTGCCACAAAACACATACAAACCAAGAGTAGAAAAGGACGCCTTTATAAAAGGTAGCCATGGAAAACCCACAACTTGTATCATATTTAATGGCAAATGGCTGAATAATTTTCACCTAATACCACAAGTAAGACAGAAATGTTGTCACTTGCCACACTGATTCAACCTGTACTGAGAAGAGATTAGGGCATGCCAATGAGGCAATTAATAAATAAATAAAAAGATAAGAAACATGAAACATCTGTACTGGAAAGAAACAAAATAAACTCTATTTGCATCGAATCTCTGAGAATTGTGTAGGAAATCTAAAGACATAGTAAAAATAATGCAAAAGAAAACATTAGAATTTATGAATTCAGAAAAACTTCAGACTCAGGAATTACTTGCAGCAATTGCCTTTCTGTATAATATGAACCAAAAGTAGTTTTAGAGAAACATCAATAGCGTCAAAAAGAAAAAAGGTAACAAGATTGAGAGGTTAGGAGTGACACATATTTTTAGGCTCCATTGCCTTTTTATAAGTGTGCTAAGACAACTCAGTGAAGAAAAATGCTTTCTCGTCAAATGATTGAAAACATGGATAGTCAGAAGCAATGAAGTTGGATAACTACTTTACAGCATAGATAAGAACTAATTTTTAGACTAATGATGGGTCTAAAAAAATCTGAAAAGGAGTTACATTGTAAAAATCTTAAAATAAAATATAGGCATAAATCTTCATGTGTGTAAATTAGGCAATAGTTTATTAAGTAATTGAAACAAAAATCACAAACATCAGAAGAAAAAAAATAGACTAACTGATGTAATAAAAAGTTAGAACTTTTGAGTTTCCAAGGAAACTGCTGAGAAATAAACACACACCTCACTTCCAAATAACCCATAGAATCAGAATTTTTCTACAGGCATTTATTCAGAAAGGAATATGTAGCTAGAATAAATACATAAAGAACTGTGATAACTCAGCATGAAAATGATAACCCAATTTTTATTTATTTATTTATTTATTTATTTATTTATTTATTTATTTATTATTTATTTATTTATTAAAGATTTCCGTCTCTTTCCTGCCACTGCCTCCCATTTCCCTTCCCCTCCCTCAATCAAGTCCCCCTCCCTCATCAGCCCAAAGAGCAATTAGGGTTCCCTGCCCTGTGGGAAGTCCAAGGACCACCCACCTCCATCCAGGTCTAGTAAGGTGAGCATCCAAACTGCCTAGGCTCCCACAAAGCCAGTACGTGCAGTAGGATCAAAAACCCATTGCCATTGTTCTTGGGTTCTCAGTAGTCCTCATTGTCTGCTATGTTCAGTGAGTCCGGTTTTATCCCATGCTTTTTCAGACCCAGGCCAGCTGGCCTTGGTGAGTTCCCGATAGAACATCCCCATTGTCTCAGTGTGTGGGTGCACCCCTCGCGGTCCTGAGTTCCTTGCTCGTGCTCTCTCTCCTTCTGCTCCTGATTTGGACCTTGGGATTTCAGTCCAGTGCTCCAATGTGGGTCTCTGTCTCTGTCTCCTTTCATCGCCTGATGAAGGTTAATATTCAGAAGGATGCCTATATGTTTTTCTTTGGGTTCTCCTTTTTTTTTTATTGGTTTTTCGAGACAGGGTTTCTCTGTGGCTTTGGAGCCTGTCCTGGCACTAGCTCTTGTAGACCAGGCTGGTCTCGAACTCACAGAGATCCGCCTGCCTCTGCCTCCCGAGTACTAGGATTAAAGGCTTGCGCCACCATCGCCCGGCTTGGGTTCTCCTTCTTATTTAGCTTCTCTAGGATCACAAATTATAGGCTCAATGTCCTTTATTTATGGCTAGAAACCAAATATGAGTGAGTACATCCCATGTTCCTCTTTTCGGGTCTGGCTTTCATAGTGTTTAGAAGTTTGGAGTTCGGAGTTCCCTAAAGATATACAAAAGTCTAATAGTATGGAAAGTGAAAATTACTTCTTCAGTGAGATACTGCCTTATATTCATGAGAATGGCAGGAATCAAAAAAATAACACACGTTAATGTAGATGCAACGATATTTAAAGGATTATTGAAGGATAACTAAGAATGATGGATGCAAATAATTATAAAAACATGTACTTGGATCTTAATAGCAACATTATTTGCAATATCCCATCAGTTAGGAAATGAATACATTAAATGTGAAATACCCACACAATGGACTATGTCTCAATAGCAGGAAATAAAGTTTGTATTCTGTATGATATGGATGAACATTGAAAGTATTCTGTTACACAAAATGCCACTGATTGTGTAGTTTTATTTTTGTGACATCCAGAAAAAAAAAAAACACCTCTCTCTATAGAGAAAGATACATAGTTACCCAGTGCTAGGAGAATTGAGATGAAATGGATTGGATACCAGGGAATGACTGCTAATAAACCATTTAACAATGTCATAATTCTGAATATACAAAAATCAAGGACTTGTACACTTCGAGTGTGTAAACTATGATGTATACATATATGTATAAATATATATGCATATACACATATATGCACATAATCTCCAACTTATAAAAAGATTGCATTTCAAGTAAAATTTATTTGCTTCTTTATAAAATTAACTTCAGCTTTAAAACTCTGTTGAGTACTCATCTGACTTTCATTATGTGTTTTCCTTCTGGAATGTGAAACTAGTTCCTCCTCTGAGATAATCTACTATTATGCATGAGGTATATGACAAGAAAATATCTGGCGCTGTTTGGAAAGGGTCAGAGTGGAAAAAGCCTGCTCCCACTTGCCACAGCTACTGTATAGCTACTAATGTCTGCTGAAAAAGAAACATTGAGCTTAAGTAAAAGGAGTCAGACTCAACTGACTCAACATGAAGTTTCCCTTCAGAGCTTTCAACAATAAATGAAAACATTCTGAGCATATGGCTCTTCTAAGATCAGTAAGGTGTTTCTTTTCTTTTTTTTTTCTGTAAAGGACAAGATAACAAACACCTGCCCATTCCTGCTTTGTTATGGCCATAGACAATGAATATGACTGTCCCAATAAAACTTTATTAGAAAAGCATGTTTGGCACACTGGGTCGCTAGCCAAATATGGACTCTTGATCTAATTATTCTGGTAAACTGAAGGCTCATGTCTTTCATATTTCCATCTTTTTTTTTTTTTTTTCAAGATCTGGTTCCTCTGTAGCTTTGGAGCCTGTCCTGGAACTAGCTCTTGTAGGCCAGGTTGGCCCCGAACTCACAGAGATTCCCCTGCCTCTGCTTCCTGAGTGCTGGGATTAAAGGTGTGAGCCACCACCGTCGGGGTCATATTTCCATCTTTTAGTCACTTCCAGATAATACCAATGAAGAATTACCATTATCAAGTTTTCCTTGTTCTAAACTCATGAGACACTGTTACTTGGTTTTGTAAATAGTACTGCTTCCTTCTATATAGGCAATACTCAGGGTGGTTATACAGGATAAAGAAGATGCTCATCACATAGTAGATGCTCGAAAGCATTGATATTCTCCTCCTTTTCTTGCAGTAGCATTTTTCCTTTGAAATTTATGATTTTAACTTAGAAACTTTGTCCAGCCATTTAGAAGAATGATCCCCTATGTTTGGAAGAGGCCTCAAAGATTCATGCTATTCAAAAAAGATGTGCTACGTATTTCATAGGGAGGAATTTAAAATGATTGTAAGGGTGAGGGCACCACAGTAACTGGCCAGCCTTCTAGTTCTACAAATGAGAAAATGTGTGTCACTGAGTGAAATGACTTGCTTAGGGTGGTAAGTCTTCATACTGAATAATCATTATCTGAAGATAGCCTAAGAGTGTCTTTGTAATTCAGTCTCTTTTTTGCACATGTATGTGTGATATGCATGCAAATTCACAAATGTGTAGACATGTTGCTGATGCATGTGTGTGCATATAGGGGCCTGAGGTTGATGTTGAATGTCCTCTTCCTCGTAATATTTTTGCCTTAGCAATCTTTCCTAATTTTAATTAGCTAGGTCAATAATAAAATGCAGCAGTGAGTCCCAAATTGTTAGGTCATTAAGAGACTTTGTCTCTACCTTTAAGTTGCTGCGATAGTAAGACAGCCTTCTAGTTTTGTCGATTGGCAATGCATATGAAATGAACAGATCACACATAAGCCCTAGGGCCTAGAAGAGCTTGGTGAGGTGGCATGGATACTGCTGTCAGATTTGAGTGACAGGGATTCTAGGCTGTTGTCAAGGACAATTATTCAGGCATTTGACTCTAGTGAGATGATTTCATTTCTTCTGAGCCTGACTCATGGTGAGGTTCACATAGGCTAAAAAATGACTCCTTAGAGAAACAGGATAGTCCCAATCAAAAAAAGAAAATTACATCTTGTTGGCTTAGCAAATTGCTTGCAAAAATGATTTATTTTATTCAGATGGAGAGAGATACTTAAAAGGGATAGAAGCCGAATGGAGTTGAGTTCATGCATGGAAGAAAGCAGAAGTGATGTAACACACAGGAGGAGAGCAAGACGAAGGGGTGAGAACAGCTACTCCAGCGGCATGTGTCATGGAGACAACCTAAACAATGTTTTAAAAAGATCACTTAGTGGCCAAAGTGCTTTTGTTTTTTATCAAAATTTCCTTTGAAATTTATGATTTTAACTTAGAAACTTTGTCCAGCCATTTAGAAGAATGATCCCCTATCATCTTGTGTTTGCCCTATAAAACACAAAATAATTCAGTACTATTGTAACAACCATGGGATTGAAATAATATAACAGGAAGCTGAGATGTCGTGAGTGGTATGTATAAAAATGTGGAGGGAGGTATTTAAAATTAGCCCACCTGAAAAGCTTCTCTCTAAGGCCAGTTTGTGCCTTGAGAATTGTTTACAAACTACCACTGGTGATGGACTAGTTAGAATGTCTTGTTATGGTTGTAATTAAACATATCTATTTCGTGCTATGTTTTACTTACTCCATCAAATCCTGTTATCATTTTGAAGAATCTTAAGAGGGAGAAAAAAAAGTGTGAATTACAATTTAAGGCCAATAATGTCTCTATTCCTAACACTGGTGTAGTGTTTTGATGGAAGAAGGTCATTGGTAATAAACAAACTGCCTTGGCCCATTTTGATAGGCCATCCCTTAGGTGGGTAGAGTAGGCAGAACAGAATGCTGGGAGGAAGAGGAAGTGAGCTCAGAGACGCCATGCTCCCCTCTCCCGGGCAGACGCCTCTGCTCTCTGAGGCAGACACACGCGATGAAGCAAGCCGCCAGGTCAGACATGCTGAATCTTTCCAGTAAGACTGATGCTACACAGATGATTAGAAATGGGCTAGTCCAGGTGCAAGAGTTAGGTGAGAAGAAGAGATATAATGGGCCAAGCAGTGTTTAAAAGAATACAGTGTCCATGTAATTGTTTCGGGGCATAAGCTAGCAGGCAGCTGGGGTGCTGGGGACGCAGCCCCGCCGCTCTTATTACTACAGTGTTTATTTATTTACCTCACTATTTAAAGCCGCCTACTATAACATTTCAACATTTTACTAAGGAAGGAGACTTGTACTGTATCAGAATATTATACATTCAGTATATTGCTATTCCAGGTGAAATATTTTTACCTAGTGTCCTTTGATTTTTTGTTTTTTTAAGACAAGGTTTTTCTGTGTAGTTCTGCCTATCCTGGAACTCACTCTGTAACCAGGCTGGCCTTGAACTCACAGAGCTCTTCTGTCTCTGCCTCCTGAGTGCTGGGATCAAAGGCCTGGGCCATCACCACCCAGCCCAGTGTCCTCTTAATTAGTACTCTAAACACTTCTGGCTGAGGCAGGAGACTTCCTGCTTCCCAGTTCTGCACAGTCCTTGGATCCTTATGATAACGTAGGGACCACCTGCTTTTACTATTCTGGAATATGTGGCCTTCTGTTTTCCTGGTTTCCACCCTCTTGACTAGGTGGATCTTTGCTTAAACTGGAGTCTGCAGCAAGTCCAGCAGCTTCTAAAACACAGCTTGTCTCTGAGTCAAGAATCCATCATTTCCTGGCACATGGTGCTCTTACTTTCTTGGCAGCAGTCTTCATAGCCAGCTTGGGCTAATAGAACAAAGCATCAGGCTCTGGGTGTCTATATATTACACAGTTTTTCTCTTCACAGTTCTAGAAACTGAAAAGTCAGAAAGTCCAAGGCTAAAATGCTGGCATATTCAAGGTCTGGAAAGAACTTGCTTTTTTCTTTTTTCCCTCGGTTATGATCTTCTCACTGTGAGAAGTTTCCAGGGATCACTCTCAAGCCCCCTTTGTTTAAGAACACTGTGGTTTGAATGTAAAACGTCCCCCCATAGATTTGTGTTTGAACACTCTCTAGTGCTGTTCTGGTAAGTTATGGGACCAATAGGAGGTAGAGCAGTCTTGGCAGAAGTGAGTCATGGGCACAGGCTTGAAGTTTTATAGCCAGGACCTTCTTTCTGTTCTCTGTCTGCTTCCTGCCCAAAGATATGACGTGCCCAGAAGCCTCCTGCTCCTGTTCCCTATGTTTTCTCCACCAGGACAGAGCCTTTTCTCTCTGCCAGCCTAGGGGTGCAAACGTTAACCCATGGATTTGGGGTAGTCATGCATATTTGTATCATGAAAATCCCATAAGGGAAAAGTAGCACCTAATGGTTCTGCTTAAGCAAGCATGTCCCAATGAATTAATGGTGTGTTGTGATTTGGGACTTCCCTTTGTATGCTGTGATTAGCATTAATGGATAAAGAAACTGCCTTGGCCAGATAGGGCAGAACTTAGGTAGGCGGAGAAGACAGAACTGAATTCTGGGAGGAAGAAAGCAGAGTCAGAGAAAGCCATGTACCCACCACTGAGACTTTGACATACTGAGACTTTGCTGGTAGGCCACAATCTCATGGTGATATAGAAATAGGTTAACCTAATATGTAAGAGTTAGTCAATAAGAAGTTGGAGCTAATGGGCCAAACAGTGTTTTAATAATTACAGTTTCTGTGAGATTATTTTGGGACTAAGCTAGCCAGGCGGCCGGGACAAACAAGCAGGCCCTCCTGCAACAGTGTTGAACTCAAAATCATAAAATTTTGTGAGTTCCCTGAGTACCACAGGGAGCACAGTTTGGGAACTAGAGTCTTAGTGAGGGTTTTTATTGCTGTTAAGAGACACCAGGACCACGGCAACTCTATAAGGTAAAACATTTAATTGGAATGGCTCACTTAGAGTGTCAGAGGTTCAGCCTATTACCATCATGGTGGAGAGGATGGAGGCAAGTAAGCAGAAAGAGTGCTGGCTACATGTTGGCCAGAAGGAAGTAGGAAGTCAACTGACTGACTGGGCGATATCCTGCACACAGGAAACCTCAAAGCCTACCCCACAGTAACACACTTCCTCCAATAAGGCCACACCCAACCCAACACAGCCACACCTCTAATTAGTGCCACTCCCTTTGAGATTGTGGGTTCAGTTACATTCAAACTGTGATAGGAACCACAGGTTGATACTCTGTTTCATTTCCTTGGGCTTTGCACTTTCCCTCAGTGGAACCCATGTTTGTAATTTTCCCCCACACATCGGTCAGCCCAACATTCCACAAGTGAACACGAGTTAATGGCAATATATTTATTTTTGCAACTTCCTGGATAAAAACCATTCAAGGAATGTTTGGTAAGGTGTTATTCCCATAAAAACATCTTTTAAAACAAGTGGTTTTCTATTTCCCACAAGAGTTAAAATGACATGCAGAAACAAGGTTAGTGCCTTGGCTAGCACAGTACAACTTCAGAAGACATGTGGAGAAAGTAAGACCAGAGAATAAACTATGTCATTAACCTCAAGTACACCACTAGAAAACTCACACAGTAGTAAAATATAAAAATCTACAATTATAAATATAAATTTGGTCCATGAAGACATCACAGCAGTATTTACATAAGTTATTAGATTGCTCCTCCTTCAGGTGAATACTGCAGTTGTAAAATGTTGGGTGACATCGAGGATGAAGTGGTTGACTTACAATCTACTATATTAAAAGTTACATTTCTTGCAAACCTGATGACTGCTACAAATACAGCTAAAAATTTGACACTTAGAAACAAATGTTTTCCAAGGATGGTGATTCCTATCATCTATAAATTGAAATTTTTCTGTTAAAATCAATATGGAAAAAATACCATAATTCAACTCTTAGAAACCCTGTAAATTCAAACATTTTAGTTTCAACATAATAAGTGAATTACAAGAAGTCTTTCAAAAAGGCACACATTGTTAATGGTGTCAATTTGGCAGCAGAATGAGTTACCATCACGTCACGGGAAGTAAACAGACAACAGAACTGACTCATGTTTTCTAACTTTAGAAAGATGAGAACAATGCTTAGACTGGGTTGTCCTGTATCCTTTCGGTGTTAAACTAAAGACTCCAGGCTTTCAGCTATATTTCCATCAGGCAAAGCTGCACCATTACTGTCCAGAGAGGCAGATGGATTCTCTTCCTGCCTTGTGCTGACGAGGCTGAGGACTACTTTGTAGAGAAACTGATACTGTTCCTGGAAAACACAGAGAGGGAGATCACAAACAGGAAGTTCCACAGAGACACAAATTTGCAGAGACCAGGAACGATTTCAGATGCATTTTGGCACTGTTCACAGAAGGGTGCAGGACTGTATTAAGGGCTTGTGCTCAGCAGAGGTGCACAATCTACATCTGGTTTTTACCTATTTGGCTATGTCAAAATTGTTTTGTAATGAATGAGCAAGTGGACATTGGATTTGGAGGAGAAGCCCATGCACATCGGACAGTCATAAGCACTCAGTTCTTATTCCTTTGTTTTCTGCAGTCAGAAAACAATGCAAATGCAGTTCATCAGTGCTCAGCATTTATAGCCTTTCCAAAAGCAATGTTTTTTCTTTCCCCTTTCTGCCTCTTTCTTTGTCTCATAAACCTGAAACTGGTGTTGAACTCACCATGTAGCTGAGGATGACCTGAGACTCTTGTCCCTGCCTCCCAAGTCGTAGGACTTTACATCCAGGTTTTGTGGGGATCAAAACTTGTTACTTGTGCTTTTTAAGGAAGCATTCTACCAACTGAGTCATACACCCCAACCCTCAAAGATAAGCATCTTACTTTCCTTTAATCACTGTGTTATCACATGTTTCTGTGCATCCACAGAAAGGGCTCAACAATGCCTGTAGTATATCACCAGAGCATAGCACCTTGACTGGACACACCGCTCAGCAAATGTTCTTCACACTCTATCATTCTGCCTGCTTTGATGGTCTGCCCTGAGAAAAGGGGTTTCATGCTACCAGATGATCCTTCGATGAGACCCTTATTTGTAATCAGCTAAGAAGACGATAGTGATACCAGGACTTTGAAATCTGCCTGAGACTCTCATCAAGTTTCTCATTACTTTGTCACAATAATAACAACGTTTAGGTTCTTTCTAAGCTAAACTGTGGAACAGAAGGTAGTGTGTCTCGTTCTTGACTGTCATGGCTCTTTCCTCTTAAAAGCACCCAGGAATCAGTTATTGGTCAATTTAAGATCCTGGATTTACTAAGGGTCATTCTTGTGGATTCTTGGGTAATTCCTTAGCACCAGGGTTCTCCCTAACCCTATAGTGGCTCTCTCTATCAAGATATCTCTTTCATTGCTCTCCCACTACATCCCTCCCCTACCACCATCCTGTTCCCTCATGTTATCATCCCCCTTCATTGCCCTTCCCTGCCCCCAGTTTACCCAAGAGATCTTATTTAATCCTCCATTCTAGGGAAATCCATGTGTCTTTCTTAAAGTCCTCCTTGCTACATAGCTTTTCTGGAGCTGTGGATTGTAGTCTGGTTATTCTTTGTTTTACATCTAATTAGTATCCACTTATGAGTGAGTACATATAGTAGAGAGGGTGCCTGAACTGTCCTTCCCCTGTAATGACATTGGTGAATAGCCAGCCCAACTATCATCATAGAGCTTTCATCCAGTAACTGATGGAACCAGATGCAGAGATCTATAACCAAGCACTAAGTTGAGTTCCGGGAATCCAATTGAAGAAAGGGAGGAGGGAGGTCAAGAACTCATGAAGGGGAACTCTACAAAGAGAGTGGAACAGAAACTCTAGACTGACAGGTGTGGAGCCTCCATGGTACAAACTAAGCCCCCCATATGTGGAAGACAGTGGTGAAGCTTGGACTATTTGAGGAGCCCCTGGCAGTACGACCAGGATCTATCCCTGGTGCATAAGCTCGCTTGATGGAGCCCATTCCCTGTAGTGGGATGCCATGCTTAGTCTTAATGCAGGGAGGAAAGGCTTGGTCTTGCCCCAACTTAATGTGCCAGACTTTGTTGAGCCCTTACCATTGGGAGGACTGGACTGGAGGTGGGCTGGGGGGAGGGGGAGTAGGAGCGAGAACTGTGGTTGGAATGTAAAATGAAACTTTAAAAGTTAATCGATTAAAAAAAATAAACAAAAGAAACCCAAAAATCAAAACAAAAAATACAACAAACAAAAAAGAAACTGGACTTGGCTAGAAAAGAGTTAATAGTTCTAACATTTAAGTCTTTGAGATGTATCTCCTGGGGTTCTGTGAAGACCCTACTTGAACCCCAGGAATTTAAGCCCATAATTTGCTGAAGAAATCAATTTGTGGTTAATTCCACTAAAGATATTACGATTCACAATGAATCCTGTAAAAAGGGATGTTGTGACTTAGATTTTTTTTTTTAATCTGCCAGTCTTCCACAAGGTGCAGATTTGTAATTTAGCTTGAATGTTACCAACCACTGTGATCTTCCTTATATAGGATAAAAAGGCTTTGGTACCATCTAGGAAGTGATACTTCAAAAATGAAAGATGACGTTCATCACTTACAATATCAGTGAAGACTCCCGGCCTCATTAAATTGATCATCTTGGCTACTTGATAAACATCCATGGAATTTTCTTTTTCTAGTTGGTGCATAAGTGTTGTCAGAGCACAGAAAGTTCCTGCTGTTACTCCTCCATGCCTTGCAGTAAAGAAAAAAGGTAAAGACTCCATTCAGATGCATCAAATGCCTTTGTAACTGAGAGCACAGTCTTGAAATGGCATGTCTTTTCTTCTTTTCATTGTGCAAGACTTAAGGTTGAATTGGACAGAGTGCTAAGTGTTCATGGCATTAATAGCAAAGTCCTTTATAGAAATTTTACTGTTTGCATAAGCATTGTTATTTTTTATTCTATTAAAGGGTCAGGTAAAGGGGGTTTGACTGAAGTTATAATATATATACTATATACCTTATAGAATAGCTATATAACACAATTCTAGCATTTTTCATTGTTACAGAAACAGAAAAAAAATCATTGGATACAGAGCTCTCTTTCAGAAAAAAACAGAAACAAACTAACAAGAAACATCAAACAACAGTCATTTTTTACTCCTTTCTCAAGAAGTGGATAGCTGAGACATATCCTGGGGTAGCTTCTAGTGCCCCCGCTATAAAGCGTAAGAGCAGATTCTGTGTTCATATCTAAGTCTTTAGCCTTTACCAGAAGTTACAAAAAAAGGAAAATGTTCTGTGTGACCTTTGATCATAAACAAATCCACCCTGGCTGAATCAGCACATGCGCACAAAGCACCAGGCTGGTCTGAAGACAAGAGAAGCATGCATATACCCAGAGGTGTGCAGCGATTGAGACTGTGAAACTTACTCATCGTGAACAATTATAGGCCCATCCCTGTTAGCAGCTTCGTCTTTGATAATACTTATAAGCTCGAATGTTTTACTAATGGGACCATCCGGGTTTGGCCATTTGGGGCACTGAAAATGCCTTACTTCCAGAACATAATCATCCTACAAGAAGAAAGCACAAATTAGTGTTTTTAAAGGATGCTGGCTAGTAAGAGTTTATCATGAGTGGAACAACTGGAAAAAATTAGAAACTGAAGTTAGATAATGAAAAGAAATATCTCTCATTGTGGAAGGAGAAAATCATTGCAATGGGACAAATGTCTCAAAATCAGTTTTATGCAGTAAATGTAAACTTCCCAGACAACCAAAATACTATTAACAAATAAAATAAAGTCATGTATTGACTCATCAAATATCAAGAATTATTATAAGCTAAAACGAAGGGATTTCCATGTTAACAGAGGGAGAAATGAGGAGCCCACTGGAAAGAAGTGGCGACGCTAGGAACAAGTCCATACATCCTACATGTGTGGCTGAGCTGGTATTGCTGATTTGTAAGCACTGGGACATTAGGGCAGTGATAGTGTATGGAAAATATACGTGTACTCTTGACTTGCAAAAAGGAATACAAAAAATAAACCTAAGACACAAAACATTTAGAAAACAATGCCACATAGGAAAAAGTGTCTTGATTTCAGACATATCTTGCTGTGGTTTTCAGTCTGTTTTTGGTGCAAAGAATAGAACCCAGGGATGCCTGCATGCTACACCTTCATTCTGCCACTGAACTGCATCCTTGATCCCCAACAGGGTTTTTCTTAACAGTGAATGTTAAGTGATAGATTCTTTATAACAAAATGGGTGAGGCAATAAAATCCACATGAATCAGGCTTGTAAACCTTCATTTATAAAATAAACAAATAAATAAAAAATTTTTAAATTACATAAAAGAATATTTGCAACATATGTAGCTGGAAAGGGATTAATAGCTAGACTCTAAAAAGACCCCACATAAGTAAATAAGTCAATTGTTAAGGCTCTAATGGAAACTTGGGCAAAATCCCTGATGGCTTACCACTAGAAATTAATTACCAACGCAATGACCAATACAATTTTGGAGAGATATTCACCTTCATTTTCAACAAGGAAATTTCAAACTAATGGAGCAAAAAATGTCATTTCATCCCCAACACAAGCAGTGGGGAGGAGAGTCCAAGTTTCCTGTGGGCTCTAAACGGGAGGGCAATAGGCCCACGTTTCCAACAATCACAACACTGAAAAGTTGAAAGTGCTGATTCTCCATGACCCTAAGGTGGACCCATGAAAAATTTGCATATGTGTAAACACATTTCATTTGGTGAGGTACCACTTGAAATAGCAAAACTCTGAACAAAACAAAATGAAGCAAAAAGACCAAAAAAACCAACTTCAAACAAGTAGTGGCCTAAATATAAAATAGAGAAACCATACTGGATATGTTGATAGCAGAAGCAAACAGAATTGACTTATACCCAATTACGTGAAAAAATGTCATCAACGTTCTAATGAGGCAAAGTAGCAAATAGTTGAAAAGTATACATAATTTATGTAAAGGTCAAGATATAAAGTTGAAACAACAGAACCTTAAAGAAAACAGAGCTAAAAGGAGAAATTACGAAGTAAGTCAAAAGAATCCCGGAAGAGGTTACTATATCTGAAGGGAGGACAGCATGAATGAGTAGGAACGTGAAGGATCTTCAAGGTCAAGATTAGGTTCCTTTACTGAACTCAGTAGCCAGAGAATAATTTACTGCATCACTGTACTGTATTATATATACTATGTTAAAAATAGTCTTTATAAAAAATAAATAACAGACACCCAGAGTTTGACTTTCGTTATTTAACAAACTTTCTGGATGTTGAAGTGAGTCTGGTCCATACAGCATCATCTTTTTCCCCTTTACCAGTCTCAAATGCTATGACTTTTAAGAGACAGTAGCTATAAATGAAGTGAATGGAAATGCCTACTTTATCTTGCCTTCCCAACCCTTGCCTTAGAACTACCTGTCATTTCTGGAGATTAAGGCACTAACGACATTTGATTTACATACTTGAGATGCATTGAGCTGGAGTTAGTCATGAATGCTTATTATTTAGTGTGTTTTCTGTATAATACTAGGAAAAAGCTGTATTTTCTAAGGCTGAGATAGGCAATGAGAGGGATCAGATAATCAGTAGAACAAGACAACGGATCTCTAATGAATATTTTCTTGAAATAAGCCTTCTTACTAACAATGGAGACCTATGGGAGGAAAGCATGACAATGTGCTGATTTTAATACAAAAGAATTATAATTAGGACCTGGAAAGAGGGATCTGCAATTAAGAGCACTAGCAGCTCTTCAGAGGACAATTCCTAGCACCCACATGATGGCTCACAACCACCTGCAGCTCCCATTCTTGGGGATCTGATGCCTTCTTTTGGCCTCCATGGGAACTGCATGCATGTGGTATACAGACATATAAGCAGATAAGACACCCATTTACAGGAAATAAAAATTAATCTCAAAGTAAAGAGAATTAAAATTAATTTTTTAAAAAATATTTTCAGCTTAAGTTCTGTCAGCAACCAGTCTGGAGTAAAAGAGCAGTCTTTGTTTTTCTGGCTACACAGAGTTAAGGATTGTCTAGTTTAGCTAAGATTAATGGCTTGATGATTCTGTCAGATTTTGGAAGTAAAAGTTGTAAGTAAAGGAATTTTGGTTAGTTCTGGAATTTTGTGCATTTGTAAGAAATTGGAATCTTTCCAATTTCCTGAGTAATTGGGAGTGCGGGGATCATGGGGAGGGGTAGAAGGAAAGGGGGAGGAGGAAGGGAGGGGAGCAGAGAAAAATATATAGTTCAATAAAACAATGAAAAAAAGAATTACCAAAAAAAAGAAAGATTCCCAAGATAGCACGTGTCTCACACAAGAGCAGGGCATGTGTTTATCCCTTAACATGTCTCCGTACCTGTGTTGCTTCTAAGATGAAGTCTTGAACTATCAGTTTTTCCTCATTCGACAGACATTTGTGTTCTTCAGACATAAGAGTGACTTTGAAGCTTTCACAGTTGATGGGCTCGTCTTTGTTTGGCCAGTAAACAAATTCATCCTCTGCCTGAAGAAGACCAAGGAAGGGCATAGACTTCCATAAACTGGGTATATGCAAAGCCCGAGTCTTTAGGTTTTACAAACATAGAGAGAAGAGTGGATGGGCCACCGATATTCTGATTCTGGAGAGGCTCTTCCTTTATAAGTTTATGTTGTTTAAAAAACGAAGCTTTCCAGTATGGACAGGAGAGGAGCCCATGGGGCGCCATGCTAGCTGAGGTGAGAACAGTTTGCGGAGGAGGATTTATTCTTCTTTGGGGCTATGGCACTTGTAGGGTGCCCATCTTCCAATGGACAGTGACATATCCATGTGTATATGGTCAGCAATAATTGTAGCGAATATTTTAAAAAGGATAAACCAAACACTTCAAGTTGGGAGAGGTATGTGTTGGGAAAAATCCAGGAGTTGGGGGTGGGTATGAGCCTATTTCATTTTATACATGAATGAAATTCTCAAAGAATAAATTTGAAAGTTTCCTAAATCTCCCTCTTCATAAAAAGACTCACACTAGCAAGTCAACATGGAAGAGCCTTGGTTGATATTATTAAGAGGATGTAACTACTTCTTCGACTATGCCTTCATGGGATTGTAAACAAAATAATAAAAAAAAAAACAGAGACTGAAATGGGATTTTCAACACAATGTTATGTATTTTATCTTAAAAATGCAAATAGAAAAGTAAAGACTTGGATCATCTCTGGTTGTGATCCTGATATGCTTACATAGCGTCACTAAGGCATCTTTGGCGATTTTAATCTTTCATTTAGATCTCTCATTCATTACTTCGATCTAGCGGGACTATATATCCAATCCATCCCAGCAAAGCACAACTCCAGGGAGATTAATCCATTAGGTAGAAGTAAGATTACCTTTTTGGTGTGTGCACGATAGGCTTTTGGCTATTGTAATATTATGTTTTCCTTCTAAGAAATGAACCAAAAGTGACATACCATGTTTTGACCATCTGGAATCATCACCACCAGCTGGGCATTATGATCCCATATCATCCTCCAGAAGTCCTTAATGGTGTGCAGAAGGGGATGCTGGGTGATGATAAATTCATTGCTCTGGTAATAACCCTACAAAACCAAAGACAAGATAAAAGAACCCTGATAGGACTTGGCAGAGAAACATGTTTTGTGTTAAAGTAGTGAATTTAATTGTAGATAGAGTATTGAAATAATACTGAACTATAACTAGCATTTGCTGGGTACTGTCTATTCGCTAGGTATAGTTTCCTTCCTATTAAAGAATCAATGAGATAGAGATAGAAACCATAACGTTCATTTTAATGGTGACAAACCTGGGGTAAAATTAAGTGTTGTGGGCAACTTTATCTTAAGAAATGCTATGACGACTAGGAGTAGAAGTACCAAAATGGCTTGTGCACATGCGTCTTGCACAAGGTAGAGTGGAAATCCATGACAGAGTTTATAATCCTCATTGTGCACAAGCCCCTGGCAACAGAATACTAAATCTCACACCTCTTCACCCTAGGTCACCTTCCATGTCCTAGCCTCACGGCCGCCTCCCCTATGAGAGGGATCAGGAAGGCTCCTTTCTGATTATATTTATGAAGCCTGGAAAGTGGGGTAACTGGATCAAATGGTTTCCATGCTGTGTACTGTGTGGTCTTTCACTACTCCCATGAGCTCATTTGAAGTGGGGTGTGTTCGAGAGCACATCACCTTGTTCCCCACATGCATATTCTTTTGTCATGTCTTTGTTGGCTAACTAGAACAATGGCTTGGGCATGAAGATTAAGACTCTCATTTGAAACCAAGCTGTGTGATTGACCATCCTGCGATGTTAATAAAGGATCATGAGACCACCAAAGCACCCAACCACTTAGCAGACAACCTCATAGGAGAAGGTCGTTAGAAATCCAATAGCTCAAGTGAATCCAGTATATAGGGAAGAGCTATGCTAAAAACCTGGGGTCCTAACTATAGTGAATTTGAGCTTCCTGTGTCCTCCGGATGTGTCCTGTCTCTGCCACAGATGGGTGCAGAGGAATGGAAACATATGATTTATATTTGTCCATTAGCTCTGAAGGTGAATTGAGACCCTGTGATAACTTATTAATTTTGCTTGAGATTTTTTCAGTTCCAGCACACATGAAAACCTCAAGGTGTGCTGGTATTCCTCTGGTCGCTAATAACTGTGTGCCATAATTATTATATGGGACTGATGTCCTAGAGGTGCTGCTGGGAGCCAGCCTGCTCTGCTGTTAATTCTGATAACACGCAGGCTGCTGGTAAGCTCTCCCAGGATGTCTCTGACTTACCATGATATAGGATGCATTAATGTAGTCCGTGCCTTCCCCGCTCAGCGACGAAATGCCCACCCTTGATCTCTCCACTGGAACACAGAACATTCCAAGTAAACAAACATGCTCGCTGTGATTAGCCACTTTCCCCCAACAATTCCCAAATGTTAACCAAAGTTACACTTCTCAACGAGAGCCTTTGATGGTTAAACTAATAGGCTAATGAATTGTTAAAGTCAAGTTTTGCATTCTGGATAAGACTCCAAGGACTTGAATTCTTTTAAATGATCACATACTGGGTATAATTAGAATAATATGACAACAGACATAACATTATGATTGGTATACATGTCTATGTATATATATATATACATATATACATACATATATATATACACACACAAATAGACGTGCGGGCCTTTTGTTATGGAAATAAAAACCTGAGTGGATTTCTCAGGATTCCGTGTGACGTACCAGGGATGATGGACGACGCTCTGTTCTTCTCCCTGTTGCACTGCTTCAGGGCTGCCGAGTAATCACTCTGAAGAATATTGGACTGACTCAGAAGCTGACATGGGAGGCAAGGAAGAGCGCAGGTCATTTCACACATGGCAACAGACGCCCGAAACACACCAACAACCCCTCGACAAAAGAAGGACACTGCAAACACGGCCGACTTGTTTCCTAGGGCTTGAATTAAGCCCCTTTCTAGTCAAGTCCAGAAGCATCTAGGCTATATTTCAAGACCTTTGATTATGAGAGAGACCTCCTGATGGCTTCCTTTGTGGCCCTGTGCCCTCCATTTCCACTAATTACTTTCACTGGTGTTAAATAGTTATTTAATTTCTGGAAGGAATCCTACAAACTACTTCATCAGAATGCTAAAGGGTATAATGTTGGTTTTCGGTGACTGAAACCTTAAATACCATTCTATTGACACTGCCATTTAAATGTTGTATATACACACCTTCTTGGTACCAAATAATTATGTGTTGCATAAAGTAGATGGGCTGATTTTCCACCTAGATTTTTTTCCCCACCAATATTTGGAAATTTTTGTTTCTTAAAAATCTGGCAAAGCCTTATTTCCCACCCCCACCTTTACAGTATGTTTTTATTTAAGGTTAGAAAATACTTCTAGGGGACTAGAGAGATGGCCCAGTGGCAAAGAGCACTGACTGCTCTTCCAGAGGACCACAGTTCAATTCCTAGCACCCACATGGCAGCTTACGAGTTTCTGTAACTCCAAGATATGACACTCTCACACAGACATACATGCAGACAAAATGTCAATGCACATAAAATAAAAATAGATATATTAATTTAAAAAAGGAAAGAAAATATTTCCAAAGTATTAATCATGTTCTATCACTCCCTTCCATTTTTTTAAAAATAAGGTCTTACTCCAGGCTGATGTTGAATTAGTGACAATCCTTATGCCTCAGCATCTTGAGTGCTGGGATTCCGTGTGTAGACCATCACACCCAGCATGTACCTACTTAGTGTGTAAATATTTTCCCCTTCCATCATCAAGGGCAGACTCGTCCCTGTTCCTTGTGTTTTCTTTTGGCTGCCAGGCTGGGAGGCTGTCCATTCCTTTCCATGAACATCTGTTATGTAAACCACCGAGGTCTTTCTACTTCATAACCCAGCCCTTCCCCTGTGTTCTCAGTCCTACCTCTGCACTTACTAAGGATCTTTGCAAATTCCAATTTCCTTCCTTCACCTAGTTAAAAGAAGCTCATACGTCCCTTCTTAAAACATAATCAAAATGAAGAATAAATAACATAAAGTCTATCCTACCCTCTAAGCTTGTATTTCCTAGTAACTATCTATCTTTACGATTTCTTTCAGAGCCAAGTTTTCAAAAGGTAATATTTTTATTCATGAATGTACATATGTATGTGCATATGTGCACAGTTCTCTGTGAGCATGCCAAATGTGTTCAGGAGCCCATAAGAAAACCAGAAAATGATATTCTATTTGTTGGAGCTGTAGCTGTATTAGTTGAGAGCCACCTGGTATGGGTGCTAAGACCCGAACTTAGGTACTCTGGAAGAGCAGCAATCAATCTTAACTGCTGAGACATCGCTACGGACTTCAGAAAACCACTTTTTAAAAAGAGCTATGTGACTGTTCTTTATACTTCCTCAAATACAGTTGGTTTATAAAGCTGAATTTTTTTTCCTGATTTTAAGAACTCTGATTTTAATGAAAAGGCAGGCAGGCATTAAGGTTGATAACGAAAGCCTGTTTTAAGTGCTTTCACTACAGTGGCAGATAGGTGCTCACACAGGAGAGACCACTTTTTAGCTTGACGTTAAAGGGTGCCACAAGATACTCCCAACTGTGAGAGGAACAGATTTCTCCCGAAGACCTCTGTGAACTTTCAGCCATTTCTATCAGGGGACTGATGCGGTCAGATATAGTTAGAAGCTCATTCTGCTGGCACTTGTGAGTCAGGCTGGCAGCAAGGATGATGACCTAGTCAGCCATCACAGTAACAAATCTAGGCAGACCCAGTAGGGACTTGAATTAAATCCACAACCAGAGGGACAGAAAACAGTCAAGACATGTTTGACAGGATGTAAGCTCCATTAGATTCAGGAGATGACAATGTTAAAGATGTCATTGAGGCTTAGTTGGAGTTAGAGGTGATAAAGGTGATTTTTTAAAAGCTTGGTGCACAAAGAGACGGGCATCACCAGATCATTTTCATACACATATGTCAATATATTTTGTTCTAATTGTCCCTCCTCTAATGCCTTATCCTTCTTCTCGCCTGCTCGCTGTGTCCTCTCCATTTGGTTTATAACTCTGTTATCTGGTTTCAATGCCCCTCTTCTCTGACACAGCTCCTGCAAAAGTTCAGCCCCATTGCCTTCTGCCCAGGAATTCCTTTGTTATCAGCATTTGCCGCCTCTTCATTTTTCTTCCTGCTTGAAATCTTACTTTCTTTGGATTCTTTTATCTGTCACTATTTTTTATTCTCTCCTGATTTCCACTTACCCCTCTTAACTCCTTTGATTCCTGCTTTTTTTTTTTTTTTGAAGTACTGGGATTTGAGCCTAGGGCATGGTGCGTGCTAGGTAAGAGCTCTCCCACTGAGCTGTGTCTCTATATATCTTCTCGCAAACCTTCATAAACACCTCATTTTTAGTACTCATCTTACCCAGATCCAAGACTTCAAATAAGTATCTCCAAGTTGGTCTGGGCTTTTTCTCCAGGCTTGATCTCTTACCATTTAAATTCAGTATTGTTACGTACTACACACCTTAACTGAAGCATGTTCCGCTATTGTTTGGTTATTGTTTGAATGTGCTCCTTGAGGCTTCATGTGTTCAAATTTAATCCCTGCTGTGAGGTATTGACTGTGAAAACTGAGGTCAGCTATGGTGTATAGAGGTGGAGATTTGGGGAGGTGACTGGGATTACATTAAGTCTTTAGGTTAGAGCTCCCATGAATGAATCCTGGTAGCTTTAGTGTATAAGAGGTGGAGAGTTTTACACACACACACACACACACACACACACACACAGATGCATGCATGCACATGCTTATCATGTTGCCAGCTTATGTTCTGAGAAACTTGAGATTTTGCCATTTAGCAAAAAAGCCATCACCGGATGTGACTCCTTGTACCATGTGTCCATAGAATCACACCCAAGGAAACTTTTTGTTTGCAAAGCCCTTTACTTCAGTCATTTGATTTAACAAGGAAAATCTTGCCAATGTGCCTCTAGTAATTCAAAGTTACATAGACATACAAGTGACCTGAACATCTTGTCCTCCACCACATCCTGTGTTTGCATGCCTTCTCTCTTGAATTCTCAGTCACAGAGACCATCACCCCCTCCCACTTAACAGAGTATGAGATATTATAGTTGACTTTTCTCCTTTGCAAATGTTTGACTTGCCCTACAAGTCAAACGAGTCCTCTTCTGGATGTAGACAGTTAGTCCCTAAGTTGCACCTTCATCTGTGCACCTACAGAATCCTTTCCTCCCACAGTGGGACTTCCCAGAGTTCTGGGTTTGTCTACTTTCTTTTCTTTCTCTCTCGTTAGGATGCAAGCACCATGAGAGTAAGAGTTGAATGTGATCTTTTAATTTTTAAAGATGTATTTTAATTTAAATTATGTGTGCATGTGTATGTGTGTGTGTGGTTACATGTATATGTGAGTTCAGGAATCTGAGGAGTCCAGAAGAGGACGCTGGATTCCCTGAAGCTGAAATCAGAGGCCGTTTATGAGCTGCCCATGGTGGGTGCTGTGAACGAACGTGGGTCCTTAGCTAGAGCATCTCCAATCTCCCAAATGTTTTCTCTCCAGCTTTCTCTCCAGCTGCTCCTTTACTTTTGTTTTAAAGCACACGTTTATATTGTGTGTGTGTGTGTGTGTGTGTGTTTAGGTAGAGGCTGGAGGTTGACACCAGGTATCTTTGACAGAAGTTCATTTTTCCCGTGTGATCTCTAACTGAACCTGGAGCTCACTGATTCACTTAGACTGATGAGACAGGGAGCCTAGAGATGCGCAGGAACCTGCTTCCACAGGCTGGATTACAGGCCCCGAACCACTTATGTGAAGCTTTTCCTATGGGGTTGGGAATGCAAATGTTCATGCAGCAAGCACTTTACCAACTGAGCCATCGTCTCAGCCCACAAGTTCATAGTTCAGTACTAACTACTGAAGCCTGCCATCTAATAGGTATCTGGTGAGTATTTATAGAATAGACATGTAATTTGTTTTAAAGAAAATTCTCTTTATATGAACTTGAATGAATACTGTTTTAAATAAGACAGTGCACCTTACACCTGCGTTTCCATGCTTATATTGTGAACAGGAACAAAAGAGCCAAACCTCTGTTTTGAAGAATGCTTAAGTTTTATTTCTATTTCAACCCTGACTAATTCATCTTAAGTCGTATCAATTCTCTTATGTGGCTATGCACTGGGTTAATCATATTTAAGTGAGATTATACTGACAATATAATATATATGTTATATTGATATAAAGGTGATATAACTTTAAAATTAGGAAGTGAGATTTCCTTTTATCTCTGTAAAGGTTATGCTTGCCAGCTAATTTTCTTGATTTATGTTTCTTGATTATTTCTAAAAACCAGACTGTATACTTTCTCCAATCCATCCCTTTGAAACCCACATAGGCCTGCTAAGAAAGACACGGCATCTTTCTGAAAACAAAGTCTGGGGTCAGCAGTCACCCCAATCTTTCTCTTCCTTTCCCAGAGCACAAAAAGGGAAGCTCCAAGAAGGGAGAGGTAGGCGGCTGACGGTTAGCACACTCTGTGGTAGGCTAGGCAAAGAGCAAGCTGAAAAGATCTCAATCTAAGGCTTCTGAGCCTTTCCTAGGATCGTCTCAATTCTCCCCAGATCGTTTCTCCTTAGAAAGTAACCCTGTTTCTCCTGAAACCTTGAGAAGCTTAAGGATAGCGTGGGTTGTGTGCAGGGAAGGTACAGCCCTCAGTCCCAGTCTGAGCCTGTACCTTCTCTGGTACAAGATGCAGGTCGGCTAGCACGCACTTTTCTGAAATCTTTGCAAAGTTATTTCCGAAAGTCGGAGCACTAGCATTTTGGAAATTCAGGAACAAACAAAGCATGTCTCCCTCCCTCACTGGTTTTTCTTCTGCGAGACTGGTGAGTGGGAGAAACTGGGGTTGAGGCAGCTATTGTGGGTAGGTGACCTGTTCTAGCCCAAGGGTTTCAAGTGCTACACAGGTTGTCTAAGAGAGTAGCAGGAACAGCCTGAGCCACTGCTCTTGTGCTGAAGTGGTCTGGTTCTTTTGAAAGCAAAAAGAGTACTTCTCCAGTTTGTGTTCTGAGTCCTGTCTGTTCATTCTGTAATTCTGTGTCCTTCTTTCCTGGGTCACATCTGCATTTATCAAAGTTAGCCCACGGTTTTTGACAACTTTTCCTCTTGTTACTAGAATTAAGCGTCTCTTTAAACTCTATCTCCTGGCCCTGTAACCTTTTGTAAAGAACAAGGGTGATTCAAATGCAAAGCCATTATTCCAGCAACACTCCCAGCTCCTCCACTCCTCCACATGGGCCTTGTCTAGTCAAATGAGGAGCTACAGGGACATTCAGTTCTGTAGTGACAGCAGAGAGGCATTGAAGCAAGCAAACTCACCTGGAACTGTTTTTCTAATTTTGTCTTCCCTGTTGGTCCAGGTATGAGGAGTGTATTAACATAGGAATGAATGTGGCTGTCTGGCACCTCTGTTTCTTTGCTGAGTATGGCCTCAACCAGTGTATCATGAATGAAGACGTACTGCTCCTGAGAAAACAATGGTGACAGGAAGACTGCTTTAGATTTTCTGACCGATACCTAGGTATACATGCAGAAACTTGCATTGACAGAATGCTAGCGTTCAACAAAATGGCCGTGAGAGGTCTTGCCGAAGATTGCTAATGGCTAGAAAGCAGACCGGAGAGCGGGTCCAGAGAGAAACAACCTCCCTCTCTGTTTGTCCCACGTCGACCTTGGGGGAGAGAAGGACAGAAAACTCGCAAGGGTAAAGCAAAGTCCTCTGCCCTCCTGTAGTCTCAAACCTCACCAGAAGCTCTGGGGGCAGGGGAGTGCTTCTCATGGCAAATACTTTGTTCTCCTGGTAGCCTGTTACATACGAGCAAAGTAGGCTCCTGGATAGGTATGTGTCATTGCAACACAAGCCCAGACATTCCTGGGAGGAGGATCGCTCAATCAAGGAATTATTTCCCTCAGATTAGTCTGTGGGTGTGTCTATGGGGGTATTTTCTTGATTGTGAAGAGATGTAAGGGGGTCCACCCCACGGCACTGTGGGTGATGCCATCCCAGGGCAGGTAGGTGTTGGCTGTATAAAAACGGTAGCTATGGAAGTCAGGGGAATTGAGAGTCGGCAATCTTCCAGAATCTCTACTTCATTTCCTTCCCTGTCTTTCATGGCTGGTGGACTGAAACCTGTAAGCCAAACAAACCTTTTTCTCCCAAGTGGTTCTGGTCACACGGTTCTGTCACAGCCACAGGGAACAAGTTTGTTTGGTTTGTATTCAAAGACTCTCCTATATTTCATTAGTTAGACTTCTCTCTGGTCCTGTCTAGCAGAAAGTTATCTCAGTGATGGAATTTGGCTTTGGCTTGTATTTTTTGTTTCAGACTGGCCACATATGTCTTAGTATGCTTACGTTGGTATCATAACTTTCAATCTACAATTATTTTCATTTGAAAATAGGAAAGAGTAACACAGAGATCTTTAAACCCTGCCCTGTCTTATATTTGATCATGTACTTTAAATAAAAGCAACCAAATCCATTAATTTCCCGCGTTGAGCAGCGTTAGGTGTTCACTCGCATGGGTGGATCTTGACCGTTCTACCGAGGCTGAGACTTTACCATAGGTCATACCATCTGAAAGCCCTCATTTTCTCACAAAATGGGCAGAATTTAGCTGTCCTAGTCATGAATCATCTGTAACTTACTGTTATAGGTCGAACTGTATTTCCTTGAAAGATAAATTGATACTCAGCACAGGAATACCTCTGAATACAGTCTTACATATAGATAGCAGTACCACAGGTATGATTAGCATAGAGAGGTGGCGGGCATTCACATTAGAGAAGGGAAGTTTAGACACAGAGGGAAGAAAGCCATGAAGAGACAGAGGGGAACATTAGAATAATGTTCCTATGATCAAGGATACACACAGCCCCCAGAATCCAAAACAAGGCCAGAAAGCACACAACTCTTCAAGCTTATGGAGGGTCACAGCCCGGCGAAGACTTCACTGATGGGCTTTTTCTGAATTCAGCCTGTAGCAAATACATTTCTGTCATTGTTATTTTTACTATAAGTAGTCCCTCCTTACAGCCATTCTCAGAGACCAACGCACCTAGATTTCAGGGACACCTCCATACTTTAGATTACTAAAGATACATTTAAAATGTCATACCTCCGTTTGCACCAAATAATTTCTTTGTGAACGAATGTGTTTTAAGAAGCCAAATATGTTGACGGTTCCTTCATGTTGAATCTGTTGCAGCATACTGTCCAGAACAATATATGTGCCCGTTCTCCCGACGCCAGCACTGACCAGAAGAGAAAGAAAAACTCTTTAATGTCAAGTACAGAAAGAGTGTGAAGGTAGGTCACTATTAGCTGTCATGTTGAGAAAAACAGCTCCATTCTCCAAGAACATAAGCCATATGTAAACTTAGTGATCTAAAATTGGAGAGTTTGGCAGTTTGGGCTAACATGTTAAAATAAGTAAGTTTACTTTTTGGTTGTTTCTGCTGTGGGTCAAATTGCAAGGCAACCTAGCTGTTTCTGAGGGATGTTTCAAAAACAGTTCCAAGAGTTATTGTTGTTTGCCTACTCTACAAGAAAATATTATGCATTGGGGTACACGAGTAAAGCAGACATTTAGTTGGACAGAAATGAAGCCATCGGCTTCAGCAGATTTGAAAGGTAAAGGTCCCAGGGTCTGTGCTGCCAAGTAGACATGTTTGCAAAGGTTTTCACACTAATGAGAAAAAGAGAACTCGATGAGGCTTTCAGCTGAAAATTTCATCTCCGAGAGGCTACAAGGAATAAAGCACATCTCCTGCCATTTCTAAAGGGCCATTATTGTCCACCTTCTTTAGAGCCGCTGTCTGAGGGACAGAATCCAGGCAGGGCTTCTTTTCAAAAGTCCCCACAAGTACTACAGTTCGAATTAGCACCTGTTCTGCACAATAGTCAGGCCCTTGTCCCTTTGCTGAGAGACAATCCCTGACCTTCAGAAGCCCGCTTCCTTGAATTCCCTGGTTTTCTTCAGTTTATTGTCAAGTTACCAGATTAAAAACCCCCAGGATCAACCTCTCCGACTTTATCTGAGAACAAGACCAAGCAGGTGATTAAAATGTGTCAGATGAGCTGTGTATCAAAGTCGCTGCTGTGAAAACACAGCCCCTGCTTCTCCTCAAATACTACATACAGAAGTGAAAGTGATTTGGGGAGTGATGATGCTTGTCATCCTTGTTTAGTATTAGCTTTGATTATTTTAACTGCAGAACATTACAGTGACATCTCCAGTACAAACTGTTCTCTTTTTCTCCCCCGGCCAACTGTGTTATTTCTTTTATCAGCCTCCTCTTGGAAAGTCTAGTTCTTGGGCAACAATGAATTGTTAATAGAGTCAGCGTGACTTTCAAGGAGCTGGGGAAACAAGAAAGGGATTTTGGGGGAGCCAAAGTATTTAAAAAATATCAGGTTTATCTTGCTAAATTTCTCCTCGTCTGAGTGCCTTGCTTTCTCTAATATATAAAGCTGGCATGATAAATTCGACCACAGATTAAATCAGGACAAGGATGATGTTTTAAGCATTTTCACCCTATGGTGTTGTGTGTGGCTAACAGATGTTTAGGAAGAAAACAGCGCTGTCCCTAACTCATACAGTTAATAAGCTGAAATCAAGTTCAGATAGAGCAACACCGGCTGCTGTGACATCTCCAGCCTTCCAGTTGTGAGTCTAGCATACTCGGTCTTACTGGTCAGTGCTTAAGAGGACGGGAAAATAATTTAACTTCCCCTACTGCAGGAAATCGCTTCTGGTTTGGGAAAGTGGCGCCTTCAGTCCCCTCGTGTCAGCATAAGCGATCCTGCGCGCTTAGAAGCACATCTTCGGGACTCACCTGCAGTGGACGACGACGGGCCCCACCGCGTGGCGCTTGGCCTGGGCAGCCTTTCTCACAAAGTTCAGCACTGGCAAAGAGTACTCCGGAACGCCCATGTCAGGCCACTGAGTGTAATGGTACTGTGTGACTAGGCGCCCACTGGATCTTCCTTTCTGGGAGCCCTGGAAGAGTGCAGACAGCTGAGAGCAGCAAGTAAGAATTATGTGTATTTATGGTGTACAGCATAAACAAGCCAGAGCCACTTTGGGAGAGAGAATATCAATTGAGAAAATGCCTCGCCACAACGGTCTATGGTCACGGCTTATGGTGCGTTTTCCTTACTGACGATTGATGTGGGGGGACTCAGCTCCCTGTGGGCAGTACACCCCTGGGTTGGTGGTCCTGGGTACTATAAGAAAACAGGTTGAGGAAGCCATGAGGAGCTAGATAATATATAGCTTTTTTTCTATGGCCTCTGCATCAGGCCCCTGCCTTGAGTTCCTTCTCAGACTTTCCTCAGGGACAGACTGTTGCCTGGAGTCATAAACTGAAATAAACCTTTTCTTCACCAAGTTGCTTTTGGTCATGGTGCTTTATCACAGCAATAGAAACCCTAAAACACTTACCTTTTTTATCTTTGTGTTTCTTAGGGTGAAATTCCTCACAGTATAGTAAGCAAGCACCTGAACATTCTTCTGGTTGACTAGGAAGCTTCCATATTCTTCACTACCATCAGTAGGCCAGTACTGGTCACATTTTCTCTGTAAAAGAAAAACATAATTATGTAATTTCCATGTTTCAAAATCCAATGTGCATATCACTCTTGAAGACAGTAAAGGTCTGGGAGACTGACACGAATGAATTCTTTATTATTATCGTTGTATATTCCCTTATGCCTATGGGTGTTTTTCATACATGTTTTTCAAACATAGCTATGCACCACTTGTGTGTTTTCTGGCCCACAGAGGCCAGAAAATGACACTGGATGTTCTAGAACTTAAGTTGCAGATGGCTGTGAGCTGCCATTTGGGTGCTGGGATTCAACCTGGGTCCTCTGGAAGAACAGCCAGTCCATTCATTTCTCCAAACCTATCAACGGGCTCCGACACTGCTTGACTATTTTCTCTTCTTTCCTAAGCAACGGCAAATCAGTTTTAGATGATCCAGAGATAGAATCACAGGTCTGAAAGACATCTCATATGATCTAGTACCATGTTCCATCTTTCAGGCAAGGGAAGTAAAACAGGAGCACTGGGTTACTATAGACTCAGCACTCAAATCTAGGTTCCACGAATTGAAACCTACTCTGTTCTTCATTGGTTTTCATGAGTTCAATTTACTTTTCTTTATATTATGAATACTGCATTGAAGAAGTAGATCACTTGACCTGATGATAAAACATTTTCATTGATAATGGCAACAATTTCCTTTGAGTTGTCATGATACTAGAATGAATACCATGGGCCTGGAGAACTGGTTCAGCAGTTAAGAGCAATTGTTGCTCTTCCAGAGGACCTGGGTTCAATTTCTAGCAACCACATAGCAACTCACAAACTGTAATTCCAGTGCTTGGTGATCCAGTGCCTTCTTCTAGTCTCCACAGGCACAGGGCAAGTGTGCACAGATATACACAAAGGCAAAACACCCATACATATAAGATAAAAATAATTAGGAAGAATACAATTATCTTTCATAATTTTTGCTGGTTTCTAATATTGACTATATCAGATATTAGAAGCAGCTGGAAATGATTTCATAGCCCTGCCATTCCAGCACATGGGACGGAGAGGAAGAAAGGATTAGGAAATCAAGATCAACTTTGTAGAGAGTTTGCAGTTAGCCTGGGTTACATGAAAGCATGCCTTAGGAAATAAAACAAAATAAAATTATCTAATTAAAAGCACCGCTAACTGACAGATGACCACATACTCTTCCTTTCTCCACAAGGTTTGTTATCATAACGATGACTTCCACATTATGCTCCCATATCATTCTCCAGAAGTCTTCTGCTGTGGACTTCAGTGGACCCTGGGCAGCAATGTAGGCCTTTGGCCGGTTGTAGCCCTGGAGAAACAAAGCACAAGTATGTCCTGTTATGTAAGTTACACCCTTATTTTAAACTGTGGAATCTAAGGTCAACACCCCTTTTCAATATCAGAAAACTACATAAATAACTTGCAAAGCTGTAGAACATTGATGATACTAATAAAGATAGTAACTTGCCTTCAACTTTAACTTTTTGAAAGGTTAGTGAGTTCTCTTTAGACAACCACAGACTTACATCTCTGCTTCAGAGGCATTTGGTTCAAAACTTTTGCTGTGCTTAAAGCCTGGTCCTTAAATTGTGTTACTTTGAAATGTTTTTCAGGCAATAAGGCTCAGTTAAGAAAGTGTTCGAATTACGACCTCTTTCTTCTCCTCAGTGTCAGGGGACACTGAGCCTGGATGATCATTAACAGATGTCTCTTAAGAAGCAGGCAGTGCTGTACTGATGCTGTGCAAACACTGCTCTAATCAATCATTGTACAAAATGGAAGCATCATCCCTGACTTGGTGATGTGGACACCAAATCTCAGGAAATTAAATGACTGTCCAGTATCATTGCTAGCCAGGGACAGAGCTGGGATTATAAGCACTTATACCTTTTAAGCCTACATTGTTTTGACACACAAATGGCTTCCGCTGGAAAAAAGAAATGGAAGTAGAAACTCACTTCTCTGAATTCAGTGTTGAATGTAGCCTTAACACAAAGATGCTGACCTGTGAGAACAGAGCCAGCAGTATAACAGAGTTCTGCTAACATCCAGTTGATCACATTGGGTAATTAAGTTCTGGCATTATCTACTGTTCCAAAGAATGCCACAAAGCTGAAGTCATGAGGTTGCTTAAAGCCACAGAGGCTGAATACTGGCTTCATAATATCATTTACCTATTGTTTAGTACTACCATTGAGAATTTTCATTTATATTTATTGATCATCTGTGATATATGTAACAGTATAGCACATAGTTCCTGTTCCAGGAACTATCAGGAAATTCAAACTAAGTATAAGGCCTGTACCCTCATATTTAATGGAGTTATCAGTCTATCTGAATATCCGTATTCTACCTGGAGTGTTGTATTTTCAGCCTAAATTCTTCCCTTGGTGTGGGAAGTCCTTCTGTATATGTGTTGCTTTTATTGGTTAATGAATAAAGCTGTTTCAGCCAGTGGCTTAGCAGAACAGAGCTAGGCGGGAAACCTAAATTGAATGCTGGGAGAAAGAAGATGAAGTCAGGAAGAGCCATGTAGCTGCCAGAGGAGACAGATGCCAGAACTTTGCCTGATAAGCCACAGTCATGTGGAGATACACAGATTAATAGAAATGAGTTAATTTATGATATTATGATATAAGAGCTAGCTAGAAAGATGCTTAAATTATTGGCCAAACAGTATTGCAAATAATATAGTTTCTGTGTGGCTATTTCGGGTCTGAGTAGCAGGAGCAAATGAGCAGTCTCTGCCAACATTCCCTCTCTTAGAAAATAACAGAACAGTATTAGTTAACCCTAAAACCTATAGCCATAAGTTCTTAAAATTTATTCAGTTTTTTTTGTAATTTCATTATATCAGATAACATTTATTATATAATGATATACACACACACACGTGTGCGCGTGCACACACATATACACATAATTGTGGCACAAGAAAATTCAGGGATTTACAAAATTTCCATAAAATTTTAAGTCAAATATGCTTACATCAACATAATTGGCATTGATGTAGTCAGTCAGCTTTCCATCTTTTTCAGCAAGTTGTGCAAGCTTAACCCTGCTATGATCATCTGGAACAACAATAACAACAAAGAATATATTTCACTAAAGCACAGACTTCTCTTCATAATAAAGATCTTCTATATTTGCACATAATTTTTTTGTAAAATTAAATTCAAGAGAAAATAATATGCTATCATAATTCTGGGTCATACTGATTTGACAAACATAACCAAGACAAATGGAAAAGGATCTCAGATTTAAGAGTTTCTCATGTAGTGAGGCTAGAATACACAGAAAGCGACATTCAGTTGCCAAGAGGTAGGTACTAGTACCAAGAGAAATGTAAAGTAGACCCTATATTGTTGTGAAGAAGTGATTTTCAACTTGTGGGTCACGGTCCCCATTGGGTCACATAGCATATATTTACATTATGATTCATAACAGTAGCAAAATTACAGTTACGAAGTAGCAATGAAATAATTTTATCTTGGGAGGGTCACCACCACAAGAGAAACCTTATTGAAGGATCACAGCATTAGGAAGGTTGAGAACTACTGGCATAAGGCAATAACTGAAGTTTTCAGAGAAGCTGAAATCTGGCGTTGGTATCTTAGATAGATTTTTAAAATGGTCTAGGGGTTAGGAATTATAGTATAATTAATAAAAACCCAGAGACAGATATCGGGGTTTAACCTGAAGACCAGAAAAACAAAGCAGCCAGCCACGGGTTCTTTCCTCTACCTTAGTCCGAAAATAGTGATCCTGTTTCTAGAAATCCTAAGAATGAGACTGAGCCTGAGAACTGTCTCCTCTCATCTTATGTTCCTCTGTAGTGCTGGGATTAAAGGTGTGTGTCACCACCACCTGGTCTGTAAGGCTGACCGGGGTGGCTGTTTTCCTCTCTGATCTTCAGGCAAGCTTTATTTATTACAATACAAATGAAATGTCACTGCAGGGGATAGTGGTGTGCCCCTTGAGAGAAGAGGGATGGGAGTGTCTCAAAGAGTGAAGACCAGCAGCGGATACGGAACAGAGAGTTGGAAGAGGAAGAGACAGCAGGGAGGGAAGCTGAGGGACCCTTGGGAGTTTCTGGGAAGAGCTTGCTTGAAACAAGGACAAGGAAGTAAACACTGATCAAACAGTAGCAGTTCTCTTAAGACACCTGACACTGAGGCTTCCCTCACAATAGCAGACTACATGTGTACACACACATGTACAGAGAGTTGTGGCTCCTGAAAAACGGGTCTGGACGCCAGGCTGACCTGTTTCTATATTCTGAGCCTAACACATTTTTTAAAACTGTTTTTTTTTTTTTTCATTTCTAAAATAGAGCTGTTAGTACCCGTTTTTGCAGGGTTATTTAGGTGGGAAATAAGATCGTACTGTTTTCAGTGCTAAGGAAATAGCAGGTGTTTAACACATGTCAATTTCTGTTCCTTCTTAATGTAACCAGGATAACTGTCTCAGGGGAAGAAGCAAACCCATAGTAGATCCTTGTGCTAAAAAGTAAATACTTGTTTGAAAGGAAGGAAGTATCTATGCAAACTGCTGAAGAGAACATGATACTTAAATGGAGGAATATGAAGTTTTAGAGGCTGGACTAGAGCCAGAATTTAAGTGACCTTGTAGCAATGCATATGGTTAGGAAACCATCCAACCATCATAGGAGAAAAGTTTGGAGTTTTTACATTTTTCTCCTTAGAGGGAAGAATGAACAGGAAACCAGATTTCAAGATGTGGAGGAAGTACCCTGCAGGCTACCAAAAGAGAAATACACACACACCAACCCAGTCACAAAACCTTTGATCAACAATGCTGTCCTCTCTTTCAAAATATGCTATGGTAACGGTGGCACAAAGCTGGCAGAAGTAGTGAGTCAAAGTCTGGGTTGACCTAGGGCTAATCCATGAGATGGCACCTATACCAGACACTGCTTCGATGACCAAAACCAGAGACTAGATAGCCCAGAGACCTACAGCAAAAACAAATATTACTGGTCTTAGAAAAAAAAAAGTAGTGAGAAAATGACTTTTAATGACATTCTGCTATACTAACAAACTAATGTTCTACTCAGCCATCGTCAGAGAAACTTCTTCCTGCATCAGATGGGAACAAATACAGAGACCCCCAACCCGCCTAGGGGTTAGACATTACACACACAGGAAAATGAGAGAGACCTTGGAACATTCAGCTCTAAATGGGATGTTTCCATCAACCCCCCCCCCCCCACTTCAGAGCTCCAGGAATTCCATGGAAGAAAAGGCAGGAAGAGTCTAAGAGCCAGAGGGGATGGAGGACACCAGGAGACCAAGTCCCTCTGGATGAACTAAACAAAGCTCGTCTGAACTCACAACTGAAGGAGTAAGCACAGAGCTTTCAGAGATTGGCATCAGGTCCTCTGAGTGTATAGTATAGCATTCAGTTTAGTGTTTTTATGGGATTCCCAAGTATGAGTGAGTGCGTTTTTACTCTTGTGCCTTCTCTTGGGCTCTTTTCCTTCGGTTGGTTTTCCTTGTCCAACTTCGAGGTGATGGATTTTGCTTTATCTTACTCTATTTTATCTGGTCATGTTTTGTTGTTACCTCTTAGAAGCCTGTTCTTTTCTAATGAGAGACAGAGAGAAGATCCGGATGGGAGGGAAGGTGGGAGGAACAAGATCCATAACAAGAATGAAGAAAGATGGGACTAGAAGGAAGACAGAAATAAAACCACATCGAGGATGGAAGCACCAAAGTGGCTTCAGGATGAGGAAAAGGGCAGATAAGAAAAGATGGGAGGGAGGAATGAAAGGAGTATCTCTAGCAGATCCACCACAGAACCCAGGAAGAATTCCAAGAAAGGATGAAAGCAAGTGAAGGTAGGAGCGGATAAAGGAAGTCACGAGAAGCTCAGCAGGTTAGCAGGATCCACTAGAAACGAGTGGATACTAAGAAGGAGGATGACTCTGGACTATAAACAATGGCTGAAACCTTAGTGAGAGAGATTCAGTCTATGGGGGTGAGGAAAGGACTAGATAAAAAGAGAAGTCCCTCTGTAGAAAGTAAACCCATGCCACTGACAGCAGCATGTGTGTCCTTAGTTTAACGCCGATATTAGCATGCTACAGAAACTTCCCTCCCTGATCACACAGGCCTTGAAACAACCCCAATAAGGTCCACTGACAGATGATATGAGGACATCGTCAGCCAACAGGACAGCACGGATGATGCTTGAGTCAGCGGAGTAAAGAGCGTACTTACAGGCTACAATATTGACGTATCTGTTCTTGTGCTTGTTGTCTGGGTGATTGGAGCTGTCTGCTGTAATACCTAAGTCAACAGTACAGCTCTGCACTTCCTGGAAAAAAAAATGGCATGCGTAGCATTGTAACATAAACTCTTTTAAAACAAGTGCCTTTAAATATATATGGGAGACAAAACAAATAAAATAGTCTAACAAAAAAAATGTATACATATATATAGATACATATACATATTTATATGTTACAACTACTTCTTGGCTAAAAGAAAATGCAGTGAAATAATGCCTTACCTGGTAAAACTCTTTCAGTGTCTAATGAGGAAATGAATGCCAAAAAAGTAAAGAAACCAAATTCCACAGCACACGACAAATGAGAAAAGAAAGTGTTCATATTAGGTTTACAATGGAAAACTATGGTCATGCAATAAATACATTTGTCAACATACTAACACAACAGAATGTTTCAAACAGTTGCATGCAAATCAAAACACCTAATATTTTGGAACCTTGATTATGTAAATGAAAAACAGCATGTATACATGGGGATGCGGGTGTAATATGATGAATATTTAAAATGCAAATAAGAACCACATATTCCATGACCCATTCTGTCATAGTGATTGGATTTGCTAATGTACAAATATAATTCGAATTGACCTCAATAGCACTATTTGAAACTCTGAATTAGTGATATATTTTTTTGAGTTATTTTATGGAATAAATAGCTTCTTGTTAGGTGGTTTAGAGCAGATTTAGGGTTGTCAAAATGTTAAATACTCCTAGAAGAGTTTTAATCATAGACATTGTCATATTGAGATAAAATTTAAAAATCATTACTTTAGTAGGTCAATTAAAAACAATATCTATGGATACAGAGAAAGTTCCAGTAACTTTCTATTAAAATGGATTAAAGATTTTTCCAGAATTGTTTCCTATCTAAACATATCGGTTTAGAATTTATAAATATATAGCTCTGGGATAAATAAAATGAAAGTCTTCTAATTTCTGAGAAAGTGTAGACCAAATATGAATCTAGCCCCAGCAAATGCTCCAACCCCTCTATAAAAAGCACTTACACCCTCTTTGGCAAGACTCTGAATGACTAAAAACAATCTAATATAAGAACCACTTAAAAGTTTTAGCATTATTAGTTATTCAGCTAATAATTAGTTATTCAGTTATTAAGTTAGTTACACATTTTCTTAAATCAGACTGAGTGAAAAGCAATGGGATTAAGAGGAATATTTGAGTAGAGATATGGTTATTATATTAATTTAATTATTACAGGCTGTTTAAATAATTTCAGGGTGGCTTGACTAGTGTCAATCAATGACTAGCCTCGAGACAGACGCTGTCACCAACTTTAACTATAAATCATTTATTTTTTGCTTAGGATTTGCTTTTGTATATCTGGAAAGTCAGAGTCATCTTTCGTCCATTTTTCCCCGATGAATTATAGCGCTAATTCATGGTAGCCTGGTGGTTTCTGCCAGTTAAGGGAGCAGGTGACTTTAACACGACAGTTACCATGAAAGCAATCCTGTACTCCAGTAACCTCTAGCTTATAGTAAGGAAGCAATTTGGTGCTGTGAACATGAGACGCTGTACTATACAACATTTTACTTCTATTCCTTTGAAAACTTTCTAATATGTTGCCTTTCCCTTCCGTAGCTATCTTGATTGACAGCACTCCTGGGAAGTCTTGTTGGGTGTAAGAAGTTGTTGGGGATGTACAGAATAGATGGAAGGAGAAGGAAAACTATGATCAGGGCCAGAGCGCCATACCTTTAAAGAGAAAGAGTTCTAGGGTGTGCTGAGGGGTGAGGAAGAGATACAAAGGCAATATAGAGTATGTTGCTTCCTAGCTGGGGTGACGGGGTGACCGCGGGGAGGGGAACTGACAACTGCTTACTTGATGTGAAGGTTAATGGAAGGGATATGAGATTTCAAATCACAAACTTGGGTTTGAATCACAGCTTTGCTGTTTATCAGTTGTTAATTAATTTCTATGAAGTTTGATCACATCAATTGTATGATTCCATATAATAAAATACAACTCCTGGAGCTGAACGAACGTTGACTATGAAGCCCCCTGGTTAGTGACCTGTGACCCTCAGAAACGGCGAACCTGGGACTCCTGCCTCCTTATTTTGAGAAGTATGCTTATGAGATAGGTCGGTGGACTTACACTTGCAGTAAGTTTCTCCACGTCCTCTAAGAGTATTTAACAAGGTCATTAGAAATTTTCTCAAGGATTAAAAGTGCAAATGATTTTAGAATTACATATTTTCTTGGAAAGTGGTTGTGATTTTATTTTGCATAATTCAAGTTTTTAAGTGCTTCTGAGTTTGTGTTGGTGTAGCATAGATGTCATATGTACAGTTAAGGATTTGTATTCGGTTTTGCTAAGAATCCTCAAGTTTAGTGGTTCAGTATTCTTTATGTAATTTTGAAAATGAAAATGAATCACTGTTACTAATTTAGGTATTAAGAAAAGAATGTTAGCTGTCTGTACTTAATGGAAAAGGGGTCACACTTAAGTTTGCTCCTTCTCCTAGCCCACACTTGATTTTTAAAACAGAAAGCCGATTTTCTAAGTTTTAGTAACTAAAACATACTTCCTAAGCACATATACAATTTTTCATATTCTTCCTAGAACTAAAAATGATTTCAATGTCTTTACATCATGAAGTAGCTTCCTGGTGAAACTTTGAAATGTACTGTATTTGATATTATTAAAAGAGACATATTTAAATCATACCTCAAATTCCTCAGTGAACCCATTACTTGCATGTAAGTCTGCAACATGTTTTGGAAAGTGTTTTATTGGAATCGCTCCAATATCATCTAAGTGAATAAAAAAAACAAACATATTAGAAAGGATAATAGCAGAACTTACTGTTTCTTCTGTTTATAAGGAGTCATCTAAAACAACTTCACAACTCAACCACGAGAATCCTAACTAAAATGCAAGGTGCAATGACCAACTTTAGATATATTTGTTATAGAATTGAATTTGATTATACGTTTCTTTTCCTTATATACTCTAAATAAAAACTAATTTCTTTTCGATGTTAATTCACAAATAACACAAAAACCATACTTCTTATCAACGCATTCATCTTGTTTTGGAAATTTTCGTTTAATATGAGTAAAGATGGCATGTAAATTCTGGCAAAAAGATTTGTAGAAGTAATATATTATTTGACTTATTTATTTTTATTTATGGTCTCAATAAAAATATAAAAATGTATTAAAAATAAAAAAGTTGGCCTTAAGTTGGTTATATTGTATCTGAATTTGCCATTGTTCTGTCTGTGTCCCTGGGGTTGAAGTACTGTAGCTCAACCCTCAGCTATATTTTAAATCTATTATGGTACAATTACAGTTGTATAACGTTACATAGTTCAATACTTTATAATCAACAATTACATGTTTATACTTGAAAATATTTCTTCCTTCCCTCTAGATGTAACAAAAAGCTTCTAAATGAGGAGTATTCGTTAATGATAATGTGACTGATGATTTAAAAAAAATATTTGGAAATTTAATCTGTAAAGTTTCAGGAATTTTAACTCGAAAATATGACAGGTAAACAAAGTCATGGATTTGTGAACCTATTTGTGAAGGAGCCAAATTATTTTAACTAGCCCAATATTTTCTTTTTCTTTTCTGGGAAAGATTTTCTGAGATTAAACATAGTAGTTCACAGTATACATGTTTTTTTCTCTAACAAGGGAACATCAAACATATTTCACTAGAAATAGTTATTTACATTAACAGATGTTCAATATTTAGGCCTTCTAAAAATTTTAAGCTTCAGTTACTAGGAATTTCTTGATTAAAAAAAATGAAAATCCATCTGTTCTTCCTCTTAGATGAGTGGACCTGAATACTAACATGGAATTAGGCAGTGAAGCTTGAGAAGCACCTAGGTGTCATTTCTCCTTCACACCTAGAGAAAGATCTTGCAAGAAGCATGTATAATTAGGTAAGAAAACAAATGATTTGTCAGACCGAAATCATTAGTTCCTATAAATGTTCTTCAGACCCAAGTGCCCAGGTCCTCCATGCCCAGCCAGCCCAGCACTCCGGGCACACCCAAGTATTTTGGTCTGCAAATGAGACTAGGATATTTTCTTTTTCTGATTTCACGTGAAGAGTAAATGCCCCGGTGATCAAGAGTGAATGTTTTGGACCTAAATGAGATGAGTTGCCTCTGGCTACAGCTCTTCTGACATTCACAGGGCACAGCTTGGGTATTCTTTGACAAGTGCTAGATTTTGACTTACTGTGTCTTATTGATGATAACCTACTGTTTGGATCTCTGGTTAACACCAGAGCTAACCTGAATGGCCATGATAATGGAGTATGCAGAAGAGATGTTTGGAAGTGAAGGAAATCATAATTCCATAGACAACTGAGAGCTTTCAGTATCAAAATGCTGAAAGTGTTAAAGAATTAGTGCTGCACTGAAGTAAATTTGGTCTTAACATCAGCTAGAAGAACAGAAGGCAATTCCTATATATAGAAAGAACAAATTATAATAATGCATATTCTAGATAACTCAGAGATCCACCTGGCTCTGGCTCCTGAGTGCTAGGATTAAAGGCATGTACCACTGCTATCTGGCTTGGAAGTGTAAGATGAAATAAATCCTTTCCTTTTTGCCATGGTGTTTCATTACTACAAGAGAAACCCCAACTGAAAAAGAAATTGGTACCAGTTTCATGAGATTGCTGTGATAGATGTGACAATGTTTTGTGGAGGCTTTGGACTAGAAAAGCTATTGAGTGTTCAGAGCTTAATGAAGTATCATGGGAACTTGGATGGTCATGCTTAGCGCGTTGTCTACAATAGAGGCCTTGCCTACGAAAGCTCAGAGGGAAATTTGAGAGTCCCTTAAAGAATGTTTAATTCTAAGTATAATACGTGTAAATAAAAAATGTGCAGCCATCTAAAAAAATTTAAAACCCTGACAGTAAAGCCTGTCAGGTTCTTCTTCTTTTTAAAATTAAAGTCTTATGAACTAAAGAAACATAATTATGAAAATAGTACTAGAGAGAATTACTAGTTTAGTATTCTACTTATATGCATCCTTGGTAGATCCTGAAGGTTTGGAATGAATTTGACAAAACAATGCAAAATTCAGTTCAGGTTTCCCAGAAGGTAACAGAAGTCTGCAAGAGTCCAGTGTATCAGCAAGGAAGTCAAAATTGTCTCCAAAACAACACTTCCTGAAGTCATAGGACCTCAGCTTTTTCCTACATTGAAGCAGTTATGTTAACGAGCTTCCCATAGCCCATATATATTTAAAAAGAGAATCTGGATAGGGGGAGTTTCTAGGCCCCTGTACCCTACGAGGTTTAATTTTTAAAAATTTTTATCCAGCTTTTCAAAAGTAAACACATACATGGTATTTATTTCTCTGGATTATAAAAGCAGACACTGCAGGCTTCTTGGTGCAGAAAGTGCACTACATCAGGATGAGTTGTGGTGGCTGAGGTCTAGAGATGATCAGCTGCTGAGAGACTGACATAGGAGGAAGGTCTCAGAACCAGCAGACTGCCTGAAACCTCCCTAGGGCTCAGGTCTTGGCATCTGAATTTTCTTTTCTTTAACGCTGCTCACCTGCTTGACCTTGATGCACCTAAGTAACCCTAAGACAATAGAAATTTGCTTCTAAAAGCTTCATTATTCTCATGCTTGATGGCGTAGAACTCTCTTGAACATTGGGAATATGGAAATGATCCATGTTAGATGGCTATCAACATGCTGATGAAGCCAATGACAAGGTTTTCATTTTGTTTGTTTGTTTGTTTATTTATTTTGATGGCCAGACCAAGAGTGGGCTCATACCTCTGAAAAGTTTCTTGGTGATCAAGATCAAATGTATGGAAAATTTTAAAGGCAAAAGTCACAAAGACCATGATTTACATCAAGGTTCGATGAGGCCAGAGTAACCTTGACATGTTCTTTCCTGACAGCTTATAGTAATCATTTTAGACATAACATGCCAATCATGTTTTACTTATATCTTTTCTAGTTGTTTTAGTTTACTTTAATTATTCTGGTTAATACAGCTGATTCATAGTTGAGTCCGTGGAAATCTCAAATGTGTTGCCGAGGCTGACATGACCATTGTGGGGAGAACGATAGGAGGGAGAGAACTGTTTAAGCAACACAAAATGGAGTAAGAACAGGATAGCATTGCCTTAGTCATTGCAATATGAATTAAGTTGAATTATACATGTGTAAAAGCCATGCTAAATTTTGAAGACTTAATGTAAAAATATGTCTAATACTTTTGTATTAATTATAAGTTGACATGCTAACACTTTGAATATACTTGTTCAAATAAAAATACATTATTTAAAAAAAAAGAATCTGTGGTTCTGGTCATCTCAGTCTGAAACACTGGCTGTGATTATTGAGAGATTGGTATCACTAAGGCAAAAATCTTCTGGGAAGTTTTCTTGGGTCAGCAGGCAGATGTTGTAGTTCAGAATGGCCTAGACTGTATCTCTACTGGCATTCCAACTTGGTCATATGTAAGAGTTTCCTAGGTGCTACTGGTTTTGAAGAAATGAAGGAACGATGAAAAGAATTTGAAGCTTGGCACTGTGAGGGGCCCGGTGAAGGTGTAGCCTCAGTTACACTGAAATTTTAAGGACTGAAACAGTCATGAAGAGAAACTGGGGCTTGGAACCACATGGCAGGGTCAGAGTTCCTGAAGAGAGCCCAGGTGAGGCTACCAGCCAAGGTGTAAAACAGCTGTAGCAGAGACCCCAGCACTTTGAAGACACCGTTACTATGAGATGACCTCCAAGGAGAGCGCGTGGTATGGAGCAGAGCCAGCCTGAGCTTTCAAGACAAGTTGCATGTGCTGTGAATGGCAGATCCAGAGAAGTGAAGCTGCCTAGATCCTTTGGAGCCCAGAACATGAGTCCCAGAAATCTAACACTGAGCTTTGTACTGTTAGACTGGTTTTACCTTGATCTGATTCTGTGTCCTGACTCTTTTCCTTTCTTAAATAAGAACGTAACTCTTACTTTTTACTTTCCCGGAGTCCACAGTTAAAAGACTTTGGGATTTTAGAGCTATTTTGGATATTTTACAGATGCTTTGGACTTTTCAATTTCAAAGAGTGGTATGGAATAATCTGTAGGCTGTAAATATGTATTACTCTCATCGGTTAATAAAGAGCTGGCTGGCCTATAGCTGGGCAGGAGAGCCAGACTAGGAGGATGCTGGAAAGTAGGGCAGAGTCTGAGGAGCCAGACACTGTGAGACACAGAGTGAGCAGAATGCAAAGTATATAATAAGGTAAATGAGCCTCAGGGAAGCACATAGATCACTAGAAATGGGTTAATTTAACCTATAAGAGTTAGCTAAGGATAAGCCCAAGCTCTGTGTAGTTATTTGGGAATTGGCTGGCAGGATGAAAAACTTTCCTACAAAAGAGAGACTGAACTTTTAAAGTGTTTTTTGAGTTTTTAAAGATCGTAGAACTTTTAAAAGTTGAAATGTTTAATATTATCATTAATATATAATATATATTATATATATTAATATGAACATGACATCTTAGAGACAACAAGAAATGTTATGGTTTGATAGCTGCATGTTTGTATGTCAAAATGAAAATTGGGCAGTTGACTTGGTTAGTTTTATGGTATTTTGATTCAAACTAGAGTAACTTAGGAATGGGCCTCTAGATTGAGAAAAAATTCCTCTCTAAGATTGGTCAAGTCTGTGGGTCATTTTCTTGACTAATGACTGAAGTGGGCAGGTCCAGCCCACTGTGGGTAGGGCCAACTTTGTGTTAGTGGGTCTGAGTTGTAAAAGAAAGCAGACTGAGTGAGACATGAGGAGCAAGCCTGTAAGTGATGCTGTTCTGTGACCTCTGGTTCAGGACTTGCCTTCACATCCCTGCCTTGAGGTATCGCCCTGACTTTCTTCAGTGATAGAGTATGACCTGACTGAGCATTGTAAAATGAAATAAACCCTCTCCTTCCCAAGTTGCTTATAGTCATGGTATTTTGTCACAGCAATAGACACCCTAACTACTATAGGAACTAAATTTTGGCCTTATTTATGTTCTTTTTCTCCTTTCCACATTTATCCACATTTATTAATTTGAGTTAATCTGATCATTTCTGCTTAGGTCTCCTCTACACTAATGGAAATGAGGGAAAGCATCATTGTGCTGGATAGTTTTTTGTCTACTTGACACGATGAGTCATCTGGGAGCAGAGAATTTCAACTGAGAAATTGCCTCCATCAGATTCTCCTTTGGGCATGTCTATGGGGCATTTTCTAAACTATCCATTCATCTGAAAGAACCTACCCCATTATGGGCAGTATAACCCCTAGGGAGATGGTCCTGGGTTATAAGAAAAAGCAAAATGAACAAGCCATGGAGAGCAAGTCAGTAAGTGGCATTCTTCCATGTTCTTTGTTTGAATTCCTGCCTCCAGGTTACTGAGTTGGGTAATGTACTGACTTCCCTCTGCAATGAAGTGTAAATTGCAAGCTAAAATACCACCTCAACTTGTTTTCTGTCATGGTTTTTAATCCCAACAATGGAAACCCAACTAGGATCATTATTTTCAACTAATATTAATGACTAATAACGTTTTCTACATATTATACCAGAATAATTATAAATCATTTTGATATATAATCTATTTGAAATTAAAGACTGGGGACATGGCACAAGATATAACATATATTTTAGTAACATTTAAACATTTGCAAACTATTCTAACAAAGGCAAAGCTTCCCACATCATTCTTTCTTTCAGTATAATTCAGTTACTCATCATCACGCTCTAAGTCATTACCTGAAATTGGAAAGATGGGTGTTGGTGGTGTAGATATTACTCGAGGGGATGTATTGTCTTCTAAATAAAAATGTGCAGTCTGGAAGCATTTTCTGGAATGAAAGAATGAACATATAAGAGAATGACATGTAAGCTTCTTAAAAGTTATGATGTAAGTTTCTAGATTACAAGGAAATGGATACATGACCAGAAGAATAACTATTGGATCTACGTCTGTTTTCATAAAGCAGAAATACTAGAGAATTTTCATGTTATCTGAGTTAATCTCACTTTTACCCACACCAGATGCAAAAGAGTGAGCAGATACCGGACAAGGCAAAAGCAAAGGTAGCATTTGAAGGGGCAATGGGTACCAAATGGTAGTTTGCAGATGGAGGAAACATCAATGTCTTAGGTACTCTCTCCTATATTGGCATATACCCAGGGGTCTTGCCAACTTGACAGGACACGGGCTGAAAGCAAAGTAAGTCCCTACAGAACATTCATTAAACCCTGTCCTCTGGAGCATATTCAGCTGGTAGAAAAGGCAATGTCTGTGTAGAAATGAGATTCCACAATGGTACCATTTTGAGGAAAAAAGAAGGCAGCCTCTACTGTACAATAATGCGGCAGTGATGAAACTTAAGTGAGGATAATGAGCACAGAAGCAAAACCAGAGGTGGTTTTATTTCTGACAGATGCTAGTCTTGCTGATGAGCATTTGGAGGATGAATATATTTAGAACCAATGACAATTGTGACCTGCAATGTCACCTGCATCTATATTCATTCAGATAATAAGAGGAACATCTGGTGAGAGCACACCACAAAGTACCGATCAGAGCAGAGATGCAACTGCTGCGCTCCAATAAAGCAAGCCTTCCCTTCGTTTGAGAAATTTAGGTAATTAAAACTGCTAACGACTCCTTTTATATTATTTAACGTATTCACTAATGGTTGATTTTCAACAGAAATATCTCTCTACAGAAAATGTTAATCTTACTTTTCATTTTAAAGCTTCGAGCTACATGTTATGTATCCTAATGAGCTTTAACATGACATTTGTTCTTATTCAGTGGCCTCCTAAATCTCAGGATTTTCCCAGTAAATTGGTTCTCTGGATACAGTTTGTGCATGGCCTCCCACGGCCATTAGAATCATACTGTTATCTTAGCAAGGTCGGTAGGGCCCTAGCTTCCATCAATCTTTTGTCCCTGCACAGCCAACGACCCCTTCACTCAGCAGGCTTCAGTTTTTCCTGCTCTCTTTTTCTCTCTGGAAACCCACTTGTACCACGTTAGCATCTTGTGTGTGGCCCTTCCTCTGGCCACATGCCTTCTTCCCGCTACTTTTGCATCATTCCAAACGCTACATCCTCTGAGGGCCCTGGATATCTCTGTCACTATTCTCCTCCCTTTGCTTAGTCTGTGGGCCATGCCACTCTGAAAAATGCAAATCCTCTTTTTCTTCGGATGGGACTACATCTGGATGAACTCGAGCTGAAAACGCATTAAATACACACCCAACATACCACATGCCGTAAAATAGCAACATAAGTACGAGGTAGAGTGTTGGTTATTTGCTTCTGTGATAATGTGACTGGAATTTTTTAGTTATTTCACTGCCCAGCAACTTCAGAGAATAGCGAACTTTATCTAGCAAGTCCAGCAGAACACATCAAATTCAAAACTTAAAGTACAGTTTCTACTGAATGTGAACTCCTTTTGGTAGTATGGTAAAGATAAAAAGGGGTGGAACCATCTTAAGCTAGAAATCTTCCATTACTTATACATTCATTTATATGTTTTTACATTTATAGTTAGTTTTCTCCACCAAAATATAATCCAATCATGCAAAATATTACTACAATGTTATTCATAAATGCCATCATGTTATACATACCCCAAGATACATTTTTAATGAATGTAATATAAAATTGTGTATTAATAACTTATTTTATAACTTTACCATCAAGAGTTATATATATATATATATATATATATATATATATATGTGTGTGTGTGTGTGTGTGTGTGTGTGTGTGTGTTCATAGAAAGACATGGCACTAGGCTCTTAAGAGTTTAAGACCTTGAAGTTCACACCTGAAAGAACAGTATCTTCCAGAGACAGCAGTAGTATAAGAAGACAGGCGGATAAAGATTCAAGTACCAAAGGGGCCTGACACCAATTTCATCTTGGAAAGCAGAGTCTGCGGTCAGATGAGGAATGGGACAGTTGGAGACAACCAGGCCATGATAAAGAAACCATGCTGATGACAGTGCACACGAGTGACACTGGATTCCCACTGGAGCAGACACGATAGGTCAAGTGTGTTGCCTGTGCAGCCATGGGAACCATGTTCTGTCACTGACACTGAGGTGATGGACTTAGAACATGCTTTCTGAGACTTCCTGCAATTCACAGTTGGTACACGAATCATTTAGCAGTAGCCCTGGTACTTAGTGAATGTTCAGTTTGGGATTTTCAGTAACAAGGAGCTCGCATTTAGTTGCCAAACATTTCTTTCTTCTACTAACTTAAAGCCCATTCTCCCATAAGGATTGCCAAATGGAACAGGGAGCAGGCCTACTTGCAGTGATGCTGTGCACACTTTTCTATTGGTATCTACTCCTTGCTAGATTTATCTTCTGGACCTAGTTCATATTTTATATCGTTTTTAGATTACACAATCCACAATGTTTTAATACCTAAACCTACTTATCTGTGGTCCTTTCTTTTTCTGATTTTTTATTTGGAATTCATAGTTTAATAATCTGTTTACATATCAGGCAATTGAGCCTGCCTTGTTCTTGACAATTAGTGTTTCTCCCACCTGTTTTGGGACCCAAATGTCTTACTCGTCAATAGGCCAGGCAAGCATTGTCTTCCTTCAAGACAGCTCAAAGCATTTGCTCTGTGAAACAGCTTTCATCTCCTAAGCAGATTCTAGACCCCAATTCCTCTCCATCCACTGCATCTGCCACAGATTTTCATTTTTATGAATCTATAAAAGACTGCTTTGGAAAAAGTAGTTATTGAGTCCAAAAGTGGTCTTCAGTGTCTGGCCATCAAAATATGTTATTTTAATTACTTTAAGTAATTGTTTTTATATAATAAAAAATTATATTATTTTATAATATATTTGTCTATGTCTTTTTATTTACAGAAACCCAACTCTTAATATAGTTACAAGAGTCTAATAGTACTCTTCAGTATTCAGCATCTGTTGAATTAGATGGATTTGTAGCAGTAAATAGACTCTAACAACTATATGCCATTCAGATGCATACTTGATTCTGTTGTCTTACTGACCCTCAAGTAAGATAACATGATGTTTCAAAATGTTTGAAAGGGACAGATGGAATACATATGTATAAACAATTTGAACAATGAGGACCCTAAGAGAGACATACATATGTAATCTACATGGGAAGTAGAAAAAGACAAGATCTCCTGAGTAAATTAGGAGCATGGGGACCTTGGGAAAGTTTTGAAGGGAAGGGGAGAGGTAGGGGGGGAAGCAGAGAAAAATGTAGAGCTAAATAAAAATAGTAATAAAAAACAATTTGAATGGATAAATAAATAGATGGATAGAAGATAAGCTGGAAACAACGGGAGAATGGGAAGAATATATAATATAATATATTATAATAAAATATATAATAGAATATATAATATAAAATATATAATAGAATATAAAAATGGAAGTGAAAACATTGACCTTGTAATTTGCCATGTTGCTAATGTGTATTAGAGCAACTGGGTTAATATCAATTCTGCTAATTTCAAATACATAATGAAATTTTGAAGACAGGTGTTCCAATGATGATACTTGGCACTAATTTTCCCAAGACTCTTATAAGTCATATCAAAACTTTTGTATGAGGAAGAATTGACATCGTTTAGTTAGTAGGTCTGTTTTCCAGTGTAGTCTACAGGGAGAGTGACATTCTACTTAAAGGTAGTATGGTACTGGGAAGCCTACATTCATTGTTAGTTCTTTCCCAAGATTCACAAACACGGATTTAAAGTCAAGAGAGAATTTATATTTCCTAGCTCCATTTTCCCGAAGGAGAACAACTGTATCTATGGAATTTTCTGTTCTCCTCTACTTTTGGTGATGAGTCGTTCTGCCACACATAATGTTGGCATTTTTCATGGTCTAACTCTTTTTAAATGCTCTAAAAAAATTTGTAGTTTTTCTTTCTCAAAAAAAAAAAAAAGAAGAAGATTCTTTACTAATCTTCCCTGTGGAAGTAGTTTTGCATCTTAAAAACCTATGGTGTGGCTCATGTAAATTATACCTTAAAACATCTGGAAAACAATTTCAAAGCATATTACTTAATGTATGACAAGCCTAAGTCTCTATAGCCCATCTGTTCCGAATAAGTAGCGAATGTCTTCACGTCTATGTGCTAAGCGTTGATAACTGTGTCTCCTGCTAATTATCACTCCACAATGCTGAAAAAAGTGATGACTGTTTTAAACTTGTAGAGATAGGTCCCATCAATCAATGGTAATCTGATTATTTAATTTACACCTTTCTTTCACAGTATTTAGAATTAAAAGCTGGAAATGTGTAATTATATCTCTCTTAGAGTCCTCATACAAATACGAAACAACATTCAGAAAGTTCGTTCATTCACAGGACACCTAGAGAAAGCCTCACTGCACACTTAAAGATGCTCTTACAGGTACTGTCCAATGGAAAACAGAAGAAACGCATTCATAGGTCAGAAGTAGCATAACCAAGGCCAGCTAATAAATTAGAGGTGAGCCTGAGGAAGGGACTACATTTTTGCCATCTACCGTTCTGTTCTTCTGCTAAACTGTTTTCTCTCAGTGTCTCTACAAAAGCACAGGGAAGCACTTGGGTAAGTTAGACAAAGAACAGGACTCATGATGCCATTCAGGTTAATTTTCTACTAAAAATTATTTTAGAAAAACTCTTAAATTTTATCCCCCACATTTAGGTCTACAATCCTTTCCATTTTTTTTCATTTATTATTTCCTTATTTTGCATGTGTAGGCGGGGGGCACATGTTTGTAGAGGGCAGAGGACAAATTATGGGAGTCAGTTCTTTCCACCAATGTGAATCCCGGGGATTGAATTCAGTGAGCCATCTTGCTGGCCTCTATGATCTTCTTTGAGTTGTGTATATATATGTATGTGTGTGTGTGTTATGAGGAAAAGGTCCAGCTTGTGGAATCTTATACCCTCATAAAATTTGTTGAAATGATATTCTCTGTTCACTAGAAGAACTTGGGACTCTTGTCTAAAATTTGTTGATCACAAACATATGAAATTATTTCTGGGCTCTCAGTTCTACTTCATTGAACCGTGTGATTATTTTTAATGCCAGAACTAGTCTCTTGATTACTCTAGCTCTGGAACAAACTTGAAGTCAGGGAGTGTGTGGCATTCATCTTTGAAAAATTCTTAGAAGAAAATTTACAAGATAAGTCCTTATGACTCCAGGTTAGGAGCTGCCTTTTTAGATGCAACAGCAACTCATAAGCAATGACAGAAAAAAAAAGTAATAAAGTGGACTTCATCAAAATACAAACAATATATATTAAAAGATATTACTCTGCAAATAAGAAGTCTGTACACAAAGTAGAAAAAATTGTAAATTGGATAATGGTGACTGACATTATATGTAGTACATATAAAAAATGCTTGCAATTCAGATATAAGAACCGTGGACTGTGGAGATGGTTCAGTTGATAAAGCACATCCACACTAGCATGCGGACTGGAATTTATATATTTAAAATACATATAAAAGCCATGTCGGCATGGCAGACTGTATGTCATCCTAGAACACTGGAAGGCAGAGACTTGGAAATCCACAAAGCAAGTTGACCAGTTAAACCAGAAGAAAGGGCAAGACCTGGCTCCAGCGAGATCTGGGTTCAATTCTGACTCTACATTTGATGGAGGGAGATTGAGGAAGACATCTAAGATGAACGAATGTGCATATGAATAATATGCATAGATACTTGTATGTATACCCAGACACATACAGGCACACACACACATGCAAATATGCACGCACACGTGCATGCATAACACACATGTACGCATGCACACACACACACTCAGTAAAATAAAACAAAAAGCAAATAACCTAATTAAAATTAGGCTGAAAAGGATTTGAGCACACAGTTCTCTAACGATAGGAAATTGCTGAGTAAGGACAAGGAAAATAAGTAATCAGCACTATTAGTCACCAGGGCAAGTCTGCAGAGCGCGGGATGCATTGCACTGCCCACGTCAAACAGATGGCTTTTATAATCCATTAGCTTTATCTCATGAAAGTACCGGCTGGGTTTTTTTTTTTTTTTAAGTTTAAACATAAACTTTTGGAAAATCTCACAAGGACTGTGAATACTACACATATTGTATTTGTTGGCCTTAGATTTTCTTTTTATTCTAATAAGCAACTTATTTCTTTAACTTGAAATCAACTCCAGAAGGCTCTTCTTTTCCTGAAAAGGAAGGCCCTGAGATACTGTAGAGAAGCAGGCGGGTGGATGTGGCCTGCACTGCACCTGCCCGCCCGTGCTCTCCTGCTTCACTGCGCCGAGTTTTCTTCAGAATGTTCTTTCTAGCGCTCTCCTCAACCCGAACTGCTTCCCCTGCCTTAGTGTTTTCTCCCTTCCCATGGGCCATGACTGTCACAAACACCTACAATGCACCCATCTTGTCTGATGAAGTATATTATTAATAAATATGTTCACGTTGGAATTTGAATAATTCACGCAAACCTTGAACAAGAGACTATTGTGCACAATTCCCCACAACTCCAGTGTTGTAAATCAATCTAAAAGTTATTTTTTCTAGTGAGTTAATTTCATACAGACACATGTAAGACAGATATCTAGCACTGTTTAACACATTTTTGAAGGGGGTTAGCAAAGAGTGGCAATTTTTGTCAGTATATTTACTAGACAAAATGCATGCATAAACCACTCGTGTTGATCTTTTAACTGCATCCTCTATTCAAGGTACATGAAATAGTGTTTGTGAGGAAAAGAGAAACATCTTACTACTGAGGATTAATTGGTCTTAACAATTTAGTCTGATTTTTCTGATGATATATATGGAATTATCCATACTAACAAAAGTTGAGAAGACTTGGATTTTAGTTTCTCCTGAAGTATCAGACCATATTAAACACACTGAATTTTAAATTTGCACAACATAGCTTAGAACAAATTATAGAAATTATGAAACTTATTCTAGTTATTTCATTTAAGCATAAATCACCTGCCATTTTATTAGAGCTTAACATTAGCACTATTTAATAAGAAATCTATCTTGTCATGTCTTCCATGTTTTGTTAAATTTATTTAAAACAAATTCTCATTCATTCAAATGTTTCATTTTGTAGGGAAAATCAGATTAGACAAAAATAAAGTGAACAAATTGAATAGAAAAATGTGTCCAAAACTTTGAGCAGCAAGTCAAGAAAATCCAACCAACGCTGGCTGAAGAACATGTATGTGAGCATGTGATGCTCAGAGGCTGCCAACCACGGCATCTTCTATGCTACAGAATCTATAGAAGGAGACAGTCGCCACATGGGCACAGACAGAAGAAAGCTGCTTCTGCATCTTGCTAGTGACTAAATGGGATCCTAATAATGTGAGCCGCCCTTTCTTGGCTCGTAGACAGGAATTCTCCTATCATCAGCATCATCAAGTTCTTCTTTTCGGAAAAACAGTTTTACTGACTTGTGTTGTGTCTTTAATAAATTCATGAATTAGCTGTCTGCTCTGCTTAGTACAAGAGAGGATCTTATTAACAGGTAACTACCCTGGTCCTGGAAAGGTTTTGAAGGATCAATGAAGAGTATGAGGGCATATTTCAAATTCAAAGCCAATTATAAAAAGTTGTAAATACCTTTGCTTTTTTTATAGCACAGAAAATAATGTTTAATATATGATAGATCACATGCTTAAAATGGGCATATTAAATTCCTGTGAGTTTAATGAACATTTGAATTAATAAATAATTCATTTTGAGACAGTAGGATATAGGGAAAATGGTAACAAAAACAGTTGGGTGCTGGATCTTCACAAAAGTATCTTTAAATGACTAGGTGGTTATTAATGGTATATACACAATGAAAGAAAGGATCAAATATATTTTAATATTTCTTTTGGGCTTTGTTAATTCTTCACAAACTTAGTCTGAATGATAAAGAGGGAACTTCTCAACCAATATGACACTAGTGAATTCTTGAGATCCAGAACTTAATTAGTATCTTAAGTTAGACAACATTAAAACATGGCCATTCTCTGTATCCAACTGCAAACTCCTAATATTTGGTGAATTTGTAAAAAAAAAAAAAAGAAACAAAAAACCCAGTTAACAGCATGTTCTCTTTTAAAGCAAGCAAAACAATCATAGTCATAGGTTAATATGTACTAGAAAGAAATTGTCTTCAGTATCATCTTTGACACATTAAACCGAAGAGGCAAGGGTCCTTCCCCTGTTCTTTATAGCCATTTATCATATTTTTATATTTTTGTTGCTCAGTTTTGCTTTTGTGTATAGGCTATCATCTTCCATTACCATACACAGTGATATACATCATATAAAAATCCATAAAATATTTATTCATATAAAAATTGTTTTCCTAAGTAATAACTCTTGTATTTATAACAGTTGATAAAAAGCTGATTATCAATGGTAAATGCTATGATGATGTTAGAATGTTAACTTGGTTAATATAAAAAAGTACAGCTGTCGAGACACCTTAATAGACATCAACTAAGGTCATGGTTCTACCATTTGCCTTCAATTCTTTAAGCACAGAAAACGTCAACCTTTAGATTCATAAGTTTACCTTCTTCATAGGTGAATACATTAATGCCAGCTTTAGTGTAAAGGGAATTCTGAATAGATTTGGAGATCTTTCAGATTAAATATAGGCAGAAATCTGAGCTCTAATAACGTAAATTTCCAAAACACTCAACTTACCTCCAGTAGATGAGAATACCAACAAGAACCACTAGACAGATAAAAGTCAGTGCTGACACGATCACAAGGGGGACAACGGCCTTCTTCTCAGACTCCAACCCCTCAGCTAGACCAATACGGGACTCATGGCTACTATTACTGGCCTCTGTAGTCGGAGAGAATTGAGAGAGTTGAGATTTAAGATGGAAAAGTAGTGGTATTTTCCAGCTGGTTAAGTGCAGCCTGAATTGTTTCTACTTACCTTTACAGCTCTGACTCTATGATGCAAAGGCTGTTTAGACATCAGTTTAGGTAAAATAAAGCTTAATCATTACGGTAAGATATTAGAGCTATTAAAAAATAAATAAATCGTGAGAGTTAGGGGAGTTATAGCAGGACCTGGAACCAACACTGGTTGGAAAAAAATTGCTCAAGGTATAACTGAAATATAAACGTTAGAAAATTATTGTTAAAGGTTAGGGAATCACAGTGTTACTAAATCACTGTATGTGACCTTGATGTTCTAGAACTAATTTTATGTATGTATTAACCTTGTATTTTGGTAAACAATTAAGAAAAAATAGATAATTACTTTTCAATCAAGCAAACATTCAATTTTAAACACAGGTTGATTTTGTGTTATTTTCAAAATTCTTTTAAATATGTTTTATTATTTGAGAATTTCATGCATCCATATCATGTGTTTTGATCAGGTTTGTTTTCAAACTCTTGTCTGCTATTTTTCTATCAAAAACTGAAAATTCTCTATTTAATGCGAACTTAAAAAACATGTAATTAGGAAATTGTTTTCAAATACACGTGTGGACTGAAAACATCTAAAGACAGAACTTGAGTTAAAATAAAAGTTGGTGAGCCACTACTTTCATGTCCAATCAGGTACTCTATGGTACAAAATCTTTGAAAAAAAAAATCACTGTAACTAAGTTCTAAATTACTTTTTATAGGTTGCCTAAATAAATAAATAAATAACTCCAGAACTGTGGATATTGGTAAAGAGCTTCAATTCTTTGGTTTGAAGGGTATTCAGTGGAAAGCCAAGGCAATTATTCATAAGCGTTGTTCCAACTCTACCTGACCCCGGTTGCTGTCATGAACAGGTGCTGAGCTAACTTGAATGTCACATCAAAGTCTTCATACTTCCAGCATACTTCGTGGTGCATACCGAATGTTTCACTGGCCACAAATATGAAGAGTTAATTTCAAATATGTGATACCCTTTAAACTTTGGGGAGATCAACGCTCCTTTAAATGCACAGATGACATCACTACGTGTCTAACTGTGGAGAACTGGTTTAGCACAACAGCTTCCTGCGTACCCAGATTTGATTTACCACAACATCTTCCTGCATAACTAGAGTTGAGAACATAGGCTTAAGAACTTGGATCCATTCCTATGGAAAATGTACCAAAGAAAACAAATGATACCCATATTTCCCAGGATCTGATAACCATTTAGATTAACTATCTTCATTGGAAAAAAAAAAGTGAAATTCAAAGATGTACCTAAAAATTTATAAAACCATATAAATAAATTATAAAATATCATAAACCAGCCAATATTTGTATTGTGGTTAATATTCCTGTAAGAAAGCCAAAGTGTTGAATATTTAAATTAGGTCATCCATATGCGCTGGCCATTATGTTCTCTGTGGAGACTCATGTAGACTCATAAGTAATCTGATGATCAATATACTGAAATGTCCTTATAACATTTAAAATGGTATTTTGCTTTTTCCATGGCTATCTTTACATGTTTTCTATTATAAATATTACCTGAATGGAAAGAGATTGTGGGGAATAAATGAAATGACCTGTTTGTAATACTTGGTATCCAGTGATTGCAAAGGGTGTTTATATTCTCATTCATACCGTCATCTCTAAATTGTAACCCCTAGAATAAAAGCAACAACATCACCTGCAATGTTTTAAGAATGTAAAGTTGGGGTCCCCCTGAAACCCCACTAGATTGTTTGGATAGAGTGCATGTTCAAGTTTAAGAACAAAAAGTGTGAGTTAATAAAGTTTACATAAATTCCATGACCACACAGATTCACTGTAATATATACTACAAACACACACATATACATACATATACATATATGTGTATACATATATGTGTATATAGCCAATTATATAGCTTAAGCATATATACATACACACATGAAATATGTCAGGTATTACGTGTGATGTACATGGAAAATATGTATCTTGAAAATACATAATACAAATGCAATTACATTTATATGCTTGCATTGTAAACACACACTATCTACCATCTATCTATCTATCTATCTATCTATCTATCTATCTATCTATCTATCTATCTATCTATCTTCTCCATAAACATCCGTGTTAAGTTCTTGGGGAGATCTGATCTTTAAGTCTGTAATTGAGAATTAGAATGATTTTATAGTATTTACATATTATTGAAACCTAAGCATTTTGTACAGGATGGCATACCTTATGAAAATACAGACAGTCGGCAAGCAGCTTTGTGTGGTACTGAGAGTAACAATTAGTTGTCTTATTTTCATTTACTTGAGACTAAAATATTTGCTTTGAGAGAACTTATTAGATAGATTACTTAAATAACAGTAATTCAGTTATACATTAAAGAATAAGGTTGACATTTTAAGGGGCTGCGAATAAAACAATATAACTTTGGTGTGAAAATTTAAGCATAATATATATTTTATTGTTCTCTTTCATATAAGCATTTTCTATGAGAGACACTAATAATACATTTTCAGGGTTAGTTTTGTATTGACTCTTTACGTGACCTAGATCAAGTATCTTTTAGTCCGTGTTTGCACACAACACACACATACACACGCCCTATTTATATTAAGAAATATTATGTAAATTTTTCTACATCTTAAGTACCATAAATGCTAAGTTTCAGACTAGGGAATATTCAATAATTGGATAAGACAAACTCTCCATTAGTTTTACAGATACAGTTTTAAAAATGCCAGTTTCCCCCAGTCTTATTTGATCTTCACTCCTCATTAATAGTATTTCATGATGATGGATGTTATATTCATATTGCTTTGTCTTTGTTATTTGGGGAGCTTATTCTTAACAGCTAAATAAATCACATTAGTGTGTCTAAGAGAAATGGTTTCCTTCAATAATTCTAGATGTAGTGTTTTATTATATATGTGTTTAAGTGGCCTTTCCATAAGAGTATAATCTTGCAAAGAAGAAAAATAGATTGACTCAGGATCTTTCCCTTTAAAATAAATCTAGAGATGTAAAAAGAAAAGCAAGCTCTATAATTGAGGACGATAACAATTTGCCTATAGCTAAACAATACTACTGACTACAACGACCTATGGACTCACCATTCTCTCTCACACATCAGTTCATACACTGAGGCTGAAAGCCATGTTAAATGGACATCGAGTCAGAATACAGGAAAAAGGAACTTCCCTATGTAAATATATAAATTCTTATTTGCTTCCATACTAAAGAATAAACAACTCACTTGAATGATGAAAATAACTAAAAGCAAACATATTTTAATGACATTGGTTCTATACTCTGAATTTTAAACATTAAATTCTACGCAATTATTACCCAATATTACATTAGATTATCTTTTGACCTGCTAAGGTTTAAATGCTTTTACTGAAAATTAAAAAAAAATACCTCATCAATTAATCAAAGCGAATTATATTTTTTATCATGAAGTCTGTGGAATTACCTAGTTATTCATATGCCTAATGAAATTAAACTTGAGTTTTGTTACCATTGACATTTAAAGCACACATCTGTATGGTATATTGCAATCTGCTCCAAGAAACATCTGGCTAACAAACCAATTTGCATAAAATATATTAACAATGAAATGCATCTCTACAGAAAATGTTCCAGGTTTTTTTTTTTTTACATCTTGTCACACAATACCTATATGTAGTATGCATATTCATGTCTATTATTTAAGTAGGAATGACAAATATTTTAACAAACACAAAGTAGGATGTATTTCACTGGTTTATACTGCCCTCTTTAGGTGACAGAAAGAAACTCAAAGAAAGATACTTTTATAACAATATGTTTATAAAGATCTTGCTTAACTATTAAACCTTGTGACTCTTTTTAGAAGCTCTCCCAGCTACTGAGGACATGTGAAGTGTCTCCTTGCTTTCCATTGGTGCACAGGTGCTTATAGCATATTACTGAGATTCTTAAATCCAAAAGGATTAGTTTACAAGTTATTTTAAGAAACAAATGTGAACATGTAAATTGTCTAAACACAGCACACTGCATTGTAATGTACTAATGGTGTATTATGAACACATAATTGATTCTACACACAATTGAAACCTGTAGGATAAGAATTAGTAACAAAACATAAAAATTGTATTGATGAAGATAATTAAATCAAGGGCCAAAATATGTTGAATATTCATATAAGTATAACGATGTCCTTAGGAGCTTTAAATTGATTTGTCGAGTGTTTTGATTAAAAGTGAAGATCTGATGGTGATCTTTTCTTCCATGATTCTTCTATTTTACTTTCATAGCAAGAAAATTAGCACATCTCGATCTATCCCTCTGCTCATAACTAACCTGCCTCTGAACTGTTGGATACTTCTGAGTGCCCACTATTAACAGATGGTGTGGAGGACCGTGGAGATCCAGGAGCTATGCCTGTGTCGTCTGTTTCCAGGACACCATCAGCATCCTTTTCGTTAACATCTGGAAAACTGAAATCTGCGGGAGTCTCATTATCACTGAGGCTATCTGAGGTGCCTTGCCCTGACCCACTCTCTTCATCGCTTGTCAAAACTCTCCAGGCTTTAGATTCTGGGGTGAGAGGAGGGACAGCACTGCCCATCGGAATGTTACTGTCCTCTTTCCCCTCATTGTTCTTTTGGGGGTGCATAGCTGTTGGTGGTGATTTATCAGGACTTTTGTCCACACTAGTTACACCTGCACCTCCATTTTCTTCTTCAGGATTCTCAAGGAGCAAATGGGAACCTGGGTCACTCTGATCCACGGGACTATTTTCCTGGATGTCTGTGTCGTTCGTTACCCTTTCTTGTGATTCTCTATAGGGCGAGCACGACATACACTTATTTGTGGGAAAGCGATCACTATCTATGTCGTCATAATCATCATCATAGCCATCGCCACCTTCACCTCCCACTAAATCAGCATCGGAGCTGGCCCTATGAGTCAGTTTAGAAGTGGACTTAGAAGGAAGATGCAACTTGGCTGTGGTCACAGCGACATCTCTGCTGGGGGAAACAGCTGAAATGGAAATGGACCCACTTCCTAATGGAACAGAATGGTCCGTAGACACAAGGACATCAGCAACAAGCGTTGGTAGGCCAGCAAGTACCTTATCAGTACTAGAAGTTTCAGTGAGCATGGAAACTTCCTCAGAATACACAAGCCTGTTTAGAAGTGTATTTTGTGGCCCATCAATCGAAATAACAGGAGTAGCAAATGCGCGCCCCTCCTGCGGAGGAAAGGCCTGGCTAGTGTCCGCATGTGCAGTATGGAACAGCTCATCGTTACTGTACAAAGACGACAGCACTTGCTGGGGACTTGCGCTCTTACGCAAACCTTGTTCAGAGTATTTCTCACGTGTGTAGGGAACTGTTAAACCTCGAAGTGAAGTGGAGTGCGTATTAGAAGGTGAGACATCAAGGACGGGTTTAGAGGCAAAGTGCAGCGTGCTTCCGCTCCAAGCAGACTCTGATGCCATGGGATGCCCCATGGAAGAGCTGCTTTGTTCAACCTTGGCGGTTTCAGCCAACGCTGGAGCACTAGGCACAGATGGAAGAGCGGTTTTAAGCAAGGTGTCAACATCAGAAGCCTGAAAGGAAGGTTGCAGCAACGCTTCAGTACTAAAAGGAGACGCGGCCTCAGAGAGCGAGGGCTGTGTTGAAGGATGTAATACTTCACTGGGAGCAGGGTCAGAGAAGGCTGGCTCTGTGTTTGCGCTAAGCGTGGGTTTAAGCCAAGTGTCACCAAGTGCTTGAGATGCAGTGTGTGCAGGGTGAACTGGGAAGTGATTTTCTGGAACGTGACTAATCTCCTGATCAAAAACCTTAGTGAAGGGATAAGCAAGAGACTCTGGCAACATGCCATTCATGCTAGAAGTAGGAACGGAGGTTTCTTGGAAAGCTGTATCCCACTTATCTACAACAGCAGACATCTTTGGCATGCCTGTGCTTTCAGAATGGTACCCCATCTCACTGACAGAAGACACTTTCAGTTCAGTCTCATTCCCATACATCACTTCACTTCTAGACAGCGGCTTAACATCATCACCAAACACAGATGTCGTGAATGTAAATTCAGCTACAGAAACAGGTGAAGAAATGTTAAGAGTTCTCAGCCCATCTGTGTCAGGTAAAAGCAATTCACTATCGGAGGATGCTCCAGACCACTCCTCATCACCAGAGAAGGCAGTAGGAGACTGCAGTAGTGATGCAGTTGGAGTAACAAGTGAGGACCCAGGCATTAGGGTATGGCTAGGACTGATACGTAAGGGCCCCTGATCGGCTACACCGACAGACTCATGCACAGGTATTGCAGAACTGGAAGAAACAGTGAGCACGTGGTGGAAGCCCTCAAAGGCGTGGGAAGCTTCAGGCCCCGAAGAATAAGCATGCATAACGACATCGCTGCTGGGTGACTCGATTTGAGAAACCATAGATGCTTTATAAAGGACAGCGGATTCACTACCAAATTCCAGCGTCTCTGAAGCAGCAGCGTGAGCGGTGGCCTGATGCGACACCACAGCAGAGTACTGACCAAGGCTGGGCTCTAGCAACACATCACCCCCAGCCACCAGCAGAGAAGCATGCAAAGACAGCGTGTCCCTCTCAGCAGCTGAAGGAACTTGTGGAAGGGTGTGAGAAACCGTATGCAGACGGCGAAACAGTTCACTACTGAAGGAAGCAGAGGAAAATGGGGGCAAAGATGCACCGCCATAGGAAGACAGGGTGGATTCAAACGACACACCGACACTGGGAAATACAGGCGTAGCATGCAAGGCCGAATCACTACTCGAAGCAGCAGGGGTAGTGTTGAGGGTCTGATTGTCAAGCAACAAAGGGGTGACTAGAGGAAAGACTTCACTACTGTAGGGAGGTTGAAGAGGTGTCTCACCATTGTATACGGGTTGAGTTGTCTGTGAGTGGAGTACGTTGAGGGTGGGAGCCAAATCAAGTGGTCTGGAGGACGGCGTGAAAGCATGCGGTGTGACTTGGGTTGGGAGGTAGGCAAAGGTAGAATAGTGTGGCATTTCCGTATCTGTGACTGAAGGGCCCTGTGACACCGTGGCACCCGGAGAAAACGACTCAGTTGTCTCCCCAGATTCATCAATACGTAGGTCTGTGGAGTTAACCTGGAGGAAGCTCTCTCTGCCAGATCCGGTCTCAGGCTGAGTGGTTAGATCTGTGGAACCAGGAAACCACACACTCCCATCAGGAGAAGGAACCTTCAGTGACTCTTCTGAGCCTGACGCAGCTGAATCCTCTGAAGCACTTTTTGTAGATCCTGGCTTCAGAATGTTGTAGGTGATTGCATCAGGCATTGAGAAAAAAGGGACAGGAGAGGTGGCAGGGCTGGAGCCTGAAGAATCGTCTCCTCTATCAAGCCTGAAATCGGTCAGTAAGTTTTCTTCCTCACCGATGTCAGTGGACAACTCTTGGTACTCTGTTATGGAAACCATGTTTAGAGATTCTGCAGTCCCAGACAAGTTCATCTGTGGGAAGACAAAGAGAGTTTTAGATCCATCATTTAAGGAGGCTGAAGTACTTTCCACACCTTGCGGTGGCAGCTTAGTGACAGTCTGAGAAGGCAAGGACATTTGTTCTTCTGTATGTGATTCAGCAACTTGTTGGGAAGTAGAATTCAGAGATGTGTGGAGAACATCACTCTTTGCAGAGAATTCATTTCCTCTTGTTGGAGATCTGTTAGTCTTCGCTTCGTTATATTTAGTCCCTATGTGATTGTAGTGAGTTGTGGTAGTAACCTGGGGTTCCTTTTTCCTTATTTGATTTGTGGCACTGTCTCTACTGGGATTCAAGCCAGTGTTTTCTTCATTATCTTTTCCATATTCTTCCTCCTGTGAAAGGAGAACAAATTTTAAAGGAACATTAAGACATTAGAGAAGAAAGTTAAATATCTTACACAACAATACACTATGATTCTACACTTGTAGGACCTTGGTGACTTCTGATCCTCACAGGACACCATTCTCCTATTCTATTCTATCCTATCCTACCCTACCCTATCCTATCCTATCCTATCCTATCCTATCCTATCCTATCCTATCCTATCCTTCTATTTATCTTTTGGATTTATTTAACACACATTTATTGTATTCCTTTTATTTTATATTCACTAGGGAAAGCAATGAAACTAAATGAAGCCACTTTAGTTATGACTGCCTTCATTTTAATGCTGCATAATAAGGGAACAAAATAATACCTCAAAAATACTTGCTTTATAATCTGACCCAGTTTGGCTGAGCACCAGTGTCCAGCTTAGTGGGATTGAATTTCTACCCTCTACCTCAATATTAAAAGTCCAAGAATCTACCTAGATCTCTGATGTCACTACAGACTATGCCCAATACTAAGCACTGATCAAGCCTTCCACTTCCTGTTCTTTGTCTCATTCTTAGCAGATGATACTCTTGTTCATTTTCCAAGGAAAACAAGGAGACAAAAATCACATATGTTTCCAACACTGAAAACACTGCTCAGTGCAATCACCCCTACCTGTACTGTTCTATTGTCTCTACGTAATTGCTAGGCTTTCTGCCAAAGACTCATTCCTATATCTATGTAGGAGTGGACTTTCTATTGTCTCTTTACAAACTGAACACAGTTGAGCTTTCCTCATTTTCTCAAATCCTCAGATTATTCTAACCAGTTTAAGTGAATTCATGTTTCTTCTGTTGAAAAAGAACATAAAAGAAAATTTCAAATTTAACCTCAATTATCATTTTAAATTTCTTTCCCCTTCTGAACTGAATCTTCCAAAAGATAAATCATGTATTGCTATACATGGCCTAATAATTTCTATGGGCCCCACACTAATATTCATCTTTGCTTATGTTCCCCACTAATCCACTTTATCATACCCTGCCATAAACCATGAGGATTTCCATAGAAATTTAATGGATCCTGGTGGGACTCACCTATTTTTCCCCAAAGCATATTTTGGGGGGGAAACTTTACGCCCATCATGTACATATACTTCGTGTGATTTCTTTTCTAGCAGATTTAAAATTTTATGACTTTCAAATAAAACATCACTTAGAATCTGAGGGAAATGATCGACCATTCTCCAAGCTTTGCTAGGTTCTGTAGATTCTGTGAGGTTATAACATCTTGTGCCACCATTTCAAGAATATATTTTTCATGCTCTATGACATATATATATGTATGTATATATATTGATTGCAGATATTTTAATCAATGTTCTTCTTATAAGTTCTCATAGAACTGTAATTTCTATTCTTGCTTCTGTGTTACCACACCTGTTTTCTCAACTTTTCCCTTTTGAATCTGAAGCTTTAAAGCTCTGATCATGCAGAGGTGGCTTTTTCACAGTGATGCTTTTCCACCTGGAGAGGATCTACTTCTCATTTTGATACTCAGGACTTAAAAACCATCGTGGATACAACCCACACCCTTCTCAGCCTCTCTCATTCACTCCTGCACGAAACGGAAGACTAGAAGGTATTGGGAAATAAACAGTGGGTGAGGGGAGTGGCATTTTCAACCCACCTCAAAGTCATACTGTAGGAAAACACACTATTAAATGTAGCTGTTCGGACCTGACCATATATGTTGATAGTTAATTTCTATAAGCTGAAATATATTGATTTGTAAAGTTAAATTGGCTAATCATGGTACCTGGACCTAATGCTTAAAGTCCCATGTATGTGGTGGCAGCCGACTCCTTTCCCATAGGAATGCAAACAGTGTTGTTTTTTACATTATAAAATGGATTGTTCCTTCTTTGGATGCTACTGCCATGGGAAATCCCACAAATACTGAATATCTTTTGTTTCTCTGACAGAACACAAACCTTCCTGACAAGGAAATGTTTTTTTTTAAGTTCTACTGAGCCTTCTCACATATATTCCTCTGTGAACTGTGTATTCTCTCCCTTTATTTCCTGATTCCCACAATTCTCCACTCTGTTGTGCTAGGAAGTGGGAAGTAGGAGAGTGAGAATATTGTCCAGGAACTTCGTAGTTTATGTTTCCATGACAGGATGGCCCTGTCCTTCCACAGGGGTCCCAGCATCTGCTGGAAGACAGTTTTTACATCTTCTCCCTGACTTTCAGATGTAGGTATATAGCAGTCTCTGATAGCTGTAGGTCCAAGTGTACAAACCTACCCCTCGACATCCATTGACATTCTCAAACACCTTTGAATCGTTTTTTTATTATTATTATTATTAAATCAACCTCACTAAATACACTTGTTTGTATCTGTTTCTTGTTGGAATCCGAACAGATATGCTGGGTTATTTTCCCTCTTCCTGTAGAGGAAACTTTAACTATAACACGATAGACTTATCGTGGAGGTGTAGTTCACAAACACTGCAGCTTACTTTTCTAATGGGAAGATCTGCTTCTTTGTAGTCGTGTAGCTGGTGAGCCTTAAACAACATGCTACATATGAAATATATATTATATACAGTCTCCTTTAGCAATCTCTAACCTTACACTGCTAGAATTTATAGCCTAGTCACACAACTAAATGCTATAATAAACAAAACACAGTGGTTTTATATAGAAACTTGCTAGTAATTAACATTGGAACATTTCAAACAACTTCATATGCATCTCCTGAGGCCTCTGTAGTGTCAATACTAATTACTAGTAAAAAAAATAGGGAATTGTAATCATGGCTACTATAATGAAAAATAATTGTATACTACATTTCGTACAAAATGGAACACAAATAATATTTGCTAAATTACTAGAACAAGGGCTTGTTTCAGTTTATCAGATAAAAAGAGTTAACTTGGCAGCATAGCAAAAAAAAGTATTTTCATTCTTTTGACTTGATTTTGTTAATTTTATCCATTATTTGTATATATGTGAAAATGAGTATGTAGTCACACACAAAAAGCTATCCCTAGATGAATTTCATGAATTCTTGTTATAAAGTAGAATAAGTATTTGGGTAAAACAATCCATTGTAAGAAAGGTGAATGATAGATATATAAATCATTGAGGCAATTATTTCTGTAAAATGATAACCTGATTTCAATTCATTACTAGGTAATGGTAATAATTATAATTTTCTCTGTTTCTACACAATTTGATGCATATGTTTACATCATTTTGAGTGCCTGATTTGAAAATATAGTTTCAGTTATGATGAACAATACATTTATGGTTAGGTTGAAATATACATTTATGCAACAATTGTTTTCTCTCATGTCAAAAAGTAAGATAAAGTTAAAATTTGTTGATATTCTCAAATGTTTATTTATTCAGAGGACATTGTGCTGGAAACATATACTTTTTATATGAATAGCTCAAATACAAAAAATATTCTATTTATAACCTGGTCCATATTTATTATTAGTTTGCCATTGGTTATTTATAAACTGTAGCAATTTTAAAAACCATAAAAATATTACTAGAAAAAATAGATAGCTACAAAGATCCAATCTAGCTGAAACCTATAGCTAAAATTATTTGTAAAGCTGATTAGTTTTTCATTATAACCATTTTTGGGTGTTAAACTAATCAAAGTATCTTCCAGGTTTTTCATAAATTACATATACTAAGCACACAGCAACTATTCTAACAGTGAATCATACAACAGTATCTAAAATCCAAGTATTAATTCTAGATAGGTTTATAAACTTTTAAAAATTGAATATAAAAATGGCTATAATACCTTGATGATTTCTTCAGATCCAATTAGCTCAGGAAATAGATCAAGCTCTACAAAATTAAAAACAATATTATTAACAGTGTTCATTTAACTCTTGCAACCTTATAAGCTTATCTTTAAGTGGAAAGAGAGTTTTTAAAAAAGTGAAAAATCACTAGGCTTGAAAATATCTCAAAATAAAAATGCCACATTTTAGTTTTCAACACTAGTTATCAACCCATAACATAGCACTAAAAACTGACAGATGACATTGATTTCTATCTTCTCTCAAATTGTCTTCCCCAAGCCCAGCCCAACTCCCACCAAGGCTGAGAAGGAGAAAGAGGACAGGGCAGTAATAAAACTTATGTAAAAACAAGCCACCAGGGCATCTTTGGAGCTGCCAGGAGGAGAACTGAGGGGTGACAGAGACTCTGGCAGGATTCTTTCCCGAAGTTGTTCTGATTAAGAGCACTTGTACTTATTGAATGCAGGCGAGAACGTTTTATCAGCAAGCTTCAGCATAGGCTGGCACTACGGAGAACTGGGCAGAAAGATTCCTTTATATGTTCTCCAGGGAAACTCAGCTAATACCATTTATGCTATTGTAGAGAATTAGTAAGCGATTCATTCAAGTCTGCTTTTTATTTTCCCAAACAATTAGAATCAACACATTTTTTACTATTGCTAAAAAAGACCCATTAGCAAGTGCTAGAATAAAGTCTGGTGATATAGCTCAGTGGTTGAGTGCTTGCCTGGGAAAGATTAAAACCTGGTTCTTGGTGTACAGAAAGGAATCTAGCACACAAACCAATTACTGAGAGTTGATAGCTATTTCTCAGTCTTCAGCCAAGTGTTGGGTTTATTATGATAAAGATAAACACAGCAGCAGAGAGAGTTTGGGGCATTGTTTCAATGATGTCTTGATATTATCCGGGCTGTTATGAAACTTCATTCCATTGGCAGTTGTGCTCCACCTTGATGTTGCTTGTGCTCCGTGTTTAAGTCTTTATACAGTAAATGTATATTTTTAAACAATTCCATGGCATAGCTGAATTGATATTTAATATTCATCATATTTTGACTTTTCCTTCAATATCGACTGTCACAAGTTCATTTTTATCATCAGAAACTTGCTAGGTATTAATAGAAGTAAAAGCAAAACCATAGTTGGGTACATGAACTCTATTTAGAAGAGAAATCACATGATGTCTATAAATGTACTCAATTCGTATAATTTAAAGTTAATACTCTTAAAAGCTTAGCTGTTACAGTTACTTACCCTTACTAATTTTCTGTACTATCAAAGTGAAAATTCCCAGGATTACATTAAATTCTCCTCAATTATTTTTCCTAATGAATATCGACTACAAAAGAGTTTGGAAATTTTTTATATGGACCAATTGTTCTGTTCTTGTTCCTATGTAATCATTTCCTCACATCTGGTTTTTATGTTCTTTGCTCATAATGGTTCTGAGTTATTAGTGATATCTATTCTCTCAAACACCTGAGTCCGTGTAACCATCAAAAAAACCAACATGTGGGACATTACCAACACACAATGCACTGCGGCTAGACTTGCTTTTCTGAAAGCTGCGGCGGGAGTGGAAAGGTCCAGGTGGAGAGCATCTCCAAATGCTGTCCATGGGACACTGTCTGTGGCTTCCCAGGAGCCACGTCTTTTCATCTGCTTTTAACCATTTCAATTATAATAAAGTCAAATCATAATGAAATATTTCTTAATGATGACTATATTCTACTATATATTTTTCACCTTTATGAAAAAACTCAGCAGTTTTGTGCTTTTTTCAATATGCATCAGGACATGTTTTAGATTTGTAAGACTGTTTAACTTCATCTGACTACATATTTTTAATGAAAAAAAACCCCCCAATTTTCTTATTTATTTGATAGGGTTGGGGTGAAGGTTAACTTCCTTTCATTTCAGTATTCTCAGTATATATTGAATTTGATATATTTTATCTTTCATTAATCAGCATTAGTTAACTATATGGATCATGGCTCCCCCCAAATGAAATGTGCATACTTATCCGTCTAACCATGTCACCCCAGAGTATGAGTCACTGCTATTGGACTTGAGTTCACTGCTCACTACAGTACGAGCAAGCCTTTTCTGGGCCTCCTTAGGTTCTGAGCAGCCTGTGTGGCTCTCTCTGTCCCATCGAACCCTAAGGAGCAGGTCCCCATCTTCACAATGCTAAACACAAACTCTCTTTGAAAGATCTTCACTCTAGTTTCCAACTGGACTCAGACCATTTTAATAAAAATTCTGGGGCTTCTTAAGTAGGGCAATTTTAGGAACCGTTTGTGTTTTCCTTCAAGATCCTGAAGCCATACTTCTGAGTGTGAAGGTTCAAGACCAGCATTCAAGGTAGGGCTGGACAGCAATGGGTTATCTCACATTGGTCTCCCTGTGATGGTTCCTCAAAAATGATAAATCATATTCTAGTAATGACTTGGGTATTACTGATTTTAAAAAAGTTACAAATTATACTGGTTTATAGAGTAGCCTCACTTCAGTTAAATAGGCTGCAAGTGACTCAGGGAAAAATCTGATAGCAAATGTGTCTCTCTTCTTTTTTTCTTTCTTTCTTTCTTTCTTTCTTTCTTTCTTTCTTTCTTTCTTTCTTTCTTTTCCTTCCTTCCTTCCTTCCTTCCTTCCTTCCTTCCTTCCTTCCTTCCTTCCTTCCTTCCTTCCTTCCTTTTAGAGTGAATACTTAAAATTCACATTTGTGTAATAGCTGATCAAACACGGGTGACAAACTCAGAGGCACATATAATGCTAGATGTATTTAAAAGTAATACATTAGTAGACATTAGAACCTTAATATTTCATAATACAAGGACGCAACACTGATAATATTTGACAGCAAAGTTATTTAATTGTTTTAAGGTAAGCCAAGTTTCACAGTGTCGGATGTAAAAATAATGTAAACTCCAATTGTTTCAAAGTGTAATTTAAAACAGAAGTAAATCACAGCCTTAGTAGCATGGCATGATGCATGGGGAGTCATGACAGCTCCAGCGATGTAACAATGATGCCAGAGACCAAGCACAAATCACACGCTGAGTGGATAGTAAAATGTGTGGATTTCTTTCGCCATGTGTTTAAACTTAACATATATAGTTGCCAAAATCCTAAAATCTTTAAGGAAGTGTCTTTTATACTACATAATCTTTATATCAGAGAAGAGAATTGAACATGCTTATGATAGTTGCAATGAAATGAATATATTTATGAATTATTCATTTAGGAATAATTTATATTTGTAAATATAATTTCCTAAAATGTATCTTAAAATATTTCTTTTCCACACTAAGAAGGAAATCTTGAGACTTTTAAATTATTTTCTTAACATGAATTTATGCATGCATTTTAAAATAGTGCTTGAAATAATAATTAATGGACGTTAGTTTATGTTAATATTGTTGTATATAGGATGTAAATTAGTATGCACAAGCGATAAAGTTGTGAAACAATAAATTTAAATGCAGAATTTAATCAAATGAGGAAGTTAAAGAAACAATATAGAAGACTGAATTTTCCTCAGATTTTGAGTTAATACTGGAGATCTATGAAAACATGAGGGCAATCATAAATTTCCTTATTCATTTCCCATTTGAACAAGATCAATAAGCTATACAGCATTTAGAAAACAGCTTATTTTAAATAATAGCAGATTAATTCAATCGTCTGTATCCTAATATCACTAAGGTAAAGGAGTTGCATGGCAAACAGCATAGAAAGGCACTGATCAGAGCTAAAAATACTCGCCAGGCTAAGACATTCCAATATTAGCCACAAAAATAACAAAATCCACTAATTAGAAAGTGACCTATTTTGCCACACCACAAGGTGGCATCACTGTCCAGAGTGTTCCATGTGTACCATAGAATCAATATTGAAGCTAGTAAGAATTGTAAGTAAGCACATAAAGAAGCAGCCTTTAAAATCAGGTGAGAAGGTTTAAGAGAATTAATATTTACTTCATTATTAATAAGAAACCTCCAAGCTTCAAATAAACTGATTCTTGACAGAGACTTTTTGATGAGCATAGTTAGGGGACAATATACCCATTAAGTTCATTTTCTTGCGTTCTTACATTTATCCAGTCAAATATCACTCTACACTAAAGCACTGTTACTATACAAAGTGTTTTCGAGGTCTAAGACATCCGTGGAGATTACATGGTAGGTCCAACCTAGCGTCCCGTCATAGAAATGTTCAACAGTGCCCCGATCCTTTGAATAAATAGAAATTAAGTCATAATCTTTATTATTTTGTACAAATGAGAAAATACTAGAACAATTAGCAGTGTGTCAAGATAGACTCACTCTAAAAACAAAGCACCCAGAGACAACTCATACAGAAGATGTCCATTTGATCGTTCTCATATGCAACAAGCATCTCAAGATGAAAAAATAAGCAAAAAATTTTAAAAAGTTGGAAAATCTGGCATAGTAAGCAGTGTAGGACAGGTTATAGTAAGCAGCTCGTTTCTTATAAATGCCTTGGAATCTGCTTTATGTACAGAGATGGGAGTGCTCTATATAACTAAAACAAGATAATTAAGTGAATATGCCCAATATAATTCATACTAAATGCATCAATTATATAATACATTTTGGTCTATTTATATGTGCCTGGCTAACCTGGACAATGTCCCTTTAATATGGGAAACTTTAGAGAAAGTTGTTGTTCCCTGGAATATCATGACACAGAATATAACAGTGGTCAGTTCCTGCATGTCTCATTTTTTAAATAAAATTTAGCATTGACTTTCCATTTAAAAACAAACCAATTTTCCAACCCACAGAGACAGCTGACCTGGGCTCCTGGAAGCTCATGGTCTCTGAACCAACAGCTAGGGAACCTGCATGAGACCAGCCTAGGCCCTCTGCACAGTTGTGTAGCTTGGTCTGTTTCTGGGGCTCCTAGCAGTGGGATTAGGGCCAGTCCCCGGTGCTTGAGCTGACTTTTAGGAAACTATTCCAGATGCTGGTTTGCCTAGCCCAGCCTTGATGCGGGGGAGGAGCTTGGTCCTGCATCAACTTGATGATCATGCTTTGCTGATGCCCATGGGAAGCCTGCCCCTATCTGAACAGAGATGGAGGAGGAGTGGACAATGAGGGAGCAGAGAGGAGGTGGGGTGTAGGGGGTGGGGGAGGGAGGGAATGGGAGGAGAGAGGGAAGGGCAACTGAGGCCCCCGTGGTCAGGATATAAAATAAATAAAAAAATTAATAAAAGAAAAAGAACAACAACCCAATTTTCAAAACAAAACTAAATAAAGGTAGTAGGAAAAATGATTATATAGTGGCCATGAGGTGTAACATTTAAAAACAAGCATATCCCATGAGCAAGTCATGAACTATCAATGAGCAAGGGCTTTGTATTATTTGGTTGGCAAGGGAATGCATTATGATATTTAACAGTCACAAATTCTTTAAAGTTAAATGTCAACTAGTGAGAACAATCATACAATGTGATGAAACATGCTTGTTATATGGGCTGACATTGGCTTAAACTGCTACAGCCTGTAGACAATTAAAGCAAGGCGTTTTCCACTCTGTACATAAAACATGGTTATGCTACAACTATTCATTGACATGAAAAACTTGAAAAGACTGTAATGATCATGCGAGGGTTGGCTAAGGAATATTCACATTTATGTATGTAGATATGCATTTATGTGAATATGCATGTTGTGGAGTACACCCATATATATGTGTACACACACACTTCAATTCCAGTACTTGAAAACTACTTTTAGTGATAAAAGGAAAACTAGGTAAATCTGAAACTGTTAAACTATGCCTATGTCTTGAATGGTCTATTGCATATGTTCAAGATCAAAAGAATTTTTCTTAATGTTTAGAAAGGATGCATGCAGATAAACACAGTTAGAAACACTTTTGTTTCTGCAAAATAAGATTGGTGCATTAAGGAAGCAAAAAACATGCCCCAATCAAATTATAAAAAAATGGAAAAATATTTAAAGTATACTTCGAGATGCTTCATATAGATATTTCAAAATACCTGGCATAATCCTAGGGTAGAATATACTTACTACATGCTTTGGGGGCTGAAAAGGAAATAAATATAAATGAAACCAAGTCTTTAGTAAGTCTAAAATAAGTATCAATATTCACTTGTCAATTTCCATTTGATGATTTTTACAAACTGAATAGATCTTGTTTTTCTTGTTGTATGAGTATACAATATTGGCATTAATAATAAAAGTACAGATTACCTTATATTAGAAAAAATTATTTGTTTTTCTGCCCTCTAACAGAAAAGGAAATTTTCTGTGTTCGAAAGGATATAAAGTCAGTTTTATACTTATGTTTTCTTTTTTTTTTTTTTTTTTTTTTTTTTTTTTTTTGAATTTTTTGAGACAGGGTTTCTCCGTAGCTTTTGGTTCCTGTCCTGGAACTAGCTCTTGTAGACCAGGCTGGCCTTGAACTCACAAAGATCGCCTGCCTCTGCCTCCCGAGTGCTGGGATTAAAGTCGCGCGCCATCACCGCCTGGCTTATACTTATGTTTTTTGAGTACACTCCATACTGATTTCCATAATGGCTGTATTAGTTTTCATTTTCAACATTAGTGGATAAGAGCTCTGTGGTGGTTGAAAAAAAATTGGCCCCCTTAGGGAGTGGTCCTATTAGGAGGTGTGGCCTTGTTGGAGGAAGAGTGTCACTGTGGGGGTTGGATTTGAGGTCTCCTTTTGCTCAAGCTATGCTGAATGTGACACACAGTTGCTTCGATTGCTTATGGATTAAGATATAGAACTCTCAGCTCCTTCTCCAGCACCTTATCTGCCTCTCTGCTGCCATGAAGATAATGGATTACCTTAGAAACTATAAGCCAGCCCCAATTAAATTCTTTCTTTTATAAGAGATGTTGTGGTCATGGTGTCTTTTCACAGAAATAGAAACTCTAAGACAAGTTCTGGAAACGTCTTTCCCTACATTCTCATCAGCATTGATTCTCTCTCTCTCTCTCTCTCTCTCTCTCTCTCTCTCTCTCTCTCGTCTAAAAAGAACCATTTTGTCTAGGGTGAGATAAAAATCTCAATGTGGGTTTAATTTGCATATCTATAATGGCTAAAAATGTTGAACATTTACTAAAATAGTTATGGTCATTTGCATTTCTTTCTTTTCTCCTTTCCTTTCTCCCTCTCTCCCTTCTGTCCTTTCCTTGGAGAGCCAGCAAATGGGACCAGCCTAGATGTCCATCAGCAGATGAATGAATGCCCTTATCACACAATAGAACTGAAGTCAGTCATTACAGAAAAAAAAAAAAATCATGGCATTGTTGTAGAAATTGGTGCCGCTGTAAAGTACTGCGCTGAGCTAAGTAACAATCAGACCCTGGAAGACAAATACTATATTTTATCATTTACATAGAATTCTAGATTTTGACTTTCATATATGTGAAGAGGTAGGTGGGCACACGTCATCAAGCTAGAAAGAAGTCCATGAGAGCGAAAATAGAGGTCTTAACTATGTGGGGGAAATAGAATAAACATAGCATGAAAGCAGAAGGGTGGTGTCTGGGGGTAGGGATGGGATTAGCGGGAGGGGAGCAGAGGGGAGGCGTGGGAAGGCCAAAACAAGTATGTATGTATGAAAAGGCTATAATGAAACTCATTACTTTGAACGCTAATAAAAACGAAACTATAAAAACACCCAACAAACAACAAAGCCAGAAGACAGCACATGTGTCCCCTATAATCAAAACAGCCTCATTTGCTCAGGAAACAGAGGGGCAACTTAGGAAAGCACTCACCAGTGTCCTCAGTAGGCATGTCAATTATCAGCTGGTCACTGTACTTCCCATATAAGCCATTAGTGCATATGGCCACTATTTGGAGAACGTAACTCATATTAGGTAGTAAGTTATTGAGAATAGCGCCCTAGGAGAAAGACATTAGAAATTATACAAAACATTCTCTTAAGACATTATTAACAGAGACAAAGGGACAACTCTTTACCCTGACAATGTGTGTCTGCATGGAAATGCATGTGTGTATGCGCACATGTATGCGTATTTCCGTCTCACAAAGTGGTGTCTTCTTCTTTATGCATTGTGAGAGGAAATATTTGCTCACCAAATCCTCATCTTCTCCTATATCTTTCTCTCTACATCCCAAATGAGTGTAAAAGTAGTTAAAACTTATCTGTTGTTCGACATGCTATCAAACGTACTAATAATGGCAGGTTTATTTAAGTAGGATCCCAGGACATGCTGTCTTGCTGCCTGGATGTACAGCCCAGAGACTTTTCTGGTGCAGTGGCGACTTCCCATACTTGCATCCAGATGAGGGATTATCAACTCACCACCATTGGGCCAACCCTTCCTATCAAATCACACAAGGAATCCGAGCTGTACTTTCTCTCATTCATGTGAGATGACTCAGACAGTCTTTTATGTTATTCTATCCTCAAAATTCTGACATAGTTACCACTTGATATTTGTTACTAGAAATCTAAAGCGAAGCAAAGAACTTTTAAGTCCCCTACCTTGTTTTTCCTGCAATAAAGTAGAGAATACATAACATGTACAAGGTGAGATTCTCAGGTCAGTTGTGAGATTTTAATTGAAATATTTATATATTCCTTACATTATCTTATTTATAAGGGAGGAATATACTAATAATGTTCTGTGCTTACGTTTTCCACATGTATCCACCTCTTATAATGTTGCTGACAGGGTCACGATCTTGTATTTAATCCTAACTACTGACATAATTTACTATGCCTTTTATTCCTTGGGAATACCTTCACTCAACATCTACAGTGACCAGAGGCAAAAATACATAGTCATTTGCAAATTCTTACCTTGGGAGCCAAACTATAATGTTATCAGACAGAAAGTAATTCATCTTATAGTTACCAAGTCCTGATAGCCATCTGTTAAAAACTCATGCTTGGTTTGGTCGTTGCCCTCCAGCGGCTGGTACAGAACGGCAAACTTCTCAATCATGGTGTCATACACAACTCGAGGTCTTTCCCATGTGACCAGAAGGCTGGTGTAGTTTTCAGGGTCAGCCTGCACATTTTCTGGTTCTGAGCTGCACACTTCAGGAGAAAAAAGAAAGTCAGTGGCACAACCGTTGACTTCTGGAATTTGTACTAAATAAAACATACTTGGAAGGTTTTTTTAAAAATTTTATCTTAGTTCAATAGGAAGTAAAATATTATCTCTTGTTCCAATTTTTGCACCTCAAATTGGATTTGGTAGGTTCTTTTCAGAAGAAAAGAGGGCTACTCTGGCTGGCAGCTCCGGAGGGTGGAAGTCCTGCTGTAGGCTCTTTGACTATGATCCATCTTGATGGGAGCATGTGTCTCACTGTCTGTAAAGGTCCCTTCCTCTGTCCTTAAAAGCTGCCAGCATTCAGTCACAGGGGTTCCCTCCACGCACCCAACCTGTAACCAAAGTTCCTTGAAACCACTATGTTCTGATTAGTTTCTGGAATATCAGAACTATAGCTCCTTTCTCCCTTTTTGTTTGCTGTTGCCTAGAACATAGTTTTGAGAGTGTTTGGCATGGACATTCATTGTTAGAAAAAATGACATAGGATATCTTCGAACTCATGGTGTCTGTATGTCTTGTCTGATACCTGGCAAATTTATTTAGCTTGGGACTAGAAAATAATCAATTATAAAATATGATCTATAGTTGAACATTTTTGCTACTAGAGAAACCCTGATATAATTAAAAATTCCCAACTCATGAAAGCAATATCACAACTAAAACCATTAATTCAGTCTTTTTGGGAACTGGCCATGAAATTCCACCCTGGCATCATTAATAGAATAAATAAATAAATAAGCACAGGGAATTAGAATATTTGTCTCATATGAAAATAAAATTGTGGGGAAAAACTTTCAAAATTTCTTAATGTAACTTAAAGATCACATCGAGTAGGAACTGGGCCAAAATTTCAGTCCCATCAGGAACGGTCCTGATGCTCTGGAGAGTGTACATACATGGGGTAAGTTTGCAGTAGCTTACAGGGAAAAGGTTAGATGCCACAGACATTTGCAAAGCACAGGAAGAGAAAAATCTCTCAGGACAAAGATAAGAAATTCACTGCTGGGACACTCTTCAAGGGACATCTCAGCTACAAAGCTGTGTCATGGAAGCATGTGGGTGCCTTCAATGAGCCACTCATCGTGGGTAAGACACCTGTAGGGATTCTGACACTGCCAACAGGTGAGTCAGAGTGCGACCCAAAGGGTTTCGCCCTTTCTCTTTTTCCTTTCCTTTCCCTTTCCCTTCTAGTTTGTAGTTTGTCTCATAAACACACGAGGGCGCCCACGACTAACAATTCCCTCACAAGCAGCCTGTCTTCCATATGGTATTGACCATTAGCAAGCAACCCTGTAGCTGCAACAGTACATTAGCTATTCACAAAATATAAACATATGCTTTGAATAAATGCCTGGGTAAATCTACATGAGTTAGACATAGGACTTTTCTCCTTCCTTCCTTCCTTCCTTCCTTCCTTCCTTCCTTCCTTCCTTCCTTCCTTCCTTCCTTCCTTCCTTCCTTCCCCCGCCCCCCAAACTGGTAATGTTTTATTTTGTTTAAGAAGGGCTTAGAGTGAGGTGTTCCTCTAAGAATAAGAGGAAATTTCTTTTATTGTGAAAAATGTGAATTCAGACGAAAAATATGTTTCCAAGTTATGTTTAGACTACATCATATAACTGGGACACTTCTGTGACTTTTCCACCAGATGGCAGAAGACCATCAAGTCATCTCAACCCCAGAGCATCACATAAGTATCACTGAAATACCCAGATGACCCCCTTCTTCCTTCCAGAGGAGTGGACCTGTAGAAGGTGGGTTTCTGACAGAATAATTTGTCGATTCTCTCCTCCTAAAATAAATCCCTCTTTTTGGAGAAGGGTAATGCTTTAAAGTGATATAAGTTTTATGCTTTTTAACATGTACTTTGTAAAATTTATAAATTGAATGCATCCACACAAAGCAGAAATGGCCTGCGAAAAGCAGAAAAGTGTTCATTGAGATCTGCCCAAAGCATTCTTACCCAGCTTCCCTGGATTGTTTGTATCTGTCTGAGACATTTCAAATGGTAACCTTCGATGTTAATCTGAAGTGAGACTTCTCAAAGAAAGTTGTGTTTCTTTGCTAGCAGGTTCTCATTTTTAACTGTCTTAGTTATAAGTCTATATGACTCTATTAGTTAGTTTCATAGTTGGGGCTTATAGATTTCCCCTTTATTTCTTCATTTCCCTTTTTCAACTCTTTGCAGATCCTCTCTACCTTCCTAACCACCCAACTTCATGTTTTCTCCTTCTAAAAATTGTGCAGTCGTTTGTGTTGACTTACTCCTGAGCATAGGACCTGCCTTGAGTGCAGCTGATATGCCCAGTGTCAGTCCATTGAAGAACATTGACTTCCTTTATCCTAGCAGCTCTCTGTTGGCAATAGCTCCTTGGCCAGAGGTGGGGACTTCATGCCTGCTCCCACTCCTTTGTGCTGGGATTTGCCTGGCTTGAGCTTGCGCAGGTCTTGTGTTCACTGTCATCGTCTCTGTGGGTCCCTAAGTGCATCTGCTCTGCTGTGTCTGGAAGACACTGTTTCCTTAAGGTCATGTACCATCTCGGGCTCTTATAAACGTTCCTTTCCCTCCTCTGCATAGATCTTTGAGCCTTGAGGGGGGAGTGTGACTGAGACATCCCAATGAAGGCCAAGCATCCCAACATCTCTTGTGCTCTGCATGCTGACCTCATGCAAGTTTCTGTGTTAATTACCAAATACTTCAAGGAAATGTTTCTCCAACGCAGGGTGAGTCATTCACTCATCTATGGATATGATGATAGGTCATTAGGAGTCATTTAATTGCTATTTCATTTAGCAGAGTAATAATAGTAGGTCAATGACCGATCTAATGTCAAGTTTTTGATCTCATTGATGATATATNTATATATGGGTTCCATCATGCGCAGTGGACCTTAATTCCAAATTTTTAAAAAATGATTGTAATTCCCATAACATTTGTGTTACTAGTCTATCATCAGGCACATCTTGCAGGTACGTCATTATTGTAACTCTTAAGGTTCATAGCTGGGGGAGATTGATGATCACTTTTCTCTTTGTGTAGCATGTAGAGTACCTGAAAGTACATGGACGAAGCTTCCAGTTGAATACCTACTAGATTTCTCTATGTTCTATGACATAAGCACACGGTGTCCTCAACAATAGGATCTCACTGTCAAAATGCAGGAGTGTAATCAATAGCAATGGCATTTGCCCATAATGGTTGGGATTTCTATCAGACCACATTAATAATCAACTCAAAAATATGTAACTCATTCTTAATTCTTCAGACTTTTCATTGGTAGCATACAATGTCCAATTGGGGTATTGCCACCCCCATAATATGGTAACTCAATTTAAACTCCTTTTAAATATGTGTATATGTTATATATATTATATATTTTAGTAAACTTCTATAGTAGAAGATTTCCATATGACTATTTAAAAATAAAACTTTCTCTTCCCTGGAAGATATCCCCATCCCCATGCCTTACTGACTAACTCACCACTGTAGATATTCTAAGTGAAACACATATATCTTCAGCTTTATTTTAATCAGAACACTATTTTAAAAAAACATCCTTTTTGTTAACTGATAATCAGTGGTTTAGTAATATGAGTAATATTAGCCTTCTAATGCTGACAGTTAGAAAGCATTGACTAGATCTTTTAAGGAACAAACCAATTGGTTCCATAAATATAGTTTGGTATTTTGACATAAAATTAGGCAACGACCATGGAGTAGGTATTTAACATGAGCTCATATTATTTTCCTTACTATTGTTCTATTGACATTAGTTATTATGTTTATTTTAGATTACACAAATATATAGTGTATGTCTCTGTGTGAAGTCATACACACTGATTGCAGGAATGGGTGAGGTCCAGAAAAGAGCATTGCTTGTCTGGAGCAGGAATTACACATAGGTGGCTGTGAGCAGATGGAGCTGGGAACTGAACCCAAGGCCTCTGCCAGCCTATTAGGCACTCTTAGCTGTAGGTCCTCTTAACTGTTGAGCCATCTTCATCCCCTGAAATTAGTTCAATTCTCTTATTAGAAAGATGTAAACTACACCAAGCCAACTATCTGAACTAAAAATCAAGAAGTCTTTTCTAGATCAATATATATTTTGATATCAAACACATGTTAACAAAAATGTAAACAATAAAAGTTATAATTTTCTTATATAAGCTTCATCAATTTTACTGGGACAGCATGCTACCTTTCAAGTCATTTCTACGAGTTACATTCAATCTGGATCCCAGCCACTCATTCTTTAAGCAATGACGACTGAGAGAAGGAACCTGGCTCATGAAGAACACAGAGCGCTTGAAAGTGCCTAAGTGTTACATACAGGCAAAGGAGCTCCCTAAAAGATCTCCTTGATCAAACAGCCATATGTGTTCTGGATTAAGAGCAGCTGCAGTCTTCCACTCAGGTTGATTCTGGTGACTCTTGGCATATGGGGTATCTGTTCTTCTTGCCCCTTGAAAGCTCATCCCTGACATAGCCTTCTAATACTGACAGTTAGAAAGTTCCAGGTGTCTTTAGTTTCTAACCTCTTGACTTCCTTCACCGAGAAATGCACAACAAACCAGAACTCAAACAAAATAGAACAAAATAGTCTGTTACTTAGACCAAATAGGGTTGCGCTCATCAAAAGTCCCATGCAAACATTCAAGGTTGCAAAGTGTGTCACCCATGTTTGGCTGGCATAAAGGACAGTAGTTATTATATGAAAAAATCAAAAGATTACTAAGCAAAGTGCTGAGTATTTTGAAAACAAAAGGAAAAGGAAAAGACAGCAGAAAAGAAATGGAGGCGAAACACAAGAAAATTCTTTGGTTATGAGAAATCACTGTTAATTATGAAAGTAGATTTGCTAATGTATAATTCATGACATTTTTCAGGAAATGGTAGAAAATATCTTGCAGTTCATTGCCTTAGGCTACAGAGTTGAGATACATTATGTTACAAAGACACCCCCAACATGCTCTATTTCTTGAAAAGCACACTGTTTTGCATGGCTTTAAATTTGTACATTAAATGTTTTACAGTGCTAGCTAACATCGGAAGTCCATTCATGAGTACTTCAATGAAGTACAGTCTATAAAAAACATTTCTAAATGCACACCATGCTACTTTTGCAAGCTATACTTCTTCACTGCGATTGCTTGTTTCTCTATGCACATGACAAATGGCAACAATAGCAGTCACTAACTCTGCAGCTTACTCATCTAAGGCACTGCAGCACATTGCAACATTTACCTCTTTATGATTCTCACAGCAGCCCTCTGGGGACCACTGTTCGCTCTTTCTTTCTTTCTTTCTTTCTTTCTTTCTTTCTTTCTTTCTTTCTTTTCTTTTCTTTCTTTTTCTTTTATTTTTTTAAAAAAGAAAACAAACTATCTATTTTCATTTTACATAACATTCCCAGTTCCCACTCCTCCCCCTCCTCCCATTCCTTCCACCTTCTCCCTCACCCCACCCCATCCACTCCTCAGAGTCATTGAGACACACTGCTGTGGGGAGGGTCCAAGGCCCTCCCTACTATATTTAGGATGAGCAAGGTATCCATCCAAAAAGAATGGGTTCCAAAAAGCCAATACAAGCAGTAAGAATAAATCTTGGTGACATTGCCAGTGGCCCCTCAGTCTGCCGCAGCCGTGCAACTGTCACCCACATTCAGAGGGAGTAGTTTGGTCTTACTCTGGTTCCTTCACTGTCCAGCTAGAGTTAGTGAGCTCCCATTAGCTCAGGTAGAATGTTTCAGTGGGTGAACCCATCATGGTCTTGACCTCTTTGCTCATTTCTCACTCCTCCCACTCTTTAACTGGACTTGGGGAACTCAGCCCCCTGCTCTGCTGTAAGTCTTTGCCTCTGTTTCCATCAGTTGCTGGATGAAGGCTCTATGGTGACATTTAAGATATTCATCAATCTGACTACAGGGCAAGGCCAGTTCAGGCACCCTCTCTTTTATTGCTTAGGATCTTAGCTGGGGCCATCCTTGTGGATTTCTGGGAATTTTTCCAGTGCCAGGTTTCTTGGTAGCCTCATAATGGCTCCCTCAGTCAAAATATCTCTTTCTTTGCTCTAATCTCTGTCCATCTTCCATCTCATCTATACTGTTCCCTCAAGTTCTTCTCCCCGCTTCTTCCCTCTTCTTCCCCTTCCACTCTCCCTTCTCCCCCCCCATACCCATGCTCCCAATTTTGTCAGGCAATCTTGTCTATTTCCTTTTTTCAGGTGGGTCTATATATGTTTTTCTTAGAGTTCACCTTGTTACTTAGCTTCTCTACGGTCATTGACCATAGGCTCGTTATCCTTTGTTTTACAGCTAGTATCCACTTATGAGTGAGTACACATGAACTATGTTCATCTTTCTGGGTCTGGGTTACCTCACTCAAGATGGTTTTTCCTAGTTCCATCCATTTGCATGCAAATTTCAAGATGTCATTTTTTACTGCTGAGTAGTACTCCACTGTCTAAATGTACCACATTTTTTTAAATCCATTTTTCAGTTGAGGGGCATCTAGGTTTTTTCCGTTATGGGTATTACAAATAATGCTGCTATGAGCATAGTTGAACAAATGTCCTTGTAGTATGATTGAGCATCTTTTCAGTATATGCCCAAGAATGGTATTGCTGGGTCCTGAGATAGGTTGGTTCCCAATTTTCTAAGAAACCACCATACTGATTTCAAGAGTGGTTTTACAAGCTTGCATTCCCACCAGGAATGGAGGAGTATTCTCCTTACTCCACATCCTCTCCAGCATAAGCTATCATTGGTGTTTTTGATCTTAGCCATTCTGACTGGTGCTGGGTTTGGAAGTAAATGTTCTCTGGTCTTTGAAACCCAAGTTATTTACCTGCATGCTTCATTAGCTCCTGCTCTCCAATGGGAGAGACGTGCTAGGGTGCTAACTGCACAGCATGGTAGTGTCTATGCTTGAGATGTAGGAAATAAATATAAACTTTGCCTACTTTATACTTTTACATATTTAAACTGTTGTTCATAGTGCTTTCTCAAAAGGCAACCTCTATTAAATCCCTCCAGATCAGATGGTTCTATCAAATTCAACAATTCATGAAATCTACGATGTCCCCTTTATGATGCTCAAATGAAGGGCCTTGCTAAGAAACAGTAGCCTTACTTGGAAGCAGAAAAGTAGAGCATCGTTGATCCAGAGATATGAATATTTAGACACTGTTGTGACTGTAATAATGAATGTTGTCTGAGATTTAATCTCAAAGTTCACTTGGAAACAGGGAGTCACATGCTTGTCATGATTTGCTACATACATTGAAAATATGTATTTCCTGCAATACATTTATTAATAGCAAGATTCTGACAATTTTTTATCTTACATTTTATTTCTATTTTAGTCAAAATGAAGATGTTAGATATTTATAAATGGAGAAAGTATAAATATATCTTGAAGATCCAAGACTGAAGAAAACGTTTAAGAAAATTTCACTAAGTGGTGGAATACTATATAACGGTTAAATGCTTTATTAAAGATTCATTTAATATCACTATGTAAAATTTCTGCCATTATGAGATACAACAATGTTCTTAATTGGAGTAGAAAGTCTGAAAGGATATCCAACAGAGTTCTCAAGAGTCATCTCTGAGTGGTGACATCATAAGGAATTTTTGGTTCTTCTGTGAGCTTACACATATTTTCTTTTTCTTTTTTGAGACAGAGTTGTTTCTCTGTGCATTTATGCCTGTCCTGGAACTCACTCTGTAGGCCAGACTGGCCTAGAAATCATAGAGATCCACCTGCCTCTTCCTCCCTGAAAGCTGGAATTAAAGGCATGCGCCACCACACCAGCTCATATTTTCTACTTTAACAATAGAACCAATGTAGGACCTTATTTCAGACTAAATTTGACAAAAATTAAAACCTGAATTCCACCCTAAATTGTTGTCAAATTCAGTTTCAAAAAGAAGGGCGATAAAGCTTTATTATAAAAAAAAACACCACAGGGATATGCACAACTAATTAAATAATAATAATAATACTTACTGAAAAGCAAACAGTCAGTCGTATTAGAAAAAGAGTTGTTTCAACTGATAAGCAAATGTTCTTGTTCTAAACAGAAATCCCCCTTCTCAATTGCAAACAGAGAGCAAGCACCTCAGTTTTTATTATAAGTTCAGCAGATGCAAAATATTATACAGTAGGAATCTGAAAGATTACTATGTAATTATCTTTACATGCTAAACATACATCATTGTCAAATATAATAATAGTTTTACCTGAATAGTGACAGAGTTCAAATAAGGAGCTGTATCTTTTTGGTTCACTGTATCTGTTACTCAGTCATGAGGAAATGATTTCTTAATTTTATTATGACACAGATATTGTTTCTAAAATTAGAGTCTTTCCTTGAGGCAGTCTTTAACTAAGAATCAGAAGAGTATGCTACACATTCTTTTGAAGACCTTGAGCATTTAAAAAAATTTAAATAACATTACATAAAGAGGAACTTGGCTTTGACCTGTCTGGAAATCTAAAGCCACTCATTCCTTTGGTGCCTGGTGCCAATAACACATGCTCCTTGTAGCCCCAAAGGCTTGGGAACAAGTGAACTGAGCGTATTCTTTAATTCATTCTTGTCTTCCTCACTTATCAAGAGAGGAGAAGCCTTGCCCCTAGAAGACAGGGACTGCCCTTTCTCCCGAGCTACAGGTGACAGTGAGATCCTTAAGGTGAAAACCTACCAAGAAAGTGAAGCAGGTGCATGAATAGCTCTGAAGCAAGGCAATGAAAAATAGCATCACTGCTGACAAAGGACCAGGAGTTCAGCAGAAATGGCTACTTTCAGGGATGGAGAAAAGGCATGTTGAGTAAGACAGATGAATTGCTAATAATTGATAACGTCTCATATTAAATAAATAATGTTTCACTGATATCAACTGTATAGATGAAACTGGTACAACAAACAGAACTGGAATTTGGTAATAGGCAGATTTCATTGCAACCTCAAAACCACATCTTTTTTTTTTTATAAATTGAAGCTTTAAAATTAAATGCTATGTAACCAAAAAAAGAAAAAAAATGATGCTCTTTCACTCCTAAGGCATCTTGGTAAATAGAGGCCCTTAGAGCAGGTAGCACTCCAAGGGGTGGGTATAGGAGAGGGTACGATGATCTCCAGGACCTGGGCCGAGGTAATTTGTTCATTGAGAAGAACCCAAGAACTACAGGAGGATGAGGAAAGCAGCTGAGACTCTGCCAGGGAGACAGGACAAGGGGAAGGTCAAATGACCAGAGGGCCAGAGCCTGGATCTCAAAGACACAAAACTATAGTAAAAGTTAGTATTGGCTCAATATAAAGCAATAACTCTGCCTAAGCAATTGTCTCGATGGCACAGAGATGTCTGTGTGAAACACTAATTGGCTGTTCTGGAGGGTTCCTGGGAGAAGGACACCTACGAACGAGCACACTTCCCAAAGCGCCTGTGGGTGAACATTTTTATGGTAGGATTTATTTTAAAGTTTGCATTTGTAACTCCAATTAAATAAATATATCTATTTCCAACAGCCCCCTTGCAGAACGAGTTCTGCTATTTTAATTATTTTGGAACAAAGTTGCAAAAATGTGAGAATTATTACTCTGCCAGTCATAACAATGCTGCCGGAGAGCTGGGGGATAGTGTGACGATATACACGCACAGCTGAGAGGAGTAAGATCGATGCCCATATGTGTCATCTGAGAACTGCCTGCCTTCCTTGATAGTCTGTTAACACGCTTACTGTAACTCAGAACACCGAATAGTGTAGAGAGTGTAGTGTCTCTGTTCAACCTTAGGATAAGCAAAACCCTCAAAAGTCAACACTTTTTAAAGTTTCATGTTTTTAAGGACATTAATTTAAAAAAAAATTAAAGTTATATTTCTTTTAAGGTATTCTGTAGCGTAGAAAGGACTCTGGATAACTTTAAAGTCAGAGACATCTGAGTTCAAATACTGACATCACCCTTTACTAGCTGTGTAAATCTGGACAAATCACTCAGTATCAGATTCCCAAAATGCAAACCACAAACATGTTGGCCAGCATCATGAATTGGGTGATATGAGGCTTGAGTATAATGCTCTCTGTTTCAAGGCAAGGTAGTGTTACACAAAGTCGGCAATTATCATTGCTTATTGTCATTATTACTAAGTTAAGTCTTTAACTTAATTATGGAAACTATATAGTCCCGTGCTAATTCAGAGCTACATGTGGGTTTCACATTAACAGGGAAGAGTTTATCTATCAAGCATCACCATGATTTTATTATATGGAAGCTTAGTCTTTCGGATGTGCAGTGAATATTCAGTGAATTGAAGCTTTGGTTTACCTCAGAAAGACGTAGGGATAAAAGATGTAGTTACTGCCTCCCTGGGCTTAGAGGGCAATGAGACAGCCATGAACACAGGCAATTACTATAGTCTGGTCATTAAAAGGAACATCTAGTTGGGTACACTGTATGGAGTTCAGATGAACATTGTTTGCCTTGAACTCCACGGCTGTAATGCCACCTGAGAGCAGTCCTGTTCATGGACTAGATTCAGACAGTGTGGAGATAAGGGTCCCACAAGACAAGATCTCTGAGAGGAGGAATATCCTCTTGAGTTTGAGAGAACAAGGAGCAGGCAAAAGTGTGAAGACAACAGAAGCGGAAGAAGCATGCTGCCCAGAGGAAAAATCTTCAGTGGACATGTGAGGCTGTGTCGCCCTGCTTCAGGGAAGGTTTAGAGCGAGGAACAAAGCCTTGCTGAAGATGGATGAGCACGAAACATGTCCAACATCTAGTCACAGACTCTGACTTTAATCTAAAAGTGTCGAGGAGCCATCCAGAGTTTCCATAAAATGTGATTTAAAATATAATGGAAAAAGCTATCATATTTTAAATTTGATATTTAGTCTACTGTATTTTGGAAAAGGAGTTAGTTCAGGTTCATTTTCTCTTTTCTGATCAATTACATATTATTCACTATAAAATTATTTAGGTAATTGGGATGGATAGCAGAAATATGACTAATTTTATCACTTTAAGCAATTTTAATTTGAATGCGAATGTCAAAACTAGACATAGTTATTTAATACTGTTGTCATTAGTTTTTATTGTTGGATAAAAACACTTCTAAATATCCCATTAAAACAATAAAGTATGAATATTGAATATTAATTTAAAATTAATGTTTTAAATTAATATTATTCATGACAAAACATTAAGTGCAGGGCTGAGATAAAAGAGAATCTAGTTTGGAAAGTCTTAATTTTTCAAAAGGAAGGCTACTCCAAAGATTTCTTCATGGATGACTACCTCCCTCGAATAAACAGAAAGAAACAAGTCAGAGATGTTTCTGGTTCTGTCCTCTGGACATCTGTAATGGCTTGGACTCCTATGTCAGCCACAAGAAACACAGAACATATGCAGGGAACCCACACACTCACATATTCCCCCCTGCTGGTTGGTTATGACGAAGGCAAACTTATTTTCCTCCCAAGAAAGAAATCGAGGACATTTTAGTTATTCATGATAATATTTTCAATACCTATTAGGTGCTTTATTTTTTTTTTTTGAAACTGGCAACACAAGTGTGTGCACCATAATCTCATGTTGAGTCTCCGTTCATGTTACCACCTCCAGCTCAAGCCCCTGATGATGCCAACCAGACGGGACACCCCAAGGTCTGCCTACCACAGCCTTTCCTTCCTACAGCTTCCAGGCCAGCAAATGCTGTAAAGTGAAGCTGGAACGTCTATGTGGATTTTGCTGCTTGTTGTAATTTGGAAAAGCGGCTTCCATTTATCAGATCTTATTTTTCTCACCTGTAAAAAAACTCATAGAGGAAGAATGGATTTTTCAAATTCTCATTTGCCGATGTGGGAACCACAATTTAGGGAAGCTAAATTGCTCGCCTAAAGCTAGAGAAGTTAATTGAAAGCTTTCAAAAACTGTAAGCCTTGTGCGTTTTCCACCACACCAAAATAGCCATCGACGCCGAGTCTGTGAGGGGCACAGCAAAAGGATATTTCAATACATACCTGCTTCGTGAATCTCTTCTTTGCCAGTGTAGGAGGAAAACACCTGCCTGGAAAACTTGTACTGTTGTTCTCGGAAATTGTTTTGTAAGTAATCCATCAACATGACATAGCCAGACTGTTGCATTGTGAGAACTTCACAAAATACAGCCAGCTGGAAAGAAGACCAAACCATTTAACACACCAGCTTCAAAAGCCTCAGCAAACGCTTTAATGGGATAGTCTGCAGCACAACTACAAAGCAATGCTTTTACAATAGCGTCAAATTGCCTCATTATGTGAACCTCCGAGATTACCTGGCTTTCGGAAATGCTAACTGTATCCTTAAAAACAATCCATTCCACGGTGTCTGTGCAGGGAGGAGATGTCAGTGAGCCGTTGTAAATGTAATACTTGTCAGTGGAGTTGGGCAGAAGGTTCTGCAGGATGAACGGATCTAAGGCAGCCTGCTTCCCTAGGAAGTAATAACACACATCTCAGCTGGTGTCCCAACACTGGAACTTACTTATCAAATCTGCTGTGAAAGAAGAGCGCACTCTTACCTTATATACTTAGAATAGAAATTTTAAGAATGTTAGATATATGACATATATGTATATAAAATAGAGTGAGCATACCACAAATCGCCTTAAATATATCATTATAGGCTGCTCGATGTCTTCTCTTTTAACATGATGCTAAAAAAGATCATTTTATATAAAAAGATAAAGAAATCTATGATTATGTCAATGGATATCATCTACATAATTTGAAAAAAAAATCATTCTAGTTCATCATGTAATACAAAAGCAAAGGCCTGACCTGTTTAGATCATTGTCAAAAGCCTAGAGTGAGCATTGGTTTAAGACTGACACACTGAGAACTTCCCTGGGAAGTCAAGAACAAGATAAGGGTGTGTCAAGTCATCACGTTTGTTTGATATTAAACATGAAGGAGAAGAAAACTGTGCTAAGTGAAGCTGGCACATGGCTTGATCCTAGCACCTGGGAGGCTGAGGAGGTGGGTTGGGAGCTGGAGGCTTGCCTGGGTTGCTTAGGGAGACGCTCTTAAAAAAAAAAAAAAAAGAGGAGTGGGGAGAAAATGATTAGGATTTATAGGAATTGATATCATCCAAATTTGCAAACAGCACACATGATTGCGCATCTGCGGCTTTGGGAACAAGACAGAAGAGCAAGGCAGAGAGAGCCAGAATACCAGGAAGTCAGGTGTGAAATGGTCTCTCCTAGAAATGGCTGCACAAAGAAGACTTTGACAATGACAAAAAGCAGTGGATATGTTAAAGAGAAGGTGGGAAATTTTCATGGGGCCCCCTCCCTAGACAGAGAGCCACAGGCAACTAGTGGTGGTTGGGAGGGGAAAAATTAATCTTTCCTAGGGCTTAGCCCCTTATTAATTGTCCAATAAGGAGTGGTCAGCCCTGAAAGTCATATACACACAAACAGCAAAAGTATACTCAGCAGGTTGTATTTATATACATTTTTGCATACATGTAAATACATATATGTGCATATATGGAGCAGCAATAGTCAAAAAAAAGTGGTTATCCATTTGATAGTGAGGGAGGATATGGGATGGGCTGTGGGGAGAAAAGGGAACAAAAAAAGTGATTTAATACCATTTTGATTAAAAGCCTTTCTTTTTAAAGAGTAAATAGTGTTTAAAAAAATGGCCACCACTCCCACAGAATTGCAAAACAGAACTCTGAAAAATATTTTTTAAAGAAATCAGATGCAAATCAAAACAACTCTGAGATACCATCTTAACACCTGTCAGAATGGCTAAGATCAAAAACACCAATGATATCCTATGCTGGAGAGGTTGTGGAGTAAGGGGAACACTCATCCATTGCTGGTGGGAATGCAAACTTGTGTAACCACTTTGGAAATCAGTGTGGTGGTTTCTCAGAAAATTGGGAATCAAACTACCTCAGGATCCAGCAATATCACTCTTGGGAATATACCAAGAGATACTCAATCATACTAAAAAAGCATTTGTTCAATTATGTTCATAGCAGCATTATTTGTAATAGCCAGAACCTGAAAACAACCTAGATGCCCCTCAACTGAAGAATGGATAAAGAAAGTGTGGCACATTTACACATTAGAGCACTACTCAGTGGAAAAAAAAAAAAAAGCAATGACATTGTTTTTTGCATGCATTGAATTTTGCATGCAAATGGAGAATTAAAAAACACTATCCTGAGTGAGGTAACCCAGACTCCCAAAAATAAGTATGGTATGTACTCACTACTAAGTGGATGCTAGCCATAAACAAAGGACACTGAGCCTATAGTTCATGATCCTAGAGAAACTAAATAATAAGGTGAACCCCCCCCCAAAAAAAAACCAAATATATACCCACCTGGAAATTGGAAAGAGACATGATCGTCTGACAAAATTTGGGAGTGGGATAGTCGAGATAGAGGAAGAACAGAGATGAGAGCAAGGAAGAGATATCTTGATTGAGGGAGTCATTATGGGGTTAGCAAGAAACTTGGCTCTAAAAAATTTCCCAGGAGCCCACAAGGATGACCCCAGCTAAGACAATAAGAAGAGAGTGCCTGAACCAGCTATGCCCTGTATTCAGACTGATGATTATCTAAATATCATCATAGAACCTTCGTCCAACAACAGATGGAAACAGAGGCAGAGACCCACATTGGAGCACTGGACTGAGTTGCCACGGTCCAGTTGAAGAGTCGAAGGAGTGAGAGTATGAGCTGGTGTGGGAGGTCCTTCTGTCTGTGTGTTTCTTTTCTTGGTTAATTAATAAAGAAACTGCCTTGGCCTGTTGATAGGACAGAACTTAGGTAGGTGAAAAAGACAGAACTGAATGCTGGGAAAAGGAAAGAGTAAGAGATGCCATGGATCTGCAGCCGGAGGTAGATGTGCTAAAACTTTGCTAGTAGGCCACAACCTCGTGATGATATACAGATTAATAGAAATGGGTTAAATTAAGATGTAAGAGTTAGCCAATAAGAAGCTAGAGCTAATGGGCCAAGCAGTGATTTAATGAATAAAGTTTCTGTGTGATTATTTCAGGGGCTGGGTAGCCTGGACAAAAAAGTGGTCTCCTTGCAAAAGTGAGCAAGGAAGTCAAGACCATGAGAGGTTCACCCACTGATATACTTTGCCTGAGCTAATGGGAGCTCACCAACTCCAACTGGACTGGGAGTGAATGAGCATGGGATCAACTAGTCCCTCTGAATGTGGTTGACAGTTGGGACAGACTGAGGGATCACTGACTGGCACTGGGATTTGTCTCTACTGCATGTACTGGCTTTGGGGGATCCTATTTTCTTTGGATGTATATCTTGCTCAACCTAGATGTAATGGGGGAGGCCTTGGACTTTTCACAGGGTGGGGTGCATTGCTCTCTCTTAGGATTGGAGGGGTGGGGTGGTAAGGTGTATGGAGGAAGTGGAAGGGGAGTGGGAGGAGGGGAAGGAGTGGGAATTTGGATTGGTATTGTTTAAGTAATAAAATAAAATAATAATAATAAAAAATCAGGAAATTGAGGAAACTTTTGGAAGAGCAATTGGGTGATTATTTGGGGCAAAAATGGAGAATAAGAGAGCCAAAATGTGTTCCAGCCAGCATTCTTTGGATTCTGGACTCTTTGTCATTTCAAAATCAGTATCAACTGATGCTCCTTTTGTTCTAGGATCCACTGCCCTCATGTATTCGGAAATTTCCATGTTTTAAAAATTCTGGTGTGTGCAGAAGCACAACAAGATACTATTATTTACAAATAAAGGAAGTTGAATTGTAGTAGAGAAAGATCTCAAGTATTCTGAAAAAGGATAAATAATAGAAACATGACTATTATGGAATAAGCATTGTTGTATTCAGAATAAACACTTGTCTTTTAAGAAATACTTTAAAGGGTAAAAAAAAGAGAAGAGGAAGAATTAAAGGCACAAACACAATTATACAAAGAAGAATTCATAAGGCAGGGAATTAAACAAGTTCATATGCAAGCAAAGAGGTGAAGAGCTCTTGTCATGTTAATAGACAATGGAGAACTGACTGAATGTGTTTGAAGAGGTTTATTTCTTTTCTCATTTAAATTCTGTATTAATTTAACTATATACCACATTTGCAAGCTTCAAAATAAAATTGAATTAAACATGCATATTGAGAAGTATTTTTAAAAGACTATTCTGTTAAATAAATGAATCTGGCAAAGTCACTGAGCACAATACCAGTACAGTAAAACATAATTTTATTTCTACAGTTTCAGTTTCAAACAACAAAAAATTAATTTTTCTGTAACATGAGTTTTTCCCTCTATTGTTTTCTTTAGCTTTTTTTATACAATATATTTTGATCATATTGTTTCACTCCTTTCTTCCAATATCTCCCAGAATCTTCCTCCCGCTTACCTGTACACTCAATTTCATGTCCATTCTCTTTTAAAAAGAAATAAAACCCTCAAACTGAACAAAGACAACAAAAAGCATCAAACAACAAACAAACAAAACTGGAGTCTGTTTTGTGTTGCCCAACTCCTCCCGAGTATGGGGCCTGCCCTGGATTGTGGTTGATATACCCAGTGCCACTCCATTGGAGAAAACTGATATCCCTTTCCCAGAAGCTACTATTGCAAAAGCAATGTGGTTTAAAATAAGAGGAAATATAAAATACAAGGACCTCTGACTATCCCAAAACTCACTATACAGACCAGTGCTGAGACCGACAGCATGCTCCACTACCTATGTTTTTCATCTGCTAACATGGATGCTGATTGTAAAGTTTAAATGAAACACAGTCTATAAATCCAATAATCTTGAACAATAGCAAGCTGCACAAATGTCAACTGCAGACAAGAAGGCTTGCTCATCATATACTGTTGTGGAAACCATATAGTGACATTTTGCAGACATGTATGATTCCTTTCCAACAGTTCTTGTCAAGGGCACCACCTTGGCCACCCAGCTCTTTCTTTACTGCCCTTATTCATATAGGCAATGATTTGCTGGCTAGCTAGATCTCTTGCATTTCCCCACCTTCCCCAATCCCTAATCCGGTGCATGTCTTAAAAATCTACCTGTCTGGGAGATTTAGGTTTGCATTACAGTGTAGTTCTTGGAGCCAACTGAGTCTGTGTGAGATAGCACCTACTTAGAAGAACCCAAGGAGTTTTAAAATAACATCAATGTCAAAGACTTCCCATCACTGGAAATAGACCTTCTAGGAGTGGAGCCTGGCTGCAAGCATTGTGAAATATATCCTCAGATGATGCAGACATGCGGTTAAGGATAAAACCCAGGTATAAGGAAGTGCTTCCAAGATTATCACCCTTCTGTTGACACTTTTCATGGACATTATTAATAATTAAAATTAGAACTAATTGACTAGAGTTTGAGTTAAAGACTAAATCTTACGAATGGAATACTATTTGACTGAATTACATTTCTCCTGGATCAATTAAAATCTTAGTTTAATTCATCAGGAAGTTCACATTTTGTTTGGCTTGATGGACTATTGATGTCTAGAAATGTCCAGTAGCAATATGATGTTACTAGTGTTTGGGGTCAAACTAGGACTGGGAAAAGTCCATGAGACCTCAACCCTACACAAAGAACTATGGGTAACTGAGGAAATCTATGAGCAGGAGAAGTTGGGACAAGCATATCAATTGGTTGCCCTGTGCCAAATAGCCTGGAAAACATACATACAT
>NW_026067933.1:3487522-3510128 GCF_014885135.2 Alexandromys fortis
ATAATAAATAGTGGGGAACAGGCCATGTATTTGATGAAGAGCTGATGGGTATCTGGGAAAGTTTGGAGGGAGAAAATAGAAGAGAAATGTAATTAAATTATAATCTCAAAAATGAAAATAAAAATGATTGTCAGAGTACAGATTCCAACTCAAGTTCTCAGGAAATGATTGGAGTAACTCTGTTAATCCATGGGTATTTTCCAGTTTCAGATTTCTGATTCTAAGTATTGAATTTTTTGGTGATTAAATAATCTCTTGAATCATAAATGAATTAAAACAGTTTTTATTTTCTACTAAAGATAAAATTTCTTTTACATGTGTCTTATGAACATATGATTGTGGAATATACTAATTAAATCAAGAGGCGGAAATTGATGCGCTGCTAGCTGGGAGAAACTGAATTGATTCTTGATCAATTCAAGATCTAGAGGCAGGGCAGAGAGGACAGAGGTTTGAGACCTATGTAGGGATGTGGGGCACAGAATTTCCTGGGACATGGAGATGATTAAAGGTAAGGAAGGTTAAGAAGAAAGGGAGGTCTTACTTTTTTCTCCTTAATACATAATCCATTCTGCCTTTTCTGGACCTTAGGAGGCATATTTTCTTGCTGAGGGGATAAAACTTCATGCTGTTTGTTACAGCTGGTATTTTCATGTTTGTCCTAAAATTCTGTCCTAAATACCACATTAGACTTTTCAACTCTGGCTCCGATTTTCAGTCCTGCCACCATACACTGAGAAAATTGGACTATGGTGATATTTTGTGACTTGTGAAATAATTGTGACTTCCATCTGAATAACTACATAAGAGAATCACGCCTGGCCAGCAGCTCTCCACCAGTGTTCAGGCATTCCTCTCAATCACCAGTCTCAAACACAGATGATTAACCAACCAACATGCTAGATCCTTTCCTGGGGAGGTTGACAATGAATGGAGGAAGATGAGGCGGAGACAGGTGACTGAGAGCCATAATACAGCCTAGCACTAGAGAACTGGGGACATAGAACCAACTATTACAACAACGACATTTAAGGGCCACCTCAAAACTGCTTGCAAGGATTTTTCAGTATGCAGAAGGCTGGGCCTACTCTGCAACTGAGCAAGCAGCATAAGTAGCCCTGATGAGACTGTCTGTTTGAGAACCACTGAAAACAGTACCTGCATGTTTTTCATCTTTGCAGCTGAAGAGATTCACTAATACCTCTCTCTTCTGTCTGTTCTGCTTGAAGAGTATTAATATTTTATCTCTGTATCACTGCACAGTCACCACCTTTCTCCTCAGTCTACAGATACAATGCCTAACATCAAATAGTTATGGGGAGAGGAAAAGGAGAGAGAATAGGATCTCAAAGTGAAATGAGATTCGCCTTTTGGAGAGCAATGCAGGAGCTGAGCAGCCAGCCCACATCATAGTGAGCAGATTTTATATTCTGAATGATGTTTCTGAGACTGAGTTGTTTGCAACTTTTCTTACATGGAGACCATGAATCAAGACCTGGATGCAGTCCAGGGTCCTCTTTGTCTAAGGGTCACAGCTATTGTCAGTCTTTAAGATTCCCTGTAAGAATAGCTCAGCAGATGAAACTGAGAAGCCCCCAGTTTCATGGAATCTAGGGGATGTTCCAGAGTGCAAAAGAAAATGGAGAAGGTCCCATAACTTCACACGTTAGGGTGAATAGTCTGGTTCTCTTGTCCCTTCAGCTGATGGAAAACACAGAAATATTCAGGTTCCTATGCTAAAAAAAAAAAAAGGGTGAAAAGCCAACCTGGTCCTCTTCCTTCAGTAAAAGAAAATCCACTTTCTGACTTACTGAGAGAAAGTTAAATGCGGCTTATGGTATTCAGTGTTGAATTTGCTTCTAGCTAGACCGAAGGGCAGTCAACTGGATCTTGCCTTTCCTTATAGACAAAGAGGGGAAGCAGAGTTCTCCTCTGCAGGAGTCCACACATTCCTGACTCATGAAAAGTTCAGTCAATTCTGATCTTCAAATGTAAATGACAAAGATGAATGAATCCTAGGTTGGGTTTCTGCTTTCAAAGAAGGGGACCATGAGAGCCTTGTTTCTGACTTCAGATTATTTGGCTTACCAGGGAGGAATAATTTTCATTTTTATTGATAACCAAGGGAGCATTAATATTATCTGTGTGGGCACAGGTTTTGAGCCTGTCACCAAGGTTGTCAAAAGCATTTGCTGTGATGTATGACAAGATCCACAAGGTATGTGTCACACAGAATAATATAAAGCACACTCCATCCTGTTCTATGTAAACCCGCAACATTTTGCAAGTATTTCACTTCTTTAAAATACCCTTCTGCCAAGAAAACCACCAGGGAATAGATGTCCACTTGAGTGAAATTCCCTTTCACTTCACAATTTGATATTTTAAAAATTAATTAGCTTAATTACTAATTAATTTGTTAAAAATAATCAACAAAATTAATTAATAATAAAGTAATTGCTTAATTAATTAGTTTTAAATAGTTTAAATAGTTTTTAAGGGGATGTATAATACCAATGCCTAAGAATGAATATTTTGAGAGCATAGTACAATCTTTTTTTTTTTGTTTGTTTGTTTTTTTGTTTTTTTGAGACAGGGTTTCTCTGTGGTTTTGGAGCCTGTCCTGGAACTAGCGCTTGTAGACCAGGCTGGTCTCAAACTCACAGAGATCCGTCTGCCTCTGCCTCCCAAGTGCTGGGATTAAAGGCGTGCGCCACCACCGCCCAGCCCAATCTTATTATTTTTAAGAAAGAATTTAGACAATGTCAGACTTATTTAGAGATGCACCAGGAGCTGGCCAGTTGGCTGCCTCTCACATTGCAGAGAGCAGCTTCTCACTGGCTTTTGAGCTGGCTTTTACAGGAATGGTTAGGGTTGATAGAAAACAGCCGTGGGAAGAAAGGAGGCAATAAACTTACATGAAGAATACATTATATGGGCGGGGAGTCATCAAGGTATCTGGAAAGACACATTTTCCTATGACAAAGGGGAGCTGTGTATCACAGGTTCAGGAGTTCAGCCAGGCAAAGGGGTGGCCATACAGACTTCTTTTTACATTGATAACATATAATTTAAAATTTTAATTAGGCAATTAATTATTTATTTACTTGAGACAGTACCTACAGTGTGGCCAGGGCTGGCTGTCCTGGAACTAGTTGTATGGACCAAGACTGCTTCAAACTCAGAGAGAATCACCTGCCTTTGCCTCCTAAGTGCTGGGATTAAAGGCATGTGCCATCAGAGCCAAGTACTCATAGTCTTTAAGGTACAAAATTCCCTGATAAATGGTTCTTTACTTAGGAGAAATAAGCAGTCAAGTGTGGGAAAGGAAATACGCTCATCTTTACAGACATTTTCCTCTCCATCCTTCACAAGTGGTTTGTCACACTACAGATACTCATAGGAATTCATATCATAATCCTAACAGCTTACCAAAACGACTAACACCTTCAATTCCATCAATAATGGCTTTGAAATCCAAATTTTCTTCCATTCCAACCTGTGAAAGAAGAATGACATTATGAGAACAGGATCCAACAATTAGCTGACTGTTGCACAAGGAATTCCAGTTTAAGTATAAAGAATAGTATGTTCCGAACTCATCCCACCTCAACCATTGTTTTCTTTTCTTTCTTTTTTTTTTTTTTTTTTTTTTTGGTTTTTCGAGACAGGGTTTCTCTGTGGTTTTGGAGCCTGTCCTGGAACTAGCTCTTGTAGGCCAGGCTGGTCTCGAACTCACAGAGATCCGCCTGCCTCTGCCTCCCGAGTGCTGGGATTAAAGGCCTGTGCCACCACCGCCCGGCTCAACCATTGTTTTCAAGAGCAAGGTACAAACAAAACATAAAAATCAGGTAACTCTTTATTTTACACTCTGAAAAGTAAAATGGAAAATGTTGTGATTTAGTTACTTGCTACTGAGTTGGGATACTCTTCATGGACAGATGGGCAAAACTGTGTACTTAACCTGTCCACTTCAGCTGGAAGAAGCCTTTCCAGTGAATGAGTATGAACCCCCTCTTTTAAACATACCAGCCAGGGGTCACCCTTCCTGGAAACGACCACCAATGACCATTAAGGTGGTGATGTCTCCAGCTTGGATTTATATTAACATTTACTCCTGACAGTTCTACATGTGTGTAATAATTACCTCAAATAAAACAGATAAAGCCCTCAGCCTCCCCTTTCCTTTAACTGCTTCCTCAAAACTTGAAAATCGATCCACATCAAAGCAGTAGACTTGCATCTGTAAATGTAATGATGACAGTTTTGTTAGAAGCACTGCATGAAAGTCAACAGAGACAAAACAGAGAAGCTGACAAGTCAGCAAATTCTACTGAAAAATTCTACAGACTACATAGTTCTATATTCTCTGCTTTCCCCAAATAATTTCTCAGTAACACATATACTTAAGTAAGTTTTCTATCATTTATATCTTTGAATATAGAAGGAAATACAGACTCTTTCTAGGACAGCATGTATTACCAAGGGAATAGCAAAACATGACAGTAATAATTCACTAAGTAATCATTGAACCTAAAAAAAATTAACAAAGGTTCTTTTAACTGTTTTACTCGAATCTACAAACCTGTAACTTGCTGTTTCTTGAGTAAGCATTCCTTTCTTGCTGGCCCATTATTACAATTTTGGATATTATCTCGGGATATTTACGGATGTTACACTGAAATTCTAAAAGATTCTACTTGTACTTAAAAATGCTAAGTGTTTCAAGCTTCCTATTGTAACGTTTGCTGTGCAGCGAGCCCGTTGAGTGTCTACTCTAGATGCTCAGGCACGACAGGCTGTATTCAAGCTTTTAATGGATTCTTCGCTTATGGGCTTAAACCCAGGTAACTGAGCTATATAAATGTTGGGCACATAGCCAGAATGTCTTGTGCCCACAGATTTCCAGAGAAACCAGGAATGTTAAGCACTCAGGATTGTCTCTCCAAAGGTAAAGATGAAAAACCTGTTCTTCCATCTAGAAAGCTAAGAAATAGAAATGTTTAACAGCCTGGTGATCTGTATCATCAGTTGAGCCAAACCATATCAAGCTCCTACACCTAGAACTGGAAAAGGTTAGTAATGACGCTTCTAGCCAGAGGTTCCCCAAAGCTCCCTCACCCAGGACCAGAGGTGACTAGTAGCCCAAATGATGTCTAAGCAATGTGCATGACTAAGCCAGACATTTAGAATTCAGCTGTCACAGGTAGCCTATTTCTAGAACCCACAACATGGAAGAAATGACATGAACCCTGAATTGAGTTTCAATATAATTATGTTTCTTTGTGCAACAAGGACTGTATTACACCTGGAAACCTTTTTTTAAAAAAATTGTACGGAACTTAAATACAATGGGAATAAATTGCCCGATCATAGGCTTCCCACAGTCTGATCCAGGTTGATGAAGTCAATCTGCACTGAGTTTTCATTGCTATCTCTTCACGTGGTTCACTTCCCCATACGACACCTGCAGGGACCCCCCTCATATAAAGGTAGAACTCAGGCAAGAGTAGAAAGCCTGTGAGAACTCTCAAGTACTGTAAGTGGAGAAATGCCATGTTCAGCAGGACAGCTGTGGCTATGGTGTGCCAACAAGGGCATCTATGCCAACAAAGGACAAAGAGCTTTGAGTAAGTTGAGATGGGAAGGGATTGGTGGGTGCTCTATTGTTCTAAGGAAGTGCCCCCAGAAAAATGTACACCAAGAAAATATAAGCATGGAAAACTGAAAGTCATTTTATGTGATATCAATGGATCATTGTAAGGGAGGAGGCTGGAGAAGCAGGCAGTGGTCACACCATGAAGCCATGGGAAGTTACCAATGTCATTTAGGAAACAGACATAAGGATGGGTGCTATGGGATAATGTCCTTGTACACTGTGAAGATTTGTCACTCATATTGGTTTAATAAAACACTAATTGGCCACTAGCCAGGCAGGAAGTCTAGGTGAAACAACCAGACTAGAAGAATTCTGGAAAGAAGAAAGACAGGGAGTCAGTAGCCACCCAGACTCAGAGGAAGCAAGATGAGAATGTCTTACTGAGAGAAGGTACAAAACCACATGGGTAAACATAGGTAAGAATTATGGGTTAATTTAAGTTGTAAGGGCTAGTTAGTAATAAGCCTGAACACCAGGCCAACTGGTTTATAATTAATATAAACCTCTGTATGTTTATTTGGGACAGAATGGCTGTGGAACCAGGCAGGACAGAAACTTCTGTCTACAAATGGTAAGGGATAGGAATGGGTATGGACTGAAGGAGGCTAAGATAAAAGAAAAACTAATAATATATTGACATTTAAAAAGTTATGAAGAAATAATCATGGTTTGAATTTGCTTTCTAAAACACATATAATTTGTAAAAAGAATTCAAAAGACTTGGTTGTGGAATGTGGGAGACAAAGGAAGGAAGGAAAGAAGGAATAGAAAGAAAATTTCTAGGATCCTTCTTTCCATGAACAACAGCATGGAAAATACTTCTAGGATTCACTTATTTTAAAGATTTATTTAATTTTGTTTTGTGTCTATGAATGTTTTGCCTACAAGTTTGTCAGTACACCACACGTATATCTGGTGCCCAGGAAGGCCAGAAGAGGGCATCAGGTACCCTGGAACAAGACTTATAGCCACCATGTTCTGAGCCACCATGTGGGTGTTGGGAACTGAATTTCAATCCTCTGCAAATGCTTTTATCCACTAAGTCAACTCTTTGAACTTTATTTATTTTTATTTTTTATTTTCATTTATTTTTATTTTTATTAATGCTGTACTTATGTGTGTGTCTATGTGGAAGTAGGTGCATGTGGGCATAGTTGCTAACAGAGGTCATAATGGGGAGTTGGATTCCTGGACCTGGAGCTACAGGCATTTGTGAGTCATCTTATAGGTGCTGGAAACTTAACTGGGGCACTTTGCAAGAGCAGCACACAATTCTTAATCCCTGAGCTATCTCTCTAGCCTGAAAAATATTTTTTTTAAAAGCAGCACAGAAAATAAAAAGCAAGCAAGCCAACAAACAACTCTTCTAAAAGAGTCTTTAAAGAGTTTCTCTAGATAAGAGTCCTGGCTATTTTGGAACTGACTCAGTAGATCAGCTGGCCTTGAACTCAGAGATCTACCTACCTCTGCCTCTGGAGTGCTAGGATTAAAGGTGTGCACCACCACCGCCCAACATCGTACATTCTTTTGTATTTATTTTGATTGCTTAAAAAAGTAGATAACTGTACAAAAGCTTAAGTCATAGAAGCGAGATGCTATGTATTTAAATTGTTGGTATTTATTTCTTTGACACATTTAATACATATAAATTTATTCCTGGATAGTTAATATACAACCCCTCCTGGTTATAGTTCACAAATGTATTATTCACATTTTAAAAGACCTTTTGGTTCTTCAACAAAATTCACTCTAGCATTGTTTTTATTACTAATAACTATTTTTGAATTATAAAAAGTAATACAGTTTCATTGTGGGTAATAGAGGATTTTTAAAGAAGCAAATATAAAAGGCATTTATAATATTATCATTTCAAGAAACCCACTGTTCACCTTTTCATGGCTTCTCTGAAGGATTTTTAAAGAGGATTAAATATATTCCCTCCCTTAATTAACTCCATACAGCTGGTACTAGTAGGTCTGTTTCAAAGGACAAAAATAGAAGAATATACAAATTGAATGATTTGTCCAACACCATGTCACTAATAGAGTCTGGTCCATTTGGTCCAGTCTCTGTGTAATTAGTTTTCATGTTTTGCAAAGTTTGCTGGTCAGGTCATTTTATATTCTTTTTTTCCCATGCATTAATAATATAAAATATTTTGTGATGGGAGGGTATGAATTCTCTCTCTCTCTCTCTCTCTGAGAGAGAGAGAGAGAGAGAGAGAGAGAAGATGGCATGCCATGGTGTGGGTATAGAGGTGAGAGGACAGTCTTGGATATTGAGTCTTGCTATCTACCTGTTTGAAGCTGGGTCTCTGTTGCTTTCCATTACTTATTCCAAGACAGCTGGCCCAAGAGCTTCTAGTATGTCTGCTTTCTGCCCCTCCCCCTTGCTATAGGAGCACTGGAATCACCTGCTGAGCCATCTCCTCACCCTCTGAATGAAACTTTCTGGGGAATTATATCACTCAAAACATGATTTTTACAAGGTCTGAAATTTCATCATAAGGTTCTTCATCATGCTCTTTGTTTCAATATTTAATATTATATAAAAATCTTTACACAAAAATTGAGTAATTTATATTAATCAATAATTAATTAATCAAATATTGTTGCTACAATCCAAATTATAAAATACTAAAAATAAACAATTAAAGTTTCAATACAAACCAAACTATTTTCCAGAAAGCTTAGTACTTTAGAAACATATGGAAGTTTTTAATATAAACATCATTTATCATACTTATAACTCTTTTTTAGTTTTAAGCATAAGATTTTTCTCATTTTAATTAACGGACTTAAATGCAAGCATTCTACGGTACTTTGATTATATCACCAATTTGATTATTCTATTCATTCAATTTCTCATCTGCATTTATTGATAAGCTAGTCAAGAATAATCTGGGTATCTATGTAGTCAATCTAAGTAGAGGCTAAAGATGGTCACTGACTTTACAGTCTTTTGGAAGGAAAGCATATATTGATCAAATCATCAAAACACAACTGTATGTTCGAAATTCTAAACTAAATAGTAAGTCAAATCCTATACTAGAGAAAATCTCATAGATGTAGACAGTAGGCCTGAAATGAGCAGGCTGCTACCTTACCTCAAGAGGGAACTTCTGCCCTTCCAAACTGTGCTCTGACCCTTCCGACGACGCATTGCATTTTCCCCAGTGAAAAGTTATTTTGCTTGCCTTGAATACCTTTTCTGAAAGTCCTCCACTGAGATAATAGTCATTAGTGAGATTTATTTCCACTAAAGCAAAACAAAACAAACAAAAAAAATCTAAAATACCAAAAATTCATCTAAGTTTCTCAAAACCAAATTTATGAATTTTTACCGAATTTCCTTCTACTTAAGGCACATGATAAAACATACTTGACAACTTTAAGAGTTTTAAAGCTTTTTGAATTTCAGTTTTGCCCTTATACTAACATACTTAGTACATCTTATTGCCACAAATCAAGGACACTGAAGACATGACCCCTGTTTGGCTCGCATGGCAGGACAGCCTGTTTGGTCTACTGAGACTGTTCTTTCATCAAAGCTCTGCTGCCTCAAGGGGCTTGATAACAATGACGGGATGGACTTAGGAAAGGCAGTAGGAGAGCTTCTCACCCTACATCTTCTTGTTCCATCTAATTCCTACTTTCAGTTCAGCCCGCATCTGGCTCCACAAATTGTCTTAGGCAAGCCGGTTGGGAAACCCATCCAAATGAGAGGATTCTGCCCTTCCACATTTGAACTTGGAGTGTTTATCATTAGAACCCCAAACTCTGCCACGTCCCACAGATTTTACTGGCTATAGTTTTACCATTAATCTGAAGGGTAATGATTCTCTGGTGAGGTTAGTGCAAGATTATAATGTCTCTCATTCAGAGTCAAGAAGACCTAAGTCTGATTTAAGTTGTCCTTCTTCAGCTAAGCAGAAATCAGTTGGTATTGGCATCATTGATTAAATCACACATACCAGCTAGCCAGCTAGTGATACATGCTTCCATTGATTATGATAATAAGAGAGTCAAGCACAATGACAATAATGAAAATAATGGCAGTCAACAACTACCGTTTATGAAGTACCTAGTTGATATGGATTGTTTTATACCTCTTATCTATCTACTTGATCCTCACATAACCTTAGGAAGCAAAGATCATTGTGATCTCTGTTACAGATAAGGTAACTGAGTCACAGACAAGGTAAGTATACACTATCATTTTAATAGCCACTCATAAACTCAGAGTGACTGTAAGGAATAGAACTTAACCATTACACCCTAAAAGATTGAAGCAGGGATTCATGTTAAAAGTACAGCTTTCAACATTTGCAAAAATTGTATTGTATTTTCAAGATTTGAAACAACTTACTTTTATTATTTGACATAATGTAACATGTCAAAGTTTCCTTTTTAATGTTTTTTTTTCTTTTTTTTGACTTATTTATTATGTATACAGTCTTCTGGAGGCATATACCACACTCCAGAAGAGGACACCAGATCTAATTACAGGTGGTTGTGAGCCACTATGTGGTTGCTTGGAATTGAACACAGGACCTCGGGAAGAGCAGCCAGTGCTCTTAACCTCTGAGCCATCTCTCCAGCCCCACCAACATTTTCTTAACTACTCATTCAAATAATATTAAAGGCCTATCACATGTTAGACACTGATTGAGAAAATTCCTTATTCTCAAAGAATATGAAGTTAAGTTATTACATTTATTAATTACATTATATAAATATTAAATACAGGATAAATGTATTCATTATAAAACCACATTAATAGATCTGTTATTATAATTTTGAATATTTTTCTGATTTTGCAAAAATGTACATTTGCAAAAATTTACACATTTATACAATTCACTGACAAAGTGTTTTGTGTCAAGAAGAAAATTGCCAAAAGGGAAATATTTCACATTTGTAAACTATTATATCTATTCATGGCTTACCAGAATTTTTTTAATTTAAGAAATTACATTTCTTAATAATAATTTATTTTATAAGATTAATATTAATTTAATTAATAATAATTTAAGGAATTACATTTTGCATGTTTTGAGAAAAAATAATCTTACAAAAGGTGCTTGCTCAGTAACTCCTTAAGGATGGATATAATTTTAAATTTATTTCTCAAACAAAAAGCTATTAATTTGTTTCCTTAAATTTATATATAATTATCTCACCACATTCAAATATTGATTATAGCATGCAGCTGAACATCCAAGATCAAATTCTAATGCCTGAGATACAGAAATACTGATCAAGTGTCTGATTACGTACTGAACTACAAAATTTCACTAGCCCTAATTTCATTATCTTTTTCACACATCAAATGGCAAGACCAATCTCATTACACAAATGCAAAGCACGACATGATGATATTGTTAGCTACATTTTTGTACAAATTTTCAAAATCTTTCTTTTTGGCAAAATGTCTAATTGTCTCTATTCCATTTCAGTTATTCTACTATCAGCGTCTTTTCAGTTCCCTAGCATATTATTCAAAGGAAATGCATCTTCTCTAAAAGTATTTTTTGTCTGAAGAACCTGCCACAGGAAAGAGACAAGTCCGTTACCTGTTTTCCCAGTGTTGTGAATGAACGTGTTTTCCAAGGATGCTTTTTCCCATCCCTGAAATTTCAGTTTCTTAAGATTCACATTGACTTGTGTAAGATCTTCATCAATATTAATAGGAGACTGCTTTGGGCTATTACATGTTGGATATTTCTTTCCCCAGTTTTTTTGATTTAGTGCTCCTAGGGAAAAGAAAGAAAAAGAGCATTAGTTTCTTAAATTACCAAGTAAAATCTAAATTTTGACATTATCAAATATTATATGACATTAAAACATATTTAGAATGATAGAAAATGGCTTATCTTCAAAATAAATCATCTAACAATTATGCCTCAATTAGAGGCTAGATTTTAAATACTTCATCATCTCCCATGTCACAAGAGAGTATGGTACAGACTGGGGTTGCCCCAAAAGATGTGTTTACTTAGAATTTCCTAAAATCTTAATTATGTAAACTATTGGCCCACCCATAAACTTGCCAAATTAAGTGTTCATCAATAGCTTGTTTTGGCTGGAGCTTTTCCCGAGTCTTTAGAAAACCAAGGCGCAATAATGTAAGGTAGGCAGTCCCGACCAGCATCCAGATGGAAAGGTCAGGCACTAGGAGTGGTTCTGACACCTTTACCAATCCACATGAGATAGCCTCCTTCAGATCCTCCCTCGTTCCTGCCACCCAAAGATTTGATTTAATTTCCATCTATTCAAGTCTTATTTCTGAAAACAACCCTCAGGCTCCCCTTGTACTACTTGGTCATACAATCAAGTCTTATTATATAACCACATTAAACCAAAACACCTTATCAATATTTCAGTGTCCAGTGAGAGAATTTCCATCTCTTCCACAAAACAAACTGCCCTCAGAATCCAAGTGCCCACATTGCCTTGCTTTCATGCCCATTGGAGTTGTCCATCATCCCCCGCATTCACAGAATCAGAGTGGTGCTAAGAATGGGCAACTTTTACTGAAAGTTTCATTCAAATGTTTACAATAGTGTAAGTCCAAGGCTCCGTCTTTTCTCATTTTTTCTACAGTTATCACAAAAAAGGGAAAATGGCAACATAGTTTTGGCAGATATAATTTTGAAAGCTTTTCTTTCTAAAAGTGTGTATGATTGAAGCCTAGCTGATATCACTAGAATTTTGGGAAATACCAAGTAAAGACTAGTGTTTGGTGCAGCCCCAGCCTACACCACACACCCTTCAGAATGTGAGAGAAGATGCAGGCTAACTTCTGTGTAAACTGAATTGAAAGACCACGTCTCCACAGTGTGACAAAGCTAATTTGCAAAACATCCCTGGGAAGAAAGGATCATTAGTCACACCGTGAGACCGCCTGTGAAGTCCTGGGGAAAGCAGATAATACCGCAGAGTGAGGATTTCACCAAAATCAATAGGTGATAAAAACATACTCCCGACGTTGGCTATATTCCTCGAGAGTTGTTGAGCACAACGTGCTTTCAATATGTACAGTGATGCCCATTTTGGTTTCTAAAAATAGTTTTATTGATTTCAGTAATGATATGTTGCTTTCACTTTGATATGTAGGAACTTTGGCACGGGGACAAGTAAATGCTGCTAATTTTACTAATGTCACAGTCAAGGAATCATACAGAGTCGCAGCATGAATCAGTAAGATTCTTCTCATGACTTACATTTAAAAATAAGAGTCACATAGCCACACTTCACAGAGCATGAAATTTTATGTCTCTGGTAATATTGCATGTGACATAGAAGCTGACTCTGGTTCATTGCATTTCATCAACACTCTGACTTGGATCTTAGCATATCCAAGATGGAACTTTTTTTTTTTTTGGTAGGGCCTCTCTATATATTTAACTCAGGCTGTTCTGAAACTACACAGATCAGGGTGGCCTTGAACTCACAGATATCCCCCTGACTCTCTGTACCTTCAAAATGGAACTCTGGTTTCTGCTCTGAAACAAATTTTTCATACACTTTGCCATTTTCAAAACTTACAAATTATTGACAGGTCTCCGTTTCTGCTTCAGTAAGTCATGGTGGATCTGCCTTCAAAATAATTACACTATCTGTCATCTCTACCATCACCATACTAGCCCAAACCACAGGTTTGCTATACTTAATGTTCCATAAGGAGCCTCCTGAAAGAGGGTTTAAGAAAGCCAGCTCTCTGAAGCCCCGTGACGCCAGATTTGCATTTGAATACAATACCCAGGTAATTCATCTACATGAAATATCCACACTAGCTAAGAGATCTTTAGTTCTTTCTTTCAGCTCTACAGTTACATCTCGGTCTCTTCCACAACTCTGTTCTCTGTGTGTCGCAAGCACAATTATGAAATGTCCCTCCAAATTATCACTATTTTATACCTCATACATTTTGTGCTTAATGGTGGGCAGTCATTCTCTGAATAATTCATATTCTATGGCAAAGGCAATAGCAAGTCACTGCTTGACTTTGGTATAGAAACTTCCTCAGCAATTAAAGATTTTAGGTGTTAGAGATTCTCTGGCTGGTTTTGAAGAGTTGGGTGACCGGACTCTAAGAGGTCGTGTGCCCAGGATCGAAGAGCCAAGGCTAGGAGCTGAGGGTGCACCCAAACTCCCAACCAGAGCAAGTAAACTAACAAAACCAGCAACACAGTTTTCTGATCTGTAAGAAGTGAATTCTTTTAACAAGTTGATCATACTTGGAAGAAGAAGCCAAGAATCAAATGAGACACCTTGTTGTTACACTTGTGAGACTCTGGGCAGAGATCCCAACTAAGTAGGCTTCACTACTCCTGACCCCAAGAAACTAGGAACTAAATTGTTTTTAAATTACTATTTATGTAGTACTTTAATTACTCTACAGTCAAACAAAATTCAGTTTCAAATCTGTGTGTGTGTGTGTATGTGTGTGTGTGAGAGAGAGTTTGAAATAGGGTTTCGCTGTGTAGTCCTGGCTGTCACTGGGACAGCCCTGGAACTCACTCTGTAAACAAAGCTGGCTTCAAACTCAGAGATCCACCTGCCTCTGTCTCTCGAAGTGCTGGAATTAAAGACATGCATCACTACTGCCTAACTCAATAATAAATCTTTAAAAGTACACACACGCTCTTAGTCCACTCCTCCCTTAAATCCTCAATGCCTGTCCATATCACTCAGAAGAGAAGATCGCTGCCCAGGCTGTCAGGTCTGGTACCATTTACATCCTCTCTGCTTTTCTTTCCCACTGTTCTTGGCAACTGTGCTAGAGCCACACTGTTCCAGAGCATGCAAAATCTTGGAAATTACTCTCATCTCCTGGACTGCTCTCCCATATATCTGCAAGGTCTTCTGGTTTCAGTTGGGTCTCTACTCAGATACAACTCCCTAGAAACACTTTATCCTAGCAGCTTCACAAAAATATTTTTCTGCTTTTGGTCATGCTCAGTGTCTTTGGTTTATATTTCTTCTTCTAATGCATTAATGCTTATTTCCTTGTTGTTTCCACACATACTAGTATCTATAATAAATAGTACATAATAGGTGTTCCATAAACATTTGTTTACAAGAAATAGTGACAATTTTATGCACTGGAACTCATAGCAACCAAACATGAAACAGCAAAATTTAAAAAAGAAAAAGGCCAATTATAGAAACATTCCTAAAGTCAACTGTAAATCTTGCTTTTGCTGGATAACAGTAGAGCAGTTTATTATGAAGTTCTGCTGAAAGATACCAGGAAAGAATCAAGGTCTGAACTCTATGTTTTCTTATGTTATAGCACAATGGGGCTGAGCAGCTAAATTGCATTTTAAATAAACACAAACTACAGAGTGTGCATTAGTATGTAATATTTGCTATGCGGTAATTTTTGGAACAGAATATGATCTAAATGACTTCTTAACTTTCATGATGGAAAGGCAAAAGAAAAGAGGCCAGGTTAAAGTTAAGGATTTTATTTTTAGCAAAAATAAATAAATAAAAATAAACAAAAAAGACAAAACACAGAAAAAAGTAACTGAGGAGGCTCCTCATACAGAGGGCTCTAAAAGGCAGGCTGTTTCAATGACCAGGAGCAAAAAAATCAAAACTAGTTAGCCAATAAATGTCAAAGTTCTACACACACACACACACACACACACACACACACACCATGCACACTAAAAGGTAACAAGTATTAAATACATCTTACCTGTCTTAATACTGACAGGTTAAATTACTCTTATACTTAAGCATTATTATGTAAGTTCTCAAGATTTAGTATGCAGTGGTTAAAGCCTAGGATTATGCATCTGAGAAGGCAGGTGGAGCGTGTCATTCATCAAACCGAGTCTCTCTGAGTTGCGTTTGGGCAAGTTGCAGAAGACCATTAGATGATTTACCTGTAGCAAGCACTTCAGAATACTGAATGGGAACTCTAGGTAACGTAGGCAAATTATTCCTTTATCAAATCTTTCACCCATTCATTCCCCACTTGAGTTAGTACCCACTCCCATCGAGTTCTTGGGCTTGTCTACTGGAGGATTTAACAGGCTGTAATTTTTTTCAGCTAACTTGTCTACTTCATGTACACATGATTGCCAAACCAAGTCTAGCATACAGAAAAAGCAAATTAGGAATTTGTAAAATAGTCTTTGTGCATCAGACTATTTGTATACTATGCACTCTCTATTCCAAGTGGAAAGGAAAGCAATTCCAAACTCGGTAGGGGACAGGCCGGAGTTCAAGGTTGTTTGCTTGTTTGTTACTTGTTGGAGGGTGAAGTGTGGGCGGAATGTTAAATAAATCCACGTACGTCTGAAAGGAGGGGACACGGTGAAGAAAAGCGAACAAGAACCGTAAAAGTATACTGGTGTGGGCGTTAATGGACAGACATGATTCTGGCCAAGGGAACCCACATCCTGCTCCACTGAGTGATAGGCCTGAGCAAACTCGGGTGGCAGAGGAATCCAGGCACAGTAGGAAGGAAGAGGCTGCAAAAATCAATGGCTATTATCATAGGCATCTCCTACCACCATGTGGATAGAGTTGACTGTGTCCTGGACTTATTTGAATGTCTCTTATTCAGCACGGCTCTTAGACTTTGATGCAGAGGATTAAACAACTGTTTGTGGAATGAAAACACAAGTCAGTGTGACATCACCACTCAGTCATTTGTGACTACGCAGATTGACAGTTGCTGTTCTAGAGTGTAATCTATTTTACAAAGCACTCTGCATTGCAAAACATTACTTCAGTGGTCACTAGCACTAAAATTATGAAGTAAGAAAAATAAATGTAAAATAAAGAGGAAAGTAGTAAAATAGCATTCATATGCAAATTTCTTAATGTTTGGAGAAAACATACACAGAGAAAAAAGTGAGTGAATGATGTAAACAAAAGAATGAAAGAAAAGTCATTTTCCCTTGGATATCCTCTAAATACATTCTCTCTTTGACTCTCCCTCTTCTGTCCCCCATACCCTCCTCATTTTTTATTGGATTTATTTTTTTATTGGATCTTGCCTTGAAACATCAAATAATGGACAAAAATTACCAGAATATCGGCTGAACACTGATCTGACAAAAATCTCAAATTGCTATTACTTAATAAGATCTGAATTTTAAAACTTATACCTAACTGGTCATTAAAGGCTGAGATGTTCTGCAATAACACTCAGGATGCTCTAATTCTTAAATTTTTCTCATGCATCCCAGGTTTGGCACAAAAAAAGTTGTATCTCTCTCCATACTAATATATAACAATACTATATGAAATTTAAGTGATAATGAGGTGGACATTATAGTAATGTTTGCAGAATCTAGTCTGCACACACACACCAAAAAAAAACCTTCAATCAAGAATTCACACACTTAAGCCACAGCCTTATAAGTGATCATGGGATAGCTTTTTATATGCTAACAAGTATCCCAACCATAAATATTTAAAAATATTTTATTGATTCTTTGAGAACTTTATGCAATGTATTTTGATTGTATTTATCACCCTCCCCCAACTTCTTCCAGCTCTACTTTCACCTCTCTACCCACCCAACTTTTGTGTTCTCTCATTTAAAAGAAATTTTAAAATAGAAACAGCTGAATAGAATTTGTGTTGCCCAAATACTCTTAGATGTGGGACCTGATCTGGGACATGGTTGGTCTACCAGAGTCACACCACTAAAAACAAAAACAAAATAAAAAAAAAATCTGATTCTTTTTCTCCCAGGAGCCCTCAAATGCCTCGGCCAGGGGTGGGCTTCATGCCTTGCTCACTTACCCTTCATGTTGAGACTTTTGCCTGGCTTGAGCTTGCATTGGTCTTGTGCATGTGATAACATTGCTCTGAGTTCATATGTGTAATACCCTGATATGTCTAGAAAACACTGTTTCTTTGTCCTACATTGTCTCTGGGCCTTATAAAACTTCCACTCCCTCTTCCAGATGGTCCCTGAACTTTAAGAGGAGGGGTATGATACAGACACCCCACTTAGGGTTGAGCACTAGTCAATCCCTTCTTTTCTAATTGTAGACCAGCGGTGGGTCTAATTACCAACTGTGAAAAGCAGCTTCTCAGAGGCAGGTTGAGAGATGCACTGGTCTATGGCCATAGCGATGTCATTAATGAATTCTGGATGCTGTGTCCATTTAGCAGAAGAATAAATGATTCTCTCTAAGGCCTGTGACCTATCTAGCCACAGGTTTCTGACCCTGATGATGATTCCTTGTATGGGTTCCATCTCAGGGAGTGGTCCCTAAATCCAAACAGAAGGTGACTGGCTAATCCCCTAACATTCATACCACTATTGTACTAGTGGGCAAAGAGCCAACATTTTATAGTAAATTTTAATGTAAATGGTAGTAAAATAACTTAGGTTGAAATTTCAAACTGATAGGGACTTCTGTGTCAGCAGTGGTATTTATCTATGTTCTTTGAGAAATTCTAGCCAAATGTCCCAGTACCACTGTGAAATTTAAGGAAATCATCAGCTGAAGTTCAACATAAATACCCAGACTAAAACTTTCTTCCAACTTCCTGCTTAAAATTAGATACATTTTTCAATTTGGAAAATGTCTCCAACAAAATTCTTCAAAAATTTAGTGACAAAAAAAAACCTGTTTTATCAGATAGAGAAAGACGTACAGCCATACATTAGGTGGAAAAGGAATATGGGGGTCAGAGGGGTCAAGGACACCACAAGAAAGCATACAGAATCAACTAACCTAGGCTTGTAGGGGCTCACAGAGATTGAACCAACAACCAGGGAGCCTGCATGGGACTGAACTAGGTACTCTGCATATATGTTACTGTTGTGTAGCTTGTTCTTCTTGTGGGACTCCTAACTGACTCTGTTACCTGCTTCTGGGACCCTTTCTTCCTACTGGTCAGCTTTAATAGGAGAGGAGGTAGCTAATATTACTTGATCTTCCATGGCTGACTCATACACATGAGAGGCTTGCCCTCGTCTGAAGAGAAAAGAAGAGGAAAGGATGGGAATGAGAGATGGGAGGGGATAAATTAATTAATTAATAGGAAAAATTTTAAAGTTCTTTTTAATTTAATAAATTTAAATTTATAACAGATTAATGGAGAAAAGACAACATAACAGAATCTAATGATATTGAGATAATAAAATATTATTACTTTAGCTATCAGTAATCAGAACCTGATAATTTTGGTATAATGAAATCAATAAAAAGAACAAATATGATTTTAAGCTACTAGCGATATACTTTTGTCCAGATCTCCTTGTGGACTCAAGATTTATATATCTGATTGCTGGTTACAATTATTCTATTAGGTTAATAAGAAGAAGAAGCAAACTTCATTTTAAAAACTTTGATAACTAATAATAAGAAATAATAAGAACAGGAACCCTGAGTCAGAATTGTGAACTAAAACAGAAAGTCATCTGGAAGTATTTGTGGTGAACGGAAAAGATTCTCACAGGGAAGTAAGGAGGGGAAAGGGGCAAAGGATTCTTCTTAAATGCGACAAACCTAGGTTTGATTGATGGAAGCCATGGGGAAGGAAATGAGTGAACAGAAAGAGGTTGAATCTGATCTCTTCTCAATGAGCAGCCTGTAGACTTTCACTAAAAATTAGAATTATGGTTTTTAATGTTCTTCTGAGGGTTGGGCTATTGGTAGATACTGTGGATTATCAACATGGTGAAAACCATAGATGTGTCTTAAATATTTATGACACATTTAATAAATGTGGAAGAACTTGGTAAATGAGTGGGGAGTCAATTATGACTGGATATCTGAGACAACAGACACAGAAAACACGAGGAGAAAAAGTAAAGCCAAGGGAACCTAAATCTGAACTGCAAATCTAAGAGAAAACAGTATTAAGATAGTCACAAAAGGATGGATTCACAACAATGAGAGACTATACTGAACTAAATATTATGCACATACGGCAGGGCCCATGGTGTCACACTGAAAATGATCTTTGGATGTTATTTTCTAACTCCAAAGTTAATATTGTTAGAATAAGCAATTTTACAACCATAGACTGTATTTGCAGCGTGAATCAGAGATGGTAGCATAGAACAAAAGGGTACTCAGCAGCTTGCCATGAAAACCAGACTGACAGTGGTTCTCAGAGACAGGGACAAGCATAGACAGAGAGCTAGTCCTCACACATGTGTGTTTGGTTTTATTAAGTTTTATATTTGGGGGCAAAACCAACAGTCTTGATGGACAGCCAGAGGGCATGTGGTTGCCAGAGTAAGCAGCCATCAGTAGAAGTGGGCAATGAGAGGATAAAAAGCTTGAGAACTGGAGGTCCTGGCAATTTAGTGGTTTGAATGGGAAATGTTTCCCATAAGCTGCTGTGCTGGAACTCGGTGTCTCCAAATGCTGGAAGAAGTTTATTACTTGGGAGTGGAGTCCAATAGCCTGGCCCTGTTTCCTGTTTTCTCTCTCTGCTTCCTGTGTGGGCATACACAGGGTTCACCCAGATTCTGGCTCCTGCCACACCTTTGTGGTATTGCCATATTTTCCCTTCCAGGAAGGTCTCTACATGTCATTCCTAAGTTGTCACTTTTTGCTGTGCATTTTTGTGGCAGAAACAGAAGAGGAACCAATAAGCTCCCTTACTCTGGTGTCTAATCTGCAACAGGAAGAAAAGGTAAATTTTTAAAGAGCTATAGAACAATTACAATTCAGGCTTCCTGTGCAAATATAAAATATAAATATAAAACGAAAGGCTCATAGTTCTGAACCCAAATCTTGAAATGAGCCAATTGCACCAGTCTGGTATGAAACCTTAAATCAGGAATGAAAAAAAAATCAGAGTAAATTTAACCAGCTCAAGAAATTCTACATAGTTCTTGTTTTTCTGGCCTCTCTGATAAATTGCCATTTTTAAAAGGAAAATGAGACTCAAAGATAGTAACATTGATTAGTGGTATAGATTCTATATTTACCTATATTGTTCACATGGGTTCATTTTCATATTCAGGCTTTAGACTGAAGACAATGAAAGATGATCATTGTAGCAATTTTTCGCTAGTAGCAGTTGCATTAACTATTTTCTCTCAATGAAAAGCAAGCGAACTACGTGAGGAAAAGATTGAAAGAAAGAGAGGAAGACTTTTGATGCTGATGTCTGGCTAATGCCAATGAAATAAAGAAATGCAGAAGAGTCAGCCTTAGAAATTATTCTGGTTTGGGAAGGAGTGGTGATGGTAACTGATGATGATGTTGATGCTGCTGCTGCTGCTGCTGCTGCTGCTGCTGCTGCTGATGATGATGATGATGATGATGATGAAGATGCTGATGATGATGGTGCCTGACAGCCACTGAAAATTCTCCTTTGGCCACCAACTTTCCTCTTCCTTCCATAATTGATCAGCCAGGTACTTAAAACAAAAATGTAGCCACATAACAACACATGTCTCCGACATGACAGCAGCACCATGTCTTTCTCCCATGCTTATTACACATAGGTTTATACATATAAGGCTCAACTGTGACTCTAATCCCTAAGTCTGGCATGATGGCTCAAGATTCAAGTTTGAAATCTGAGACACAGCTACATCCCAGAATCCTCCGTTCATGACAGGATCTATTTATTATAGTGCTGCATCACTGTTTTTTTATTTATTTATTTTTTACTTATTAAAGATTTCTGTCTCTTCCCCACCGCCGCCTCCCCTTTCCCTCCCCCTCCCCCAATCAAGTCCCCCTCCCTCATCAGCCCAAAGAACAATCAGGGTTCCCTGCCCTGTGGGAAGTCCAAGGACCACCCACCTCCATCCAGGTCTAGTAAGGTGAGCATCCAAGAAACTGCCTAGGCTCCCACGAAACCAATAGGTACAGTAGGATCAAAAACCCATTGCCATTGTTCTTGAGTTCTCAGTAGTCCTCATTGTCCGCTATGTTCAGCGAGACCGGTTTTAACCCAGGCTTTTTCAGACCCAGGCCAGCTGGCCTTGGTGAGTTCCCGATAGAACATCCCCATTGTCTCAGTGTGTGGGTGCCCCCCTCGCAGTCCTGAGTTCCTTGCTCGTGCTCTCTCTCCTTCTGCTCCTGATTTGGACCTTGAGATTTCTGTCCGGTGCTCCAATGTGGGTCTCTGTCTTTGTCTCTGTCTCCTTTCATCGCCTGATGAAGGTTAATATCCAGGAGGATGCATGCTGCTCAAAGGGTCAGCACTTTCTTTAACTCCTATGTAGAGTAACTGAATTCAATTGCTAAATATTGAAACGGTCTCTTGTATCAGATCCCCTAGATGCAGGTTACTGATCACATGTGAAGGCCAGAAAAGAATTTGTGACTCTCCTCTGGCTGCAATCAAATTCACGGTTTAGAATCCTAGCGGATTATCCTCAGACCCTGTCAAATTGAAGTGCTCCTAAATGCAGTTTTTAATGTTCTTATGTTTACTCATTCAGTAACTACTTAGGAGAGGTTAGCGTTAGCTAGAAAATGAGGCTTAATACAGAATTTTCAAAGATGAATGAAGCGTTTGCTATCAAGGGACTCACACTAGAGCAGGCAAACATCACAAGCTGTCACAGTGCTATCTACTACGTATAATGGAAATGTGTGCAGAGTATTTCAGAGACACTAAGAGGACATAACCAAGATGGGGCCAAAGACAAATAGGGCTTCCTATAAGACAAGATGCTTGGGATAAGTCTTACAAGATGGACAAATATCCAACTGGAGACAAGGGAAGAACTCTGGTTGACACTATCCAAGGAGAGTATAGCATCCACACAATAGAGATATTGTGGCCGTTTGGAAAGAATGCCAGAAATTATGATGTTGAGACATGAGATACAAGACCTAAAATATTAAAAATCACTATCAAGGGATACACTTGCACAAACTCAAATGTATTTTAAATTATATATACATTATTCAGCCTGGTTAACATTCCTTTCTCCTCTATTTAGTACAGTAGAACAAAGCAGATTTTTTTTTTTTTTTTT
>NW_026067933.1:3512234-3589348 GCF_014885135.2 Alexandromys fortis
TAATGCCTCCAGAAGATCCTTTATTGTATAGGATTGTTTTGGCTATCCTGGGTTTTTTATTTTTCCATATAAAATTGATTATTGTCCTCTCAAGATCTGTGAAGAATTTTGATGGGACCTTGATGGGAATTGCATTGAATCTATAAATTGCCTTTGGTAGAATTGCCATTTTTACTATGTTGATCCTCCCAATCCAAGAGCAAGGCAGGTCCTTCCATTTTCTGGTATCCTCATCTATTTCTTTCTTCAATGCTTTAAAGTTCTTGTCAAATAGATCTTTCACTTCCTTGGTTAGAGTTACCCCGAGATATTTTATATTGTTTGGGGCTATTGTGAAAGGTGAAGCTTCTCTGATTTCTCTCTCTGCTTCTTGCACAAACTCAAATGTATTTTAAATTATATATACATTATTCAGCCTGGTTAACATTCCTTTCTCCTCTATTTAGTACAGTAGAACAAAGCAGATTTTTACATCTAATTAAAAAGTAGGTTCCTCACTTCACCTCCGCATGACTGCATACAAATGCACTGTCAGTAAACCAGGGCAAGGTACTGAGCAGGTACTAAGCAGTGAAGGTGGGAATCACAGAAGCCCTAAGGAAAGCTTAGGACCTCCGCGATACTGTAACTGAAGCAGGGAAAGAGGCAGGCTGGCCAGAAGAAACCAGACCTGTGAAACGCTGAATTGCCAGTGACCTACGCTTTCAGACTGGCACTATCAAACAATCACCACCACACGGCTAAAAGGTGTTCGTGACAGTTGAACGAGAAAAACTCGCCAATCCTCACTTCTCCAATGAAAAACATAGAAATTCGACTAGTAACATGCCAAAGTATTGCACACAGGACATCTCCAATGGCGGTAGAGAAACTAAAGTTGACACATGGTTACCACCACCTCCACCCTTAGAAGACATAGCTCCTACTCCACACCACAAAAGACATCTGACCAAAACCCGGACCTTGATGCATGTCTGAAAAAATTAATTGACTTAGCAAATAACATTCATTTTACATGAATTTACTCTAATTCAATTGGTTTGAAAAAAGCTTGTAGAGCAGAACGTGGAAAATTCCTCTAGTTTTAAAACTCAATTCAACGATAACCCATAATGCCTTATAAAGAATCATTTGGCTCTTACAATCGTCCAATCAAAACTGTATTCCATGAGTTATTTTTGGAGACCATTTTCACATTTAGAGCCTTGATGCGTATCTGGGAAACGAATGTTGGCTCTGAATGTGTCATCTTTCTATATTTAGCTTTATTTGGCCTTCTTATCCTGTTCTCTAGACTGGCAGGGGTCTGCTACTTGCCTTAGTTACAGATTTTTAGTTTTTGACACGCTTATTATTTCCAAATCTGGAAATATAACTATAAATTTTCCTCGTCTTGGCATCTTTGCGCCTTCCTTGAGCATGCGCATGCGCTGAACATCGCCCCTCCTCTTTCTTTCCTGGCTAGGTTTTTCCTATTATGTAGTCCTAGCGCTACTGTCTCCCTCTGCTGTGCCTATTCTCCCAGCACTCATCCCGCTGTAAGTTTCTTCTCTTCTCATTTGTTTTCACCTTTCTTCCGTAATAGAATGTAAGCTTAATCAAAACAGGTGCCTTAGCAGTCTTCCAAACTGTGAAACAAGCTGAGAAGCACCTAGTACTCTTTCCATCACCGTGGTCAGCACCTATCTTTTCACCTAGTACTCGGAGTGGTACTCGAAGCCGGCAGGAAAAAAAAAAAAAAAAGCAAACTCGCATCTTTAGAAAAACAAAAACATACAGAGACACATTTCACAAAGGCAGATGGCCATCAAAGTGGACAAGCCCACCAAAACTCTCCCGGCATTTCCCAATGGCTTAAGAGAGTTCAGTCTATTATAACACAGAATAACATAATAGCAAAACCATCATAAAAACATTGGCCCTCTCCAATCATGATGGGAGTATGAACAAGACCTTCCAATAAGGTCCTTTATGGCAACATTGAGTTTGGTGACAGCTCTTTTGGTTGTCGTATCAACGGATAACATTTTATTTCCTGCATCCTTTTCTGACTCTCACAATCTCAACACTCTGGCCACTTGTAGTGGCTCATATGGTCTCCCTCAATTTGAATGTATCTGATGGTTCCTCATGAGAGATTCAGGTTCTGCGATTTTATTAGGAATGTCACCAAAAAGGAATGCGCTTTAATCACTGTGCTTTAGTCACGGGGAAGTCTATGGGGCTCATCATTGCTGGTGTTTTCTTTGATCACCCGATAAAAGTGGCATGTCAGGGAAGCATGAGTTCTTCCACTACAATGCCACACTCCTTCTCTTAATTAGAAGGTATCTTGTATGTGTGTAGGGGGGTCAGGGGGGATAATTTGAAACTACATCTATACCTGAGAATTCTCCATCAACTAACTTTTTTTGGTTCTTGATTATATATTGGCTAAAACCCATTTCTTCGTTGATTCACTAGGTACAAGGAGTTGCTACAGTTATTGATTGGAGTCCTACAGGATCAGGATCTTTGTTTCCCCTTTTCTTTCTAATACTGATTCTTTTCAAATAAACAGAATAAGAGCCGCGTGCCTGTTCTTAGGGTTGATATAGGAAATCAATAGTTCCTAATGAGACTTTGAAATCCTTCTCAGAATTATATTCACCCTCATCCAGACCACTGTAGCTTCGTGCTAGGGTCCAGAAAAGGTTCTCACGGCTGGAGTTAACACTAAATACACATGAGGTGCTAAATTAACCCACATGGGCAAACAGTGCATCTGTGTAGCTGAACAGCTCTTCCCAGATGTATAGCTAATATCTAGGTTCACCTCCTTCCAACTTCTTTGTTTAGAACGAAAGTTTTTGTTTCAGCTCCAGGAATTTCAATCACCTCTGCCTACTGCTTTAAGAGGTATTTGTCAGACTTCCCTATCATTATCCATTTGACTAAAATCAAACAGTATATACATGCTGGGTGGAGTGCAGGGTTCTCCGTGAGTAAGGGAGATGTCACAATCAGGGCAGGATGCCTTCAGAATCTTCATGACAATAAGCCGAACAAACCGACAAGTTGCTTATTACACATCTTTAAGAAAATGATCCTGTTAGTAAGTCTAAGACGCTTTCAAGGGTGGTGGAGATGAGGCAGCTTTTAAGCTACAAGGGCTACTGCATGGCTTATAAGGAACAGATAACTCCTCCCTGCACTGGACATGGGTTGGGATGCTGTGCAAAGCATGCTGCCTCCAAGGTGTTGAAGGGAGGAAGTACAGAATGCAAATGAGGAAGCATGACTGGCTGCAAAGCGAAATGAGAAGGTTGGCTCAAATGATTTTGGAGGCGCTCCTACATGGTGCAAGTCATTACGAGGTGCAGCACGGTAGAGCTTGGGAAACTCCCTGGTGGCATACAATGAATCTTTTTAAGCCAGTGAAAACCTGATTTCGAGCAAATTGGGTAAGGGTGGGGAAGTATTATGAACCTTTCCACTTTGAAAATATATAGATAATTACTGTTTAATTAAAACAAACTGGTTTCGTCTTAGAAATCCTCATTTATTTACTTAGAGCAGTGGGTTTAATCTCTATAATTTTGGAAACTCCCCAGAGGCTAATTATCTAAAATGACTTTCCTTGACACTCAAGAATGGTAGACAGTCACCATGAGTCATTTCTTTCCCAACAGGCATTTTAGAATGCGAGTACCATGAGGGACACTTCGTATTTTTCTTTCTTTCTTTCCTTTGTGTCGCTATGTATCTGGCAGATAGGCATGCTCAATTAAGAAGTATTAAGTGAATAAATGATAAAATGATTATGCATAAATTCAGGCTCTAAGATCCATGACAAGTCAGTTGTGCTGGGTGTGGTGGCTCTTCCTTGTAGCCCCAGCCCTTGAGACGTTGTGAGCTGATGCACAAGGATTGCATACATTCCCAGTTGGGCAACATAGTGGGTCGCAGACCAAGATGGATCACAGTGTATGATGCTGCATCCAAAACCAAAGCAACAAAACAAAACCAACCTCACAAGGATGTTCTAAAAAGTTCTCTGTTACAGGATTGGGAAGCGACATAGCTTTTTTTTTTAAATGGATAATTATTACAAAGTTTCTAATACACCCCAAAGGCCTGGAGACTAAAATCTGGGGAAAATCAAGCCAGTGATGGAAAGTGTAATTGGTCTGTGTAGCAGTCAGCCATTTGTCTTATGTCGTTGACAGCGCTGCCTTGAAAAGTGATGATGAAATGATTTACTCAACTCCAAACTGCTAATGCAGCAAAGGATGAATAAGCACCCACACAAAACAAAATCAAGAAATACGTTGTGAGTTTTAAAGGCACCACTACATTATGCCGCCCACAGAACAAACTCTTAGGTCATTATTAACAAAAATATACTGTTGGAGACATATACTACTAGGATTTAAAAACTTAAAAAAAAACCCACAGGAATGGATAGTATCTCATTCTCTATCTCTCTTCTCTGTCTCTCTCTCTGTCTCTCTCTGTCTGTCTCTGTCTGTCTCTGTCTCTCTCTGTCTCTCTGTCTCTCTGTCTCTCTCTCTCTCTCTCTCTGTCTCTCTCTCTCTCTCTCTCTCTCTCTCTCTCTCTCTCTCTCTCTCTCGCACATGGAACATGTGGAGGGGTGGTCAGGGTCAGGAATCTCCAGATTCTCTTGTTCTCTTTTGTACATGCTAGCTAGCTGACCTGGGCACTAACAGAGGATGCTCTTGCCTCCTCCTCTGCATACATAGGAGTACTGTGATGACAGAGAGAGGCACCTGGGATCATGTCTGTCTTTGCATGGGTTCTGGAATGCACACTCAGGTCCTCATGCTTACATATCAGACACTTCACTTACGATCTCCCCAGCCAGAAAGCAGAATCTTGATATTAGCAGGACACAGGATCTCTTGAAGTCAAAGAATTTTTTTTTAAAAAAAAATCAATATATAGTAGTTCTCATTCTTTTTAGAACTCTTAGTGCATATAATGCATTTATTCATCTTCATCCCCCACTCCTTCCCTGAACTCCTCCCAGACAAGCCTTGCACCCCTACACCCCTTCCAAGTTGTCAGATACTTTATTGAGTCTAATTCATGCTGTCCATATCCTCACGGCTGTGGGACCGTCTGCGAATGCCTGGCTGACCTACCAGGGCCAACACACTTTACAACTGCTTTCTAAATTTGTTTCTCTGTGTCGTGGCCCAGTGCAGCTCTCAGACGTCACGACATAAGTTTCTTTGTCCAGTGGACAGTGGCTCAAGCCTGGCAGAGAATAAGTGACCATAGATTGCTGCATCACAAGAGGGACATATGTATCCACTCCCTCTGCCCAAGGCTCAGGGACCGTCTCTGAATACAGTGAAAACATCGTAGTAGCCATAGGCTGGGAAGGACTGGGGCAAAATGGCATCTGGCAGACCTGACAGGACAGCAGCACCCAGGAACTCACCAGCTATTGCTGCTGGTCCAAGACCAAGGCAGCGAGCATTCCAGCAGAGGTGGAGGGGCTAAGACCTCACCCCTAGCCGAGAAGCTACCGCCTGTTGATTTCTGCTGGTGGCGGTAGAACCAATTTTCTTTAAAGAATCTTTTCAAGGATTTATTGTAATTTAAACTTTTGCCTATGTATCTGCCCAAATGTGTTTGGGTACTGCGGAGGACAGGAAAGGGTGTCACACACCCTAAAGCTAGAGTTACAGGAAGTTGTAAACCCCAAGATGTCAGTGCTAGGAACTGAACACGAGTCCTCTAAAGAGCAGCAAGTGTTCTCCACTGTTGAGTTATCTCTCCGGCCCTAAAGACTCTTCTTCTAACAGGTGCTTTCCTTTGAAACCACTGGGCATAAATCAGCCCAGAGGGAATGAGCAACAAGAGGGCTCCTAACCGACCCACAAATGAGGGAAGCCTACAAGACACAGCGAGGCCAGGAACTTCTCCATGTAATGGGCCCCACCCAGAAAATACTGGGAGCATACTGCAAGTTGCAGTACCAAGTATTTATCTCTTCCTGACACAGATTAAGGTCTGGATGTTAGAAGATGCCTACATAGGGCACAGAAGCAATCACACTGTCTTTTATGCCACCTCGTCCGCGGAGCTAAAGCACTTCCAGCAGCGCAGAAACAGAGTGTTCTCTTCCTCTTTTTTGCTCTCCCGCTTCTTCCCTTTGCAAATTAAAACAACATAAGCTAGGATGGATCCCGTTTCTAGACACTGAAAAACGAGACGTCTTTTTTCAGCAGCACCGGGGAGACCTGATAATGTGTTAGATATTAAAGGGTGACTGCTATCTCCACTTCCTGAACGAGAAACGATGGTGATCACCCCTGGCAATCTTTTCTTTTCAGTAATCCCTTCAGGTAAGTCTGATAGATTCTGAAATTTAGAAACCTGACTTAGATTATATGGTATCTATATTTAATCTTCCCTTCATCCTTTACTGTTGCAATTGCTTTGGGGGAAACTTCACTTTGAAGAGCAGGAACAAGCTATGAAAGTTTAGGACTATTCCTGCTAAGAAAACGAAACCTTCAGGAACCCCATACTTTACATTAAGGGCTATGTATGTCACCTATACACAAAACACTTTCCTAAGTCAGGCCCCAAGTTTTTATTTGGTGTGTCCACTTACTATGCACAAGTGTTTGTTGTACAACTGTCTGTAATACTTTAGCATAATTTTAACACTTTAAACATAATAAACAACTGCCCATTGATAACATATATAATATTAGCATATATAGATTTCGCTGCACCTTATAATATATTTCAAACATGGAAAAATTTTATATATATATATATATTTGGCAAAGTTTAATACCTTTCAAGCCAACAGCTGCTGTCTGCTTAATTGCTTAACATTAGAAAATTGGAAAGAAATGTGATTATCTATCTAAGGCCAAGTATTAATTAGGATCAAATAAATATAGTTCCTTAGATCTCCATGGTATCTAATCTATATCAGCATCTTGCAGTGAGAACTCATAAATGAATAAAGGCAGGCCAGATACATTAGAGGACTCTGCATCATATGCCAGAACTCAATTTTCTACTCAATTTACTTTAAAAAATGTTGGTGGCATAAAAACACAGCAATTGGACCTAGATTTTAAATCAGTGCTTTTCCCTTGTGCTCAAGCATGAATAAGCAATCGTCAGAATGCAAGTAATAGCAGGGTTATTATAATTTACCTACTAATGTACATCCTGAGGGGCCAGGGATGGAATCATTACTAAGTCATAGGACTCTCTCCCCATCTGTGCTCTGAAACTTCATAAGCATTTGCTAAGCTGCTTTTCTTCCTTGTAGTCATAGACATTAAAGACATGATTTTTCTGGGAAGCAATAAATGATAGAGACGATTCCGTCACCATGAATTCTCCCAGAAAAAGAAAACACTCTTTCAGACTGGTGGAGGCAGAGCAAAGTGAGCCAGGAATGCTGGCTGTGGAAGAGGCGGTCCTTTTCTTCAGTGGTATAGCCACTGTTAAGTTTCCCACGCCATGAATGCACGCAGCCATGTAAACAATATTAAATTCTGTGGGTCACATGCACACAAAACCCAAACAAACAAACAAAGGAAGACATAAAAATGGGAGGAAGATTTGTTAGGACTTATAGGGTTCAGTGGAAATGGGAGGGAATGAGAGAGATGAATGGAGCGTGTGTGTGTGTGTGTGTGTGTGTGTGTGTGCATGTGTGTGTGTTTGTTTGTGTGAAAATGAGCAAAACACTCTGCATACATGTACAAAACTATCAAAGGATTTTTAAAATGCTTTCCCAAGCTGGGTGTGGAGTACATGCCTGTAATCCTAGCACTTGGGAGACCAGGGCAGAAAAATTACCGTGAACTCAAAGCCAGCCTGAAACATAGCAAAGATCTGTCTCATAAAACAAAACAAAACAAAAAAAAAACAATCAAGCGTTCCCCTATTTTAGTTTTGTACCTGCTATGGAAGATTTAGGCAATCTGGCAATATTTGCATTGGCAATAAAGTCGACAGAGTTAAAAACCAAAACCAATGCCGGAGTGGGACGGGTACTCTGATCTATAGCTCAGTAATACTGTCATTAGTTTGCAGAGAACCTTAAGCTGCCCGGTGGGTAGGGACGGCTCTGAAACCCATTTGAGGGCATATCCTGATTGTGGGTTTCCTGCGTCATTGTTCTCACTTCTTAAAAGACTCTCCCCCATGGTGGATGATGGACAGAATGTGGCTGAGCTGGCAGCCATTCAGACAATCACTATGAGAGATTGGTTCTCGCTGAGCAGGGATAATGATTTCAGATTGTGAAACGAATTCAGAGCGAGGTTGCTGCCTCTCACCAGAGGAGAAAATCAAGTCATGAGATACTGGAAGTGTCCAAGGTAGAATCCTGGCTAGACGGAGTCTTAGCAAAATGCTAATACATAGCATGGCCGCTTCTCTAAAAGAATATTCTCTTGGGAAGTTTCCCCTACTTTGTAAAGACATACATGATTCATGGTCGTTCTGCCTTGACTGATCAGTAGAGTAGTTCACAGTGGCACAGGCCACTGAGACACAAAAGAATTAGAGTCAGAGTGGAGAGCCACGTAGACATGGAAGGCTTTTCTTCCGTCTTCTTAAGCCATCCTAAGAGTGAAATTAATTACACTTATATTGTACAAGATAGACATTTAATTCCTTTTCTCCCAATTCAGTTACAAAATGAATACATGTCTGTTAAAAAAAAAAAAAACAGAAGAAAGAGGAACAAAAGGATGAAAATGAGAAGCAGCTACAATTCCACTTTCCAGAAGCGGGTACCTTTAACACCTTCCTTAAAACAATGCACTGGGAAGACAAAATGCTATTGCATGTGGTGTTGAGGAAGCCAGCATAATCAATATTTACATGGGAATTCAGAGCTTCATTGCTTCCATTTACTGCCCAGTCACCGAAGCAGAAGGAGCCCCTGTGGCTACAGGATGCTCAAGGATACTCAACAACCACCCCCAGGTGTCAAGACCTGCATCCCAGTCAGAGTCTCTGGTTACTTTGTAACTCCTGGCTATCACTTCATCTCTGTTCTTTTGGAAACCCAGGACTTGGGGCTTGGTGGCTTTGCTCACGCATGTATTCATCTAGGCTGAGCACTGTATGTCTGACTCTCTGAAGAGGGCACAGGCATGAAGTGTACTGCTAGCCATGTCACTGTTACAACAAAGAGGACACAGTTATGGTACTTTAGAGCAGAGATAGGGTCTTCTCAGGACAGGGAATGAGAGGCAGGAAAGCGGCACTTGAAGGGCCGGAGACAAGGCAAGACATCCAGGAACAGCTAGAGTTGGAATCTTGCTTTCAAAGGTGCTGACACCAGAGTAGGCATAGGGAAAAGCAATTGTGAAAACTGGAAAAATATAGCTGGGCTCGAACTGGATTATTACAACCACTCTGTGACACACTATAGTGAGGAACCCATTTTATCATTCTGTGAGTAATGGGGAAAAAGAGAGGGTGTGTGTGTGTGTGTGTGTGTGTGTGTGTGTGTTATGTGAGCACAATCCCCTACCCAGTGTGTATGTGTGTGTGTTACATGACCATACTTCCCTATCTAGTGTGTGTGTGTTACATGAGCACACTCCCTTACCCAGTGTGTGTTACATGAGCACAATCCCCTATCCAGTATGTGTGAGTGAGTGTGTGTTACATGAAAACACTCCCTTACCCAGTGTGTTACATAAGCACACTTCCCTGTCCAGTGGAATACCTGAGCAGAGCCTGCCGAAAGGTACCCACTTCGCCTTTACTTTTTATTTGTCATTACAAACCCAGGACCTCATTCTTATATAACAAGCAGTTTACACACTGAGCCATCAAGGGACCTGAAAACTCAGAGAATATTTTTAAAATATGTATACTTTAAAAACAACCTGGCCCAAGACAAATCATTGAGTATTAGAGATGTATGTGACTTTGTTAACTTGATTGGGCACGTCATGCATGCCAGGCACTATTTGTAAGTGGTTGGTGAGTACAGACTAACATAACCCCGTCAGTCCCTTTGAAGTAGGCATTTATGATGACTGTGGAGCCCGAATTTAAAAGAGATAAAGGTGGAAGCCAGATTTGAAGTTGAACAAGTAGATCAACCACACAGCATTTACTCTGCCTACCAGGAGAACCAGTAGAAGGACATCCACTAATCCTGCTGTTAGAACACACCCAAGCCAGTCATGAGCATCTCACAGTGAACTCCCTGCAGAGATGTGGGAGATGCCCATTAGAGCTTGTCTACTTGCAAACCCTCCCACTTTGGGGAGCATGGAAGACTTCCCTTCTGTCCTTGGAGGGCTCTCACTTTCTTCTTCCATTAGTTTACCAGCAGAAATACTGGTATAAAATCAATCCATACATTTTTTAGACACAAATGTCAGTGACTAAAAGTTTAGGTCATTGACAATAAAAATATAAGGTTACCTAGAATTCTAAATAGAATAAGGATTATAGGAAAAATTCATATCTCATGAAGATTGCCTCTCATGTTCCTAGTTTGGGTCAAAAGGCAGGGAGGCCCCCATAGGGCTGGAGTCTGGAGATTTCTCCCTTCCCTGTAGGTCAGGACAGCTACTCCCTTTACCTAGAGCATCCTTTGCAGTACTAAGATGACTGCAGTCTGTCCTCCGGCTCAATTTAAGCTCCCTTTCTCCAGCCATCTCACCTAAAATCCTCAGGCTATTTTGGAGTCTGGGGACCCAGGGCTGCCACAGTCTACCACGGAGGCACAGACCACACTTTTAAAAATCTCACTGTTATACAGTTTGCACACTGCTTACAGCTCCCGCCCACGGCTGGCTCCCTGATGTCCTGCATCTTCTCGCTCCTGGCACATACTGATGAAACTCAGGATCTCACCACTTTACATTTCCCCTGTCAATGAGGTGGGGATGCCATTAGAGTAGCGGGCAAGCCTGGGGAACTGATAAGACGCTGACTCCTTTACATTCTAATACTGGGTGATTAAGGTAAACATCTCAGCAACAGAGAGCTTAGTAAGTTATATGCACAAAATGTAGTTGATTAAAAAAAAAACACTCAGGGATTTTGAAAATGAAAAACCATGCAAAATTTATTAGAAGGAGGTGCTGCATGCAGATCATACATTCTAGAGACACTCATGGAATATGTAAAGATGGGAACCATGCATGTAAAGGCTACATAAGCCATTGATCTGCAAGATATAAGCTGTCTAGTATGGCACACACCATGCTTAGATTTCCCTTTGGTACTAATTCAGGGGTGTGTGTCACTCTTTCTGTTTCCAGGTTGCAAAGTTCTACAAAACACAAACTTTTTTCTTTTCAGTTTCTCTGCAAATTGTATATAGCCCAACAGTCACTCCCCTCTATCTATCTATCTATCTATCTATCTATCTATCTATCTATCTATCTATCTATCTATCCATCCATCCATCCATCTATCTATCTATCCATCTATCTATTGCATATATCTTTTGTTTTTAGGAGGATCTGGAATAATCCTCTAAAATCAGGACATTGGTAGTCATAATTCTTCCAAGATGAAATAATTCCGTGTCCCCAGTGACACAGAAGAAATAGACTACCAATTACCAAATATGTTTTTGGTGCCTATGAAAGGTGAGTTTCTGTTTTAGACAAAGAGATACAATTAAAAAAAACGGTCCCATAGACATGTATGCTTTCTGTTGTTCCACAGATTTAATTAAAATACATTTGCCTGGAACAACATCCACAAACTGTTAGCGAAATCAAAGCAGCTACAGAGAGCAGCAGTACATAGAGGGAGATGCTCTCGGACTGTCAGGAGGACAATTTAATACACACAAACAATAAGATGAGGCATAATTACTCCTGATGAAAATAGGGAAGAGAAAGAAGAAAAAAAAGAGAATGCTCCCTAAATGGATCAGTGTAAGTACTTTATAAGGATGTTCTTTGTAATGAATGCAAGACCTTATAAATATTAGATAGGCTAGCCTTTCGTCAGCCTAAGACCCACTATGTCTTCCTTTAGGACTTTGGAGCCATCTTTCTGATATGCAGAAACCTCGTTAGAGTGCCAGGTCTAACACAACTCCCAATGTTCATAGAAAGACAAGGACCCAATTTCTGCAAGCCCCTTGTGCCAATCTGTAATGGTTGTCCTCTGGATAAAGCGAATCTGTCAACACAGGTAGTCATTCCAATTGCCAACTAATTACTGGATGAATACCATATGACCAAAATTACTGTCAAGTCTTTCTATATGAAGGTTAATTATAGTTTATCTTGAAAATATGGATCTAGTAAGTTATGTTTGATTGATTATGAACTGCAGAGTCCTTTGCAATCTCATGGAGAGATGTCCTTTCATGCCTAGCACATATTCTTCATGATCATCCCATAACTGATCCCCTATCTTCTCTATATCCTCATGGAAAGAATTTCTGAGTTAAGATAAACTTTTATTTTTAGCTATATTTTCTCCAACAGAAGACATTAATAGCAATTACTTCTGGAGGTTAAAATAATTCCAACTATTCTGCATACATACATACACATACATATGTATAATTTCTTATCTTAAAGAACATGTTTCTTCATGCATAAACATATGCCAAACTGACACAGTGCACACCAGGGAAAATAATCTGGATGCTTATACTTCGTAGACCCAGCACTGAGGGTAGGTGACTACAAAGGCATACATAGTAGTTTTCCCCCCACTAGGTCTCTAATGCCTGGGTGTGATCGGTTGTTCAATTTATCATCAGAACTTACTCTACTAAATTAGAAAGCTGTAGAGCTAGAGCATCCCCTAGTGCACTTGGTTGTTTGTGTGTGTCAACTTGATACAAGCTGGGAGTCATCAGAGGAAGGAGCCTCAGTTGAAAAAAAAAATGCCTCGATGAGATCCCACTGTAAGGCATTTTCTCAATTAGTGATTAATGGGGAAGGGCCTAGTTCATCGTGGATGCTGCTATCCCTGGCCTGCTGGTCCTGGGTCCTACAAAGGAGTAGGCTAAGCAAGTCATGGTAAGCAAGTCTGTAAGCAGCTCCCCTCCATGGCCTCTGCATCAGTCCTTACTGATTTCCTTCAGTGATGAACAGCATTGCTAAAGGGTAAGCCAAAAAAACCCATTCCTCCCAACTTGATTGTGGGTCACGGTGTTTCATCACAGCAACAGAAACCCTAACTAAGACACCCTAGGCAAAAAAAAAAAGTGCAACCTATGAGTATAAGAGTCCGATTTTAAGTTGTTGCTGCTCCTGACTGGAGACCATCAGTTGTCACCTGGGCACGTTCTACTGGCTGTCACAATACCTTCTATGCCTCTTCTGACCGACCCTGGTGTCTAGCTTGGAACCCTGAGTGTTTTAACTTTCCTGTGTTTCTGTGTTCCTTTCTGCCTTTTTCAAAAAGAGCCCCATGTTGGAGTAACTTGGGTTATGTCGTTTGCAGGGCAGAATGTGCAGGCATTTTATGGGGAGGGAGTCTCTGAGAAAGGGGGCATAAGAAAAACATCTAGGAGCACCATAATGACCTCAGCCCCGCTCTTATTGATAACTCTGCTCTCAGTCTCTATTGCCAGCTTTTTTTTTTTCTGCACAGCAGTCTCCCTAGGGTGACTTACTAGACTTACTGTCTTTCTCTGAATCTTGGTTTCCATCAGGTCCACTGTCACAGTTCATCAGATGCTGCACAGCTGTAACTCCTACCTTTGACTAGGGTTCAAGTTTCCTCCTCTTTTTATGGAAGCCATGGATCATGACCTGTGGCAATAGGTATATCAGACTGTCCAATGATAATTAGGATGCTTCCTAAGCAAAGAATTACAATTTGGCTGCTAGTGTTCAAAGGACACAACAGACCCCTTGTATTCCAGCCAGAACAAATCCTACTTCTGCTTTAGTCTAGGGGGTCTCTGATCCCAACAAAATAGTCTACAGTCTACTGTAGTTGTAACATGGTATTTAGAGACAAAGGAATAAACCATCATACAGACACACATACCACACACACACACACACATGTGATTACACTGGGTTTTATAAAAGCACTGTTATAGATGTATATAATTTACCTTGAACATACTCCATCATGCCTTCCTATTGTCATCTTCTTACCCTTCCCATATGCTATTATTCCTACCTAGCCTCAGGGACTTTCATGTTATCTATGCATATGCTGTGTGTGTGTGTGTGTGTGTGTGTACAATAGTGAAATTGAACTTGTTAACATTTGCATTACCTCACATCTTTATCATTTTGTGGCAATGAGAACATATAACCTACACTAGTTCTGTGATTTTTGAGAATACAATACAAGAAAACTCTGAATTTGGTATCATGCACCAAAGCTTATTCAGCCTCCACAATAAAGCATGATGAATCATTCCATTTACCACAGGCAAAATACCCACCGAGAATATAAATCTTAAGTAAGCTTCAAATAATACACAGAGCATAGGAAATATATGTCTATAAGATGCATTTTAGCTGATCTACTCTTTCTAAATCCTCCTGTGAGATTATCAGATGCGCCCAGGCTTGTTCAATCTGTTCAGGCTCAAGCTAAGACACTGCCAAACAATAATCACTTGGATTTGCAGCATATAGTCCTTGCTCAAAGAGCTTTTTTTTTTTTTTTTTTTTTTGCAACAATGGGAAGCATTTATCTAATCCATACTCAATTAGATAGGGTGTTATTAAGAACTTTTTACAGATGAAAAACCTGAAATGAAGAGCAATTAGCAGCTTCTTCTGCCTACAGGTCAGCCACAGGCAGGGAATTGGATGCAGAGTGCCCTGTGTGCTCTTTGTGCTTGATCCACTAACTGAGACTCAGCCAAGCACAGACCCCTATCACATTGAGTAAAGACAGAGCTGTGGATCTTACCTAGTGACCTTCTCCTTTTCAACTAAACAAGATAGATGCACTGAAAAATAACTTACAACAATGATTTTTTTTTTCAAAATCTTTCTTTGTCAATATAAAGAGTGCTCAGTGAGCCATGCACAGTAGGAAGTGACAATCCTGTTGCTATGTTCTCATCTGTTTCCACTGACTCATTCTCCAGGATGACGATACCAAGGGTCTGGGCTGTGTTTTCCCAGGCCTCTCCTCTCTGCCCACATGAATGTGCAATTTTAGACAGAAATGGGGCAATTCTGTTACTTGATTTTTTTTCCCACTCCTACACTTGAAATGAGAATGAACAATCTCTTTAATATAAGGAATTCAAATATAAGGGATCAAAGAAGACTAAATAGCAGTTTGAAAAGACATCCCAGAAGCAGGAAACGACCCAGACAAGCCAGACTCCAGCCATTACTCTGCATAGATTCAGATAGTCTTTGTGCTGGGTATGGTCTAAAATACTAAAGTGCATTCCTTGTCAAACACCACAAAGCCCATGTGGCTCTATGTTTTCTCTAATATATGTTTGCTCTATATATTTATCAAGCAAGAAAAGATATTCTTCTTCAGGAAATAGATTCATTTAGTATTTAAAATCTCCTTCTTTCGGTACCCAGGCAAGCCCAACAGTGGTCATAAGGGCTGCATTTTCTGCCATGTGCCCATTGTAACCCTTTAACTAAAACTAATCTTTAAAAAGGTGCTTGGAGGCAAGAAAACTTGAGAATATATGAAAAAGTCAATTCCAAGTTTCTTTAAAGAATGCTAAAGGAAAAATAAAATAATCTTTGTAAGTCTAGGAGGCAAAGATATTTCAGTAGTGACAACTTCTAAGAATGGAACAGTCAAAGTTCATATATTTCCAATAACCTTATCATTGCTCAAGCTTGTTAGGTAAGACCTAACAAGTCAAGTGAAAATAAGATTCTAGCATCTCTTAGGATCATCTTGAGCTACACATTCATAATAGTAAAAATGAAAGACAAAAATATTTGTCCTCACGCAATTATCTTGATTTGGACACTGTCACAGAAAATCTAATGCTATACTGCTACAGAGTGAACCTCATCTTCTAAGAGCTTACAAAGAGTAAAACTGTGGAGTCGGGTTTTAGCGCTGACATCCCCAGGTTTTCAGTCTGCCCTCCCACCACACCTCGCTTATCTTTCTAAAAAACTTTCACATTGGGACTGTTATCTTTATGGAGCAGCCCTGTCATCTCTCAGCACAACAACAGCAGTCCTGAATAGAAAAGTTGTTTTTAATCTACATAAAAAGCACAATTAAGAGAGTAATTCTTGCCTGCTCTCTGCTTCTCCACCCATCTGGTAGCTAGGAGGGATTTGTACTGCTACTTCATCTACTTCAAGCATATAATCTTTAATAAACAATCTCAGCTTAAGTGATTCCACTGGAATCCTGTTGGTGTGTCCCATGTCGAAAATGACTTCCGGTGGCCTGACAGCACCCTCACTGAAAAATGTCAAGCTTGCAGTTTTTATTAGCAGAATAGCCTATGGGCAAACACTTTCAGAAATCTTCTAAGAGTTCAGCTACTTCAACAAATTCAAACACCACAACACAAAATATAGACTAAGTGTGTAAATGGAATCATTTCTGCTCTCTACAAAATTAGTTACATTTAAGAATCACACCATGAACTTAATTTTAAATTTTATATGTAACTATAATTTTTGTTTTTGAGGAAGAATAGTAAGCAAAGCATTGGAAGCCCTAGTCAGCCTTAAATGTTCGAATTTTAAAATGAGGTAAATGCTATGGTGAATAAGGATTTTCTTGGGAGAGATACATTCATTTGGATAAAATACTTAGCTATTTTATTTGATATTCCAGCTAGAAAAGAATAAAGTCAGACTCTGTAGGAACTGCAAACAATTATAAAATTTCCTTAGACTCTTGAACTGTTCCAGAAATAATTTCCCAAACCAATAAAAGGCATTAATATAAACAACACAATTCATCTTCCACTGTCACCCAACTGTCCAATACCCCTTTGGAAACGTGTTACCCTTCCACAGCAATGCCACATTTTAATAAGTTTGCACTTTTGATCACGAGACTGCTTCTGATGGGAGGTAAAACCAACAGGCTTTTGGTTACAGGCAGGGTCATAAAACCCGATTTATAGAGGATAGAGCTGCTCATTATGTATGCACAAACCGATTCACTCCAAGCCTGGTCATTTGACCAATGAGCCATGCCTTGCTCAGTTAGGACATCCAAGGGAGTAGTTCTGTGGCTAGCTCCCCAGATAATCGTATATTGCACGGTTGCACTGCATTGCTACTAGTTTAAGTACTGAAACTCATGGTAGAACTGCTTTCTTCTTAGCTCACCAGGCACACCCAGCTTTTCTGGGACCTGGGGAAGCTGGGCAACACCTCCACAGTCTTCCCATCAGTCCATTTATATCTGCTGCCGTTTCTTGGAGCATTGAGAATGATAACTCTCCCCAAACTTGAGAGTCTCCATTTTCTAGTACTACATTTTGGGTAAGAGAGGGTGTATAAAAGCTTGCTTTGCACTGCAGGTTAAGAGTCCTAGTAATCACCTGGCTTCTTCGCTTAAAGATTCACTGGAGCAAAAGAACCCATTCTTTTTATTTTATTTTATTTTATTTATTTTAATTATTTATTATTCTTGTGACCTCTGAAACTACAAAGTTTGCTGTTAAGCAGACTAAACCAGGTTGACTGTTACTCGATATAACTCCATGTTGCAGGGTCCTCTACAATATATTAGTGTTTGTTTATAAATTTTTTTTAAAAACAGTTAAGTGGTAAATTTTTGAAAGATGATTTGTAAGTTTATTAGAAAATGAAAAGAAAAAATACAACTATAAAAGTGAAAGAATGTAAAACTATTAAACCTCATGAAAATTCCTTCGAGAAAAGTTCATCTCAGAGGCAACACTTTTAACCTACTCAGAGTCAGGTTTAAGAAGCACTGGGAAGATAGTTTGCCTCCACATTGTCCAGCATCTGATGTCAGCAGACATTGTGCAGAACAGTTCGTTGAGATGTCATGATTTTGCCATGGTGAATGATTTCTCTGGCATTAAGATATAAATAGTTGCAATTCTGTATAAAACACAAGATTTGTCTTTTGGATGAAAATAAATCCAAAATGGATTATAGTCATCAGATATAAAGTTATAAAGTAAACAAAATTATTTAAATTTTGAGAAAACAGTACTTTGTTATATTCATTAATAAAGTTATAACTCAATAACTAGCATTAATCACACATGAAAAATATTTTATAGTGATACAAATATAGCACCTATCTAAAATCAGCTTCTAACAATATTCATCTTTAAACAGATAATGTGTTAGTAGTAGAAATCAGGAAATTATATAGCGTTAGTCACAACAAAAGAGTGTAATTTTGGAAAATTTTCTAGATAACCCATTAATAGAATCAAAATATTCAGACCATATAATCAGAAGTTACTTTTGGACACTTAAGACCTCTAACATTTCAGAAATTGATAAGCAGGTTGGCAATTATTTTCCATAATTTAAAATTTTTGATTGTGATAATTCTTTTATTACTTATACTATTTTAACCTCAATATTACTTTAGTAAAGTCAAACTAAGTTAAAATACTTGAAGTTATTACTTGCAATACAATTTAAAGATATGAGATACTTTTATCTTTTATGCCAGCTTACTTTAAAATTTTTACGTTGTATGAATTGTATATGTGGTAGAAAAAAGCTTGCCCATATCCTAGGCTCGAATGCAAACCAAAATTCATTCAGATGAGTAGCACATGAATATGCATAAAAACACAAGTAAAATTACATAGATCTATCCTAAGGGTCTTTTACTTTTGATTTTAAGTCTTGGTGTTATTCATTATTAATTGACTATCACCTCACATTATCATATATCCCACAACATTATCTAACTTTTGTTGTGTAAATTTCTGCACAAATCAAATAATTTGGAAAATGAATATAAAATGTAAGATCTTTTTACTAAAAATTTCATTGTAACTTTAACATTGGTATTAGTGAAAATGTAGGAATAAAAAGAAATAAGACAACATTTTTTACATAGTTTGGCAATATCTCTAATGTGATGATTATAAAAATATGATATAATTAATCATAAAGGCCCTTTGATCAAACAATTATTTTTATCAAAATCTATTTTGAAGAAGTTCAAGTGAATATTAGTGAATGTGAATCACTACACAGTGATGGAAGAGCCAACTAAAGAAAGGAAGAAAAGCAAACAAATCTGTAATGAGAATTATGGATAATTTTTTCTTATATGTTTTATAAGGCTTATAAAATGTAAAGTTATTTTCCATAGGTTTTTAGATCATTATTATAAGTGAGAACATTAAGGACAGGTCTTTTCTAAAGAGGGATCTACTTGATCTGCCATATGGCAGAGAGATCAATTTTAATTTGTTGATTTTCCAGTTTATTAATTTTTTCCATATTTCAACTTAGCTTCTTTTCTTTTCTCTCTCCTTCCTTCCTTCCTTCCTTCCTTCCTTCCTTCCTTCCTTCCTTCCTTCCTTCCTTCCTTCCTTATTTCCTTCCTTACTCTTTTCTCTTTTTTCTTTCCTTTTTTATTTTTGAGATATGGTTTCTTCTCCACAGCCCTGACTATCCTGGAGCTCACTATATAGTCTAGGCTGGCCTCGAACTCAGAGATCTGCTTGCCTCTGCCTTTGTCTCCTGAGTGTTGGGATTAAAGGGGTGTGCCCCAACACTCACTTTGATTTTTTTAACCTGATTTCAAATTTTAAAGCAATCAAGTAGAATAACTTAGAATAAGAAATGTCATAAAAAGGGCCCTGTAATATTAGTAAAGGTCTTCAAAACGCCAAATCCTGAGCAGCACTTACTGAGCAGTCACTTATTTCTACTAACAATGACTGTGACCTCTTCAGAACAAACGTCAGGAAGAATGTTCCAGGACACTCAAAAATACTTTCTCCTAGTTAGAAACTGCACATAAATACACGACAAAATGAAGATAAAGACACATCTGCCTACACACAACATTACTTATAAGACAGCTATATGAACACAAGAAGAGTCGTTAAGTAATCAAACTTCTCATCAGTGCAGTATCAGGCAGGTATTAAGGACTCTGATGAGCAGGAGTCATCACTGAAATGTGTAAAGGCATAAAAAAATACTCCAAAACTAAGATGGACAAAATACACAAAACATCCAAACCTAAGATAATAAAAGCTTCCAGGAAAGGCCCACGATATGTTTATTAGTGCATAGAATTGAACAAGATAAAGAGTGATTTGTATTTTCCTTTGTGCACTTGAACCTAGTCTCTAAATTCTCTACAGTGAATATGTACTATTTCTAAGGTAAGAACAAAAATAAGGACAAAGGAAAACAGGGACTACTTAGGTAGAGGACGTGAACCAGTGAGGGTGAAAGAGGAACTGGAGAAGGGTGTACCTGGGCAAATATGAGCAAACAATGTTTATGAACACACGGAAAGATCATAATGAAACCTGTTATTTTGTATATTAAAAATAAATTAACAATATTTGTATATTAACAATAAATTGACAAAAAGAGAAATGCATGTCCTTCTATATAAAAATAGACTTTGCTGGGCTGTTCTGTAAAATCAAGCCCAGACTGGTCAGGCTCATGGTCAGTCCCTTCTACTGTGAGGTCATCTCACCAACCCACTCGTGTGTAATCAGTGTCTGACTGCAGCGCTTCTAACAGTATCCCAAGTGGTTGCCAACTGTGAGATCTATCCAGCTCCCGCTCATGTTCTTTCAGTCAACACTACAGCTTCTCTTCCCTCCAGGGCTTTGATCATGACTTCTGCTTAGGATTCCTTCTAACCTACTTCAAACATTTGTGATGATTCAAGCCAAGTATGGTTATCAGACAGAATAATTTTAGAGTTTGATTCCAGTGAACTCAGTCACAGTCATTCAGAAGGAAGACACTTCCAAAAAACGTACATTATCAAAGTTTGCCAAATGAGTGTAAAATAATCACTAACAACACAATTATAACACTGGCCACTAGTACTTACTGGAAGTTTCCATTTAAAGAAAGATCTAAGCAAGTGCTTCTGACTTCATTAGCTCACTTTATGCCCAGCTTGCCCTCAGGGAGGTTATGCATTGTCCCAAAGGAATAAAAGTAAAGTCCTGAGATCTACACCCAGCTCTATTCAATATGCTATACTACCAAACTTATGAAAAGCCCACTAAAAATCATTTTTCTACCAATTATAGTTTATTAATTAATAGGACAGCCTGGAGGGAAACTAAAATAATGCACTAGGTTATAAAAATTCCTTTTTATGTACAGTAACAGATCCAAAGCAAAAAAAAAGGGGGGGTCTGTTAATTCTCACAGTGTCAGTAGTATGCTTACCTGTATAGGACCATCCAATCTCTTCAACAAGTTTTCTCTGTTGTCTGTAGTATCCATAAGTCCAATCTAGAACCAAAGAAAATTACGTGATTAACTTCCAGAAAAGCATTAAGAATTATATTGCCCAAATTCTTCACACCATGAGTGGTTAGTTCAATATTTGTTTTTATGTCACCCTCCCAACATCTCCACTCAGTTACACCTCTGCCATTATCAACATCAACGCCCCTGTTCTGGAGTAGTTAGGAAACACTGAGCTCAAGCAGAGATGGAGCAAAGTTCTCAGCAACTTAGAGGCATCATCACAAAGAAGGGCATGGTCAGAAAGGACAGCTTGTCTCTGTTCAATATCTGAAATCCTGTTGCTTGAAAACATATTTGTGGTTTTATAGATCCAACACATATTTATAAACACTTAAAAGAGCCGAGTGGCTATCTTATGTTCAAAACTTGTGTTTCTTTTAAAACACAATGAAATTAGATATCTTGAAATTGAAATCTTTCGGGGGCGGGGTTGTATAGAGTTTATTTAATGGGTTACAGAGGGGGAAGAAAGGAGAGAAAGGAGAAAAGGGAGAGGAGAGAAGAAGAGAGACAGAGGCAGAAGCTGCCTCTGCGGAAGAAGGACAGACAGAGCAAAACTGAAATCTTTAATGTATGACTGTGACTGGGGAAATGTTATTGTAGGAGGAGACTGCTGGTTCATTTCTTGGCACCCAGACTTGAATAATCACACAGAAACTACATTAATTACAATAATGTTTGGCCAATAGCTTAGGCATATTTATGACTAAGTCTTATATCTTAAATTAACCCATTTCTTTTAATCTGTATCACCTCAAGATTGTATCCTACTAGTAAGGTTCTGGTGTGTCCTTCTGTTTCAGCAGCTACATGGAGTCTCCCTGACTCCACCTACTCTCTCCCTTTATCTCTTCCAGCCTGGCTATATTCTCCTAAGTCACTGGCCAAAGCAGCCTTATTCATTAGCCAAATAAAAACAACACATATACTGAAGGACATACCACATCATCTCCCTTCATTGTAAGTGAATTCATCCCTGGAGGAATGAAGGTTCCTGGTGCAGGTAAGACCGAGGAAAGCTTCCACCATTATGAAAGGGGCAGATACCTTGTGGCCCAAGGAGAGAGGCTCTAGGGAGAATATAGGACAATTCATACAGGAAGAAGGTGGGTGGAAGTCCCCAACTTCATTCTGTGTAATTCAAAATGTGCCTAGATCCATTGTAACACTCAGGGATCAGGATTCACGGTGCTAATACCGTGCCACAGACCCTTACACCCTAACTACCGGAATGTCCCTGCTCTATTTCAGCTTCAGGGTGAGTTCAGGAAACCTCTGCAAGCTGTGTCTGGGACCCAACCAGTGCAGCTGACAGAACTCTTGATCCAGAAAAGACTGTAGACAGTTTACTAATGACCTTGAGGAACAATGTTCATTCAAATATGAAGTTCTCACCACTCTCCTGTGAATATTCACACAAACGTGCATGTTCTATGTTGATCTTTTTCTCATTAATGGGGAAAATTATTTCTTATTCTTATTACCTACTCTTTATATATTTGAATATGGCTCATGTTTTGTATAAGCACAATTGTACAATGAATCATTTTGTGATCGACCTCATTCATTTCATGTAGTGTTTTCAAGGCTCCTTCATGATCCGCACTCATCAAAACTTCATCCATTTTCTTTTTACTCACAAAGAGTACTTCACTCTCTGGTTACCAAATCAGGATCAACTTCCCCTGGGGTTGACTAAATGCTGATCAATTTTTTCCTGGTGCTCATTTCCCTTTTCTTAGACTTCCATTTTACTGCAGAAATGCTGGAACTCTAATATCTTTCTCTTCCATTAAGATGGAGAAGTCTTTAGCAGCCAATCCGACAATTTGCTTCTCGAGTACTGGGCACCAGGCTGGAGGAGTGCAGGCATCGAGGGAAACAGAATCCTTGTCTCACAGGCTCAGGAAGAACTTGCTGCACGTGGCGAGAACCTGAGTTTATTTTTCTTTTGGATAACATCTATTAACAAGCACACGTGACTACTGTGTTCCCCAGATGTCATTCAGGTCCTTCCCACCAGCTCATGGCAGCCCTTAGAAAACCGTACTTCACAGGAGCTGAGGTCCGATTGGCTCTGGCTTTTCTCTTCTACGGCAATAGCCTAATTTGTCTCCTGAAAACTCTGTTTTGAAAGCAGACATGCCCTATTTAATTTACCCGTTCATCATCCAATGGGCTCTCCAGTAGTTTCCCCTTGGGGCATATTATGGAATAGCAGTGCTGTGAACAGTTACGCCTGCATTTGTTTCTCTGCTTGACGGTGAGATTAGGCTCACTGTTAATTGTTCAAATCCAGTTCTCTTAAAATGATAGTTATTTAGATGAATTTAAATGCTGAGAATAAAGGAATATATACAACTTGAACTTTAACAATTTATGGGAAAATGTTCTGTTTCACTATGAGGCAATGATACCAGAGGACTAATTTGTACATGCAGTCACTGATAAAAACGGAAGCACTAATACCCTCATTCCCTGCTCCCCCAATCACTGATCCTGCCCCAGGATTAAAAAGCTCTTCATGACTTTGGTAAGGTGCTGTTCCCTGAGCAGGATCCTTGTATACCTTAAAGAGAAGTAAAACAAAGCAAAACCATGTAGCAGGCCGGAGGTCTGTTGGCACAACTGAAAAGAAATCCGTTACAGAGGATTAACTGGACGTGTGTGGTTTGTCCAGGCAATCAGCAGGATGTTTCTCCTCAAACTCTGCACCCACCTTGCAGGAATCATTCTCTAATCGTTTATGCATCTGAAATATTTCATTTTTAGCTGTTAGGTATTTTTATCATATAGAAGCCTTTGGATGATTTTCCAAGATGATACCATGCAAAAACTGTACTTAACCAGGGTTCCTTTGAAGTAAGTGTAACGGATAAACCCTTGCTTTAACATTCACCACAAAGAATGACAGCAAAACATGAACCACTTTTTGGCTTTCCTTCTAGGGCTTTTATTACCACACAAAGAGCATTTTGTCCTTGGTTTCTAATTACATACATTAGGAACGCCTTTTCAATGCGAGATTCCCAGGTGTTGGTAGTTCCCTTCAGCTCCTCTATGTATTGTTCCCTTAATTGTGACTTCAAACAATCCCGTTACACATTCATATGCTAATCGCACAGACCCTGGGCGTGAGAGAGTACCCCACTTCGAGAACTGCACTCAGAGGTTGGATAGATGAGACATGATAGCTCCAGTGAGCAAGGAGAAAAGACTGGGCTCACTTTTTCCCTAGCATTGTATGCTCCGAAGGCCAGGAAATCCCACATAAAGTGCGATTTCTCAAAGAGTTTAAACATTCGCCATTCACTGAAATTATAGTGGTGTTCTATTTTTGTAGATCTCAGTTCCTGTCGCTTTTAGATTTTTATTTCTCTGCATTTAAAACACCTAAGTCTATGTTCAGACTAGTTTTATCTCAACTTTACACAAGGTTGAGTCATCCGAAGAGGGGAACTTCAGTTGGGAAAATGGTTCAACCCCAACTAAGTCTGTTCAGGTCTGTTTTGTAAGGATACAGCAGGAGAGAAATTCTAAGGAATTGTACACTAGAGTATACGGAAATGAATATCATCGAGTGAGTCTTTTAAAAGGCTACTCTGAAATTTGTTACCAAAAAATATTTTCTTCTGTGAAGTGATGTTTGAAACTGCTTAAAACTTGAGAGAGATTCAGCTTTTGTTCTTTCAGATAACTTTTGTTATCTGCCCCCTCCCCCGGCCCCCCAGGTGAGAACCAGACCCTGGGCCTTGAGCTTCTAGGCAAGCTCTCAACCACTGAGCTAAATCCCCAGCCCCATTTTTATTTCATTTTTAGTTTTTTTTTCCTCTTTCAGGAAACTTTAAACATTCATTTTTCAACCCATTTCATCTTGCTCTTGCCTTAAGAATCAATATAAGGGGCTCAAGGAATAAAGGCACTTGCTGCTGAGAATGCTAATCTGAATTCAGTCCTGAAAACTCACACAGTGGAAGGAAAGAAATCCTACATGCTTTCCTCTGACTTCTGAACATGGGCCAGGAAAAGCATGTACTCTCCCAGGCCCCCCCCCCAAAAATGTAAAAACAAATCTTTCAAACAACCTATATAAAAATAAGTAGAAATATACATATAAGCATATACACAATTATATATTTATTTCTCTTTATACTCATGTAAAGTTTTACTTTCTTTGATAACCACCATTACTATTTTTCTCATGTTTTAAATCCCCTCTTTCCAAATAAAAATGAAATGCTTATTTCCAACTAAAATATCATAAATATTCTAATTATAAAATCACTTCTGATTACGAGTTTACCCTAACTAACCTCTCTGTTACATCTTGATCAACACATTGTCATCTGCCTCCTGCTACAGACTGTAGGAACAGTGTTTTGATTTTGCATAAAGAGATATGTCCATATTTAATGTCATACAATGTCCAGAATATAAAGGAGGGAGGGGAGAAACAGTTATTCTCAGAAAAAGAAACCAGAGAAAACACAGCCACAGAATTTCTGAAGATGAATTTGCCAAAGCAGATAATACTTCTACACCTGAAAACCTTTAAAGACACACTTTTCAGCAGAGGGAGGAAAGAAGTCGGTTGGTGATGAGAAACCAGAAGGGTGGGGAAAGAGATAAGAATAGGATGTATTTTGGAAGCTCTTGGGAAAGGCTCACAAGGAAAGTCATGAAGAGAGGAAGTGCGTGTTCCAAGAGAAGAAAAGGGGCAAACGATGGAGCTTTCAAAAACTTATAGGGTCAGCCAAACTCTCACATCAGCCTGCAGATCATTAGAGACTTACTCTTGGGGACATTCATTATGAAAAAAGGTTGAATCAATCTCCCCACCTTTAATTTTCTGCTTACTTCCTTTCCTTCCTAGGACGTCTGGTTTTAATGGAAAGGATGTGGTTTCCTGAGCTAATGGAAGCATGTTGGCTCTGATACCTGTCTGAGTTCTCTTTGGAGTATATCAAAAAAGATTATGGAGCAACAAGATAAATATTTTATCTGAAGTGAACAGGTTTGGGAGTGTGTCCATAAAGAAAGTTAGGTGACTTGTAACAGCTTGAACAAGGGGCCAGAAGCCTGGAGACAGTCTAGTATCGTCAGAGCAATTATCCACTAAATGTTTTGACATGCAGATACTATGCAGCAATAATTTTTAAAAAGACTGACAGTGACAGATGTCGTGATAACCTGTTATGAAAATACAATAACATAAAATCTGAAATGAGCGTGTCAGCAGAGATTCCACTTGTTATGAAGGAATGTCTACGATGATACCACACAAGCGTAAAGCCTCTCTGTGTGGTAGGCACAACATTTATGTAGCTGTGTCCAAATACCTGGCAGAGATGCCATAAGAGGGGGAAGATTCATTTTTACCTCCTTGCGTCAAAGCATTCAGTCTACCGTTTCTTGGCCCCATGACTTGGGAAGAGCATCGTAACTGAGGGAGACTGTGGAGGGAAGTGAGCTCCCCTCATCACAGACAGGAACACAGAGAGACAGGCAAAGCCAGGGAGACTATACACTGAAGGACCACGGATGGTGACCTACTTTTTCTGGTCAGATCTCACCTTCTAATATTTCCAAAACCTCCCAAAATAGTGCCACCAACTGAAGCACCTCCCACCAACACCCAGGCCACAGAGATCGGTTCATCTTCAGGCCAAAATATGTACCCAGATTTCCCTGTTGGGATTGTCTTACTCTTTCTAACAAAAAACTTCAATTCATTATCCGAGTGATCAAATGTCAGCAGCCAACGAATGCACACTTTGCATGTAAAATTAAATTTGCCTGTGTGTAAAGAGTCTTCAGCATCATTTCAATGCAAGTCACACCAACATAATTCTCTGCTTAAGGGCAACCGATCAATGGTGAATTTTCTCTGCTCATTTTCTTGTCATTCATTTCTAATGACTATGTCGCCTGTCCTTTTCTCTCTTATGAAGTATAGACACAAACGACATTTGTGGCTATGACCTGACTGATTATAGTCAGCCAGATAATATAGCTTCCTTAGGATATAGTAATCGCCCAAACATTTTCTTACTGTTAATGTAACCCAAGTCTCTAAAACCATGTCTCTTTGTAAAGTGTGTACATTTGGGCTGGAGAGATGACTCAGAGGTTAAGAGCACTGACTGCTCCTCCAGAGGTCCTGAGTTCAATTCCCAGCAACCAAATGGTGGCTCACAGCCATCTATAATGAGTTCTGGTGCCCTCTTCTGGCATATATAGAAGGAATGTTGTATACATAATAAATAAATAAATCTAAAGTGTGTACATTACCAGGCCTGACTCCGGCTGTTCCCTTTCAGCTGGCTTCCAGTGTTAGAGGGAGCATGCCACTGGGTTTCCTCCCTTCTGCAGGGGCTTCACAGCAACATTAGTATTGAAAGTCTCAAAAGTTAAGAAGGAATACAGTGCCAAACAGGAGGGTACATTGGTTTGTATTATTAATGATGAGGCAGGCTAGATTAAAAATAAGTTTTAAGCTCAAGTAACCTGTTTCTAGACAGTAAGCTTAAAGAGATTAAAAAAAAAAGTAGATGCTTGAAGAACTCTGGGAAAAAAAACCTTAAATGATAAAATCAACGAAAGATATGGAAAGATTAGTCATGAAGAATAATGTAAAGGAACAAAGACAGTCATTTTTTCAAATGTTAATATCAGTAGTGACACATCCAATGAAGTCTATGTGTCTCCTAGGGCTGAGGAAGAGGCAGAGGTGAGCCATGAAATGTCATTGTTCAGTAGACACCAAGGACCAACAGAGCTTCCCCAGCCAGGGTGTTTACCCACTCTAGAGTGTCCAATGACAGCTCAGAATGGTCACAGACATTTTTTGGAGAGGACAATACACTACAGTATTTTCCTATACTTAAACACACACTCTTAACCTTCAGTGACACATCTATATTTCTAAAACTGAAGATTTTTAAAATTTAAAGGCATGCTCATAATAATCTTTATCACATAGGTACTCATGCATGCTTGTTTTAGATGAGTTATAAAAATACATATGTGCAAAATAGTTTTTAAAATCACACAATCTTTTTATAGACAATTATAGTTTATGATCTTACACATTCATTTTATTTATTTATTGCTTAAAAATTTCATATATGCATATAATGATCAAGTCCATCCCCTATTTCCTCCCTTCTAATTCTTCTCCATCCCCCAGTACACACTTTCCCTGGCTTATCTTGTGCATGCAGTCCCAGCGCTGTGAGCTGATGTGTGCAATGTCCCCGCCATGTCCAAAGAACACTGTTTGGTTGCAATCAACCACTACCTCTGGCTTTTACAAGTGTTCTACATCTTCCATGATTATCTTTGAGTCTTGGAATGGGGGGTATGCATATGTTTAAAAAGTGTTATGTGGTTTTATATATATATATATATATATATTTAATTTGAATTTTACATAAATTTAATCAAATCTTTTACTCAGTTGATAAAGCGTATTCTTCACAAACTAACAAATCATTGATCTAATCTTAAGGTAATAGATATGCTTCTACAGCATTACAGGAATATATTTAAAGCATTCTCTGTACCTTTGGATATTGATATTTAAAGTCTGGGGGTGGAGAGATGGTCAGATCTACCTGCAGCTCCAGGGGATCTGAGTCCATCATCTGACCTCTGTGGCACCACACTTACATGAAGAAACCTACACATATACACATAATTTAAAATGATTAATAATGAATAATAACAGTAAAATACTTTAAAAGTTGATTTAAGTTTGAAAATCATATCTGAAGGACTTAAATGAGAGACAAGTTCCATTATGCCAGCCTAGAATAAGTTAATGTATAAAATAAAGTTTGTAGCTTAATACCACTTTTCACAAAAAAAAAAAAAAAATGATGAGATGGACAACTCATTGTTATCACACAATCATAGCTGTCTATTTTACACCCATAATTAACAGTGAATTTGTTCTTCCATAAAAGAAAAATCTAGTTTTTGATGACACAGTAATAAAAAGACTAGAGATGAGATAAAAATAACCACATGTGCAAATGTACAAGCAGGGTGAGCTGAAAGTATGAAAAGTAGAAAGAGACATACAGGTAAGGAAACATTCCTGGAAGTGGTTAGGAAATTGACTATAAATTATTATATGTGCTGTTTGTATCATCTATCACTGTGCTGTTGTGTACGGTTAAATCATCTCTACAGTAATAGTGCAACACTATCTAGTAATACAAATGAGACTGCTGCCAGGCACTCTGTTGCTCTCCTGTTTGCACTGAAACCCACAGTAGAAGAACATCTGTTGTGCCTTCTATGATGGATTGCTTAGATTTTCCCAAAGAACTTGCACACTAATATGAGCAGCTACAGAATATAATGGCACTTATAAAAAGCACAAAATACCATAAAAAAATACCTAGAGAAATCAAGCTGGGACGGACTGCTTGTTTGTTTACATGGTGCTAGAAGGTTCTGTGGAGGCTGATGAAGGAGAAAGGTCATCAGGGATCTTCCTAAGCTGTGGACTCTGACCTGCCAGTCAAGGTGGCCCACCAATGCAATAGTGGCATGACTGTCATTAAAGTAGCCAACTGCTCTCTGACTAGATTCGAGGCACCCTCCACAGAAGGGAATGTATACCCAGTAATACAAGCTGAATCTAAAGCTCATTGCTAAAAAGGGCATAAGCCATAGAGAATGGAGTTCCCACCATATCTGCTAAGGGGACAGATATGTGTCACTTTGACAGGCTCAGTCTTGAACAGGTAAGCACAGTGATGGTGAGTTCTTAAGTGCAGCAACCATGTCATTCATGGAGGACAGCATTCCACACACACACTCCTGCCCTTTCTCCCACTGGCTCTTACATTATTTCCATGCCTTCAAAAATGATGGTCCCTTAACGAGGATGATAAAGGTGGTCTACCTAGGTCTTAGCATTCATTAGTCAATCACACTCAGCACATTATTCAGTCTCCACAAAAAGCATCATCCCCCTGCAAAAAAGAAACTCTTCTAACTAATGTTGTGAATGCTATGAGCAGCATCACAAAAAATGCATATTTAGAAGGCAGTTTGATATATATATATATAGATGTTAATTTTTATAACTCTTATATTCAAAGCATAAATTTCTACACTCCAATAAGAGTAAAATATGAACAGAGGAACAAAAAGTGTAGCTGCAGTAGCTCTACTAAGAACTGATGCTGGGACGTGAGCTCAGTTGGTAAAGTGCTTGCCAGGTAAGAACATAAAGATGTTTCCTCTCCAGAGCTCATGTCTTTAAATAACATCAGTTGGGACAGAGCACTTGCAATCCCAGTCCTGAGACGGTGAAGACAGGTGGATCTCCAGGGCTCGCTGCCCTGCTGGCCGAGCCTACCTGGAGAGTCCTGGACTGGAGTGAGGTCCAGCCTAAAAAGATGCTAGAGAGCACCCACGGGGCAGCGCCCAACACTGTCCTCTGGACTCTGCGTGCATGTACACAGACGTGCACCTGTGCATCTGTCTACAAGTGCACAAGTGCACACACAAAGAAATACAATTGAGAGAGTGTACATTTAGTGAGCAGACACATGATAATAAACCTTTGGTAGTCTGTTCTTTAGACACTATGATCGTAGATTTTAAAAAAACTAACTGGAGAGAGACTACAGCATTATATTCAAGATATTGATGGCACTGCAATTAAGAGATAGCCACTGGAAAATATGCTAATGTGCAAAATGGAGGCATTTAAATTATGTAATGTTCATACTACGTAAGAATATGAAGCCATTAAGATTATATTTTCAAAATTCTCATACTGTGGCAACTGTAGAGGACAGAAATCATTATCGGCAATTAGGATTTTCATTTTATATGTTCTTATGACTTGAATATATTGATGAGACAGTATCAATTTCTTTTTAATTTAGTGCATTTAGACTTTAAAACATTGTTGGAATCTACAATCAGACAAGTGCAAGATAAATACATATTCTAATGACTGTTTAAAGGGGATTGAAAATCAATTTAACTTCTTGTTTTGGGCTTATCTTTATTCACAGTCAACTGTAGGCACAGATGCAACATGAAGAGCAGGTTAAAGTTAAACTAAGGAAACACACCCGTGTCTCAATAGGCAGCTTTGGCACTTAGACTCCAAGAGCCACAGCTAATTGCCAGACTGTCCCCATGACACTCGGGTCAGACCGAGAGTGTCCTCCACTGTGCAGGACCCTTGAAACCCTTGAGGCTGCCATGTCTGCATCTATAGCTTAGTTCTCGTTAACTTCTTAACAGAAACATTAAAACCCCAAAGTCTACCCCGTGAGTAGGAGAACCTGGCAGCTTTCTGCTAACCTATTCTGAAATAGGTGTGGATTGTCCTTTAAAGCTGCTGCCAGTATGTTGAGAGATTCATCACAGTTAAATCTGGGCAAAACAAAGATGTTTTCTTGACTTCTTTCCAGGGTATGGACTGGAAATCCATTGTTGTCATTAATGCCATTTAGATTGTTTTCACTGGTCTTGAAAAAAATAAATTATTCATAGGAAGCATTTCAAAATAATTAACTTTTTGTTGCCTTTTCAATGGGTTTTTTAGTGATTTGACTTTTTTATTTGCCAGTATTCTTTACAAACTGAATGGGTTACAAGTTATTGCTCAGTAAACCTACTTAAACCAGTCAATATATTTCAAAAAAAAAAGATCAAGTCCAACATGGCAGACTTGCCTAGTTTTGATTATATACATATGGGAATATGAGTGCCTCAATCACTTCATTGAGAGATGACCTTGACAAAGTCATGTCCCTTGCTGTTATTTCCACGAATGTAGACGAGGAACACACAGCACTCTTTACTCATGGAGTTAAGGCATAGAGCATGTCATCTTGAGCTCTTTGTTTAAAAAAAAAATGTTCATATCACATATATCATTTTCTAAATTTTGTTTTATGTTTTTGGATTTTTCTCAATAATAAGGCAAAACAAAAAGCTTTGACACTGATAAAATACGCATGGTTCACACTGGCTCAGCTGCAGAACCGTTCACTTGATTGTTGTTGTTACCGGATTCTCAGCCTGGAGAGCTCTGGATTACTGTAACTAGACATATGATACACATAAAGATGACACACTTGCATGTGGATGTCAAAAAGCTTCCTCTGAAGAGCAGTATGGACACCGGGAAGGTCAATACTGAATTTTAGTCAGACTCAGAGGGTTCACTCTTATCTAGGTGTTCCATTGTATCTCAAAGTAAGTTATTTCTTTTCTTTTCTCTTTTGAGCCAGTGTCTTGTAGCACAAGGCAGCCCCCAGTACTGACTCTCCTGCCTCAGCCTTCCATGGGCTGGGATGAGCAGTATACTATCCCACACCCAGTTTTCAAAATAAACACAACTTTAACAGTAAGACTTTTAGAACACTGAACTTTGCCTTATATTAGAAGAAGTTAAAGATAGCTCAGGACCACTGTTTGTTAAAACTGCACACTTTTTACAGTTTACAATGACTTTCCCCAAGGGTAACCTTTTAAAAATTATGTGATTAATAACATTGTTAGTTTAAATGTAAAGATTTTTTTTACATATTTATTTATTATTACACAGTGTTCAGTCTGCAGGCCAGAAGAGGGAGCCAGATCAAACTACAGATGGTTGTGAGCCACCATATGGTTGCTGGGAATTGAACTCAGGACCATCTGAAAGATCAGTCAGTGCTCTTAACTTCTGAGCCATCTCTCCAGCCCCTGTAAAGATGTTTTAATTACATCCTTAGTCAGTTGCTTTCAATTGCTATCGAGTGCCAATCTAAGTTAGTCACTGGTGTTTCTGATTAAAAAAAAAAAAGATTGCTTTTTTAGTATGGTCAGGTGTTTTGCTGCCAGTTCTTACTCATCCTTCATTTCTGCCCACCGTAAAGCACGAGGCACCAGAAACTGAGCAAATCCTACTGATGGCCTTCTGGGCCACCGGGCTGGCGTTATTTGTGTCTTATTCCTCTACTTGGTATTTAGATTTTCTTCACCCCACAAATTTACTCTATGCCAACCAGGTACACTACTTCCTCCTATAGACAAGTCCCTTTTTTATGGATCTCGGTGTCCTCACAGTTCTCATTCCCTGAGCCCAGCAAAGCTGGCCTTAGGAAAAATTATTCATTTCAATCATCGATTGTGACATTCTTCTTCAAAGCTTGTGGTCGGTGCTTGACTGACAGCAGCCCTGGCTCTTATTGGCTCACGATTGCAACAGCTGTTCATAAATTTTGGCTGAAACGCGGATGCTCACTACAGTGGCAGATGCTCAGGAATGCTCACTAGGTGGCCTAGATAACTCAGGATTATTGTGCTTATAGGAACAATATGCATAAAGCGCTCCTGTTCCGCATGTAATGAACAGCCTAGGAGGATACATCTCGCTAGTTACATCTGCACACAATCACAAATGGCTGGCTAGGGGTTAGGTATTTTTCTTGGACTAGCTAACTTAGTTGGCACAAACACGTTTTCTCTCCAGGTTTACCGTTTCATTTGTGAGCATGTAAGAGACAGAACAAGCGAACGGAGTGTTTGGAACCTGGATTGCAACCAGGACTCTGCTGGCACCTAGCCCTGAAGTTATTAGGCCACTGGGACACCTCAAGGTAATTAACATATTCTTGCAGGGTGACAATAAAGAAGAAGTGCAGCTCGTGACAGAGTCAAGAAAAAGAAAGTGTCTTCCTGAAAGGACTTAGGCCTTAAATCGTGTATATGATATACCATGAAGACACAAGATATTGAAACGAAATGATGATTCTGTTCAGGGCTTTAAAAAAAATGTTTAGCACTCGTGTATTTGTGTGTGAGTCGGCGGGGGGGGGGTGCCTGTGACAAGGCACATGAGTGGAAGTCAGAAGGCAACTTTCAGGAGTCTCTTCTCTCCTTCTACAAGTGGGTTCTGAAGATCAAATGCAAGGGGTTGGACTTAGCGGCAACCGCCTTTACCCTCCGAGACCTCTTTCTGGCCCTCATATAGTTTTAAATGACTAAGAAAAGCATACTGTCCTGCAGTTTATACTTCTGACATTAATCTCACTAAGGCAAAATTGCTTTGATGGAAAAAGCATTTGGTTGATGATATACCACGTCAGGCACGATACACACTGTTTCAATTTGGGAAATGAAGTCTCATAGTAAATATTTGGTACTTAAGGAGATCATGAACTAGCAGCATGCAATGGGATCTCGCTGTGTTGCCTACTTGCCCTAAAACATGGGCGTTCCGGCTGCAGTCTCCTTCTTGAGAGGCTTGACCATGGTGTATTTTAAGTCACCTTTACATCCTCAGAAACAGTTCACACAGACACTGCTGGCTTTTTCCATTTTAAACGATACTATACATCTTCAACTGACTGAAATGCCTTGTGTATTATACTTAAGTGCTTGATTGCTATTGAGGTTGAATTCCCAGAAGCCTCGCTGGTCTATGAGCAAGGAACAGAAGTCACTTGGCATTTATTAGGAGACCCTTTTGGGCTACATAGTGACTTTGGACATTCCTTGGTGATAAAGCGACAGGGTTGGCTAGTGACTGGGGCTGGCCGTTCATGCCAGGGAAAACCACTGGTGATGTTATCACATGAACAGCTTTCTCGTCTCTTAAAATGGCTGTAATCCAGAAGGAAAGCAGTGTGGTGTAATCAGGGGTACTGGTGGGCGTTGCTCCTCTGGGAGACAGACATCCCCTTCTTTCATGGATATACAACAAGGATTAGTGCCATTTCGTCAGATTTTCACAGACACTGCCTATAACCCTAAGTCCAATTGGCAGTGCTTTGTGCAACAATAAGTAAACCCTAGGTAATGTCTTCATATGTATAGCCAGCATGGTCCTGGCGCACTAGGAAGTAAATGAAGTTACCATTCGGTTCCACGGATGGAGAGAAATAGCAAGTGTCCAATAGGAGCTTTTCAGGGCAGAAGAGCATGAAGGGGTTTAGTTCTAGTGACTCAAATTATTTCATCAATTTCTTCTTTTAATAAAAATTTAGAAGTTTTGTTCTTTAAAATAGCGCTGACTGCTAAAGGTATTTCAGAGGAGGAAGGAGGGGAAGGAGGGACGGAAGGAGAGAGGGAGGGGAAGAGAGGGACTGACTCAGCAGATGATTTATGATTTTAATGAACTTGACTCTTTGAATTCAAGGCATGTCTTGAGGATTTTTCACAGAAACAATCAATCCTTTTCAGGGTTTGATGCCACAGTAACTTCCTGCACACAGGCAGCGATTGCCATGGACACACTCGGATGCCTTTCTCTCTCTGCATCTCCACTGGGTTATATTTGGGGATGAGAAGAAAAAGCAGTGGCGCTCTCTGCGTTTAAAGCATTCTTAGGCCCTTAGACAATATTCACCTTTGTAATTATAAATTACCACGGGAAAGTCGGAGAAAGGAAGAAACAATTGCCATGCACACAGGCCAAAGAGGACCGTGAAAAACTCCAGAAAGTACCAAGCGACCAGAAACACATGGTGTGATTTAAAGCAGTGGTAAAGGTATAAGAACTCTTGAGTTGGAACAGCCCACGGGGAAACTCCAGCTCTGTGCGTCTCTTAAAGGGATACCATGTACAGAAGGAAAGAGGGTAAGGATGCAATTAAAACATCAATCTGACAGTGTGGATGAATAATTCCAAGCCTTGAATCCAATTTTTCCAAGCAAGTCTGAACATTATAAATGATTTCTGGAATGTTTTAATTATTGTAAATGAGCCTAGAATCTTTCAGTTGAATTCTTGAAATTTCACTCAATGTTACCCAATTATACTGACATTAATAAACAAGGACGGAACATTTCGACTTTCCTTGCTGAGGTGAGGTAACTATGGCAATATCCAGGGAAACCCATCCCAAGGTCTTTGGTCATTCCGACCATCTGTGTGACCACTCATAATACTCATTAAATTAGTGCATAATCTTACCAAGTTCATATTTGCTAAATAATAAAAGATATTTGAAGAAATAACAATTTTTAAAAAAAAAACCTTCCAAACATCTACTCATGTGCCTTATTGATCTTACATAGGAAAACTTTCACGGGTCAGTTTTCAGGGTTCTTAAACTATTTCAGATTCCAGTCTAGTCAGAAAATTCTAATTATCTAGCGCCCTCAGGCAGTCTATAATAGCTGGGCAAGCACTGGTAAAATGATAACCCGACAGGGTACCACGGAACACTGGGTAGAACACCTTGCTGCCCTCAAACTCTCTTCTGCCTCAGGGCCCTGACTCAACCACTCCGTCTGGGTATCTTGACTTTCTCCCTTCTCAGCCTCACCCCATAACCCCCAACCCTAATCTTCCTTTAATGACAAGTCTTTGACTCATGAACTGAATCATAACTTGTCTAACACATGTTTTTATTCCTTATTTAATGTGTTTGTTTCTGAACTCCTTGAGAATTCAAAATGTGTCTTTCTGGTCCCTGTACCTAATCAGGTATTTAGCTTTGTGCTTGGTGTTTACAAACTACCAATTCAATGAATAAACTTGGATTTAGGGTTTACTATCTCAGAGAAATGTTTTCTGCCACATACAAGTCCATCCTCTCTGTCTCTAGAGAGAAGAGTGATGGTGCTAAATCTGTCATTCTGTTGATGGTGTTACCACAGAGAAGAGTGTAGCCATTGTCCAGGCATTTGCAAGCTCCGGCCTCTTTGAGATCTCTCAACTAATTTCGCTCCTCACTCAGTGACTGTTTCCCCTCTATATTTCATGAAGACAATATCCACACCCTTTCCATCCTCTCACCCTTCTAGGATTACTTGAGCCTCAATCTCTCTCTTCACTCATCTCCTTGGACCCTATAACACAATCAAGCCCAATTACCCCAAAAATTCTTATCTATTGTCTGCCCTTTACCAAATGCACTAGATATGTGCACTTCCCAACACTCTGCTAATGTCACCTGTCATCTTCCTGTGACATCTAACCTTTTTTTTTTTTTTTGGTCTGGGGAATCACTTTACCAGTGGAAGCCAGCAAATCTATCAACCTTAACAGGCAAAGAATGTGTTTAATGGCTAATAGAAAAATGAATAAGAGGGGTTACTGAATACAGAATGAATAGCAAGGGATGAAAATGAACTTCCAACTTAATAAGCATCTCTTAGTTTATGTCCCCAGTATCAGCTTCTGCTAGAGAGAGCAGCACATGAAGATCCTTTATTGGTTCCAAAAAAGTAAACCTTGTCTTACTGTCATTTTCATAGAAAATGGTTGCCGTTAGCCATAAAAACATGAAACCTACTTCAAAGTTCCCTTGGGATTTACCAAGTTTTCTTGAACTTAGCCAGTACTTCCTTCTCTTCAATTATTGAAACCTTCAATTATACACTAACCTCTTAGGATAAAAGAAAATATAACCAGTATAAAATCCCTCCCCATAAGTTTCCATTTCAAATATAATTCCCATTTTCCTTTTCAGAAACACCTTTACTTTTTGATTAACGGGTCATGAAGAGAACTTCAATTACTTCTCCCTTCTGTTCTTCCTGTGCAGGTTTGCTGTTTAGATAAATGTTATGACTGGCTTTATAGTTGTTTAGGTGCCTACAGTACAGAAAATCTTATTGAAGTACCAAATACCTTATTTAAACACAAAGCATTTCTTATAAGCACAGAATATAAAAAAAACTCCTAATAATCTTTTCTCTGTGATTTATATGAGCGATCCTGTGTCTTAAAATTTACAGCCGTGAGGGAGAGATAAAAACAGTTTCAAGAGGGGAAAAGTTGAATATACTTATAAAGAACTAGTTAATGGAATTTGTTCCTTGGTAAATTTTCCCTTTCATTTTGAAACTTACCCTTGACACTCTAGAACATGTCCTAGAAAGTCTGGACACTTACAATCATACCTTTCTACAATCCTTTGCCATTCATCTAGGCAAAAGGAAGGACAATAAAAAGGACAAGAAAAGAAAAGTGTGTCCGACACCGGGCTGGCCACTGTATATATCTGCTTAAGGTTTTTATCAGCATTTATGTATGAAAAGATATTTTATATGTACTCAATGTTGAAACATTTGCTGTTTATATGAAGCAAAACCACAGCATTTGCTTATTCATCATTATAATACATAGAGTAAAAAGTTTGTTTTATTTAACTCTCTGGTTAGAACACAAATTAATAGGCTGTTAGGTTGTCAGTGTTAAACTATGTGACTGCATGGAACTTTTAATTAGCCCAAAAGTTTAGTTCCATGCAGTTCAAAACTATAGATATCACACAAAATGAAAATTATTCAAAATAATATATAGGTTAGCTAGATTTAGCCATTTGACTGTTATTTAATAGTAAAACACCAAATAAACACAGGTTGGGTGTAATTGAATGGTATTTGTCAACTCCCCTTGGGATAATTGCAACATAAAATGAACTGTTCATAGTGCGCTGCCAGTCTCCGTCTGTTGGGTGTCTGGGGCTTGGTATTCTGGGACTAGGATGCAGAAGTGCAGAATTAAGGCCCCCAGATTATTCCAGACCTTCAATATATTCCTGTGTGCTCATTTAGCCCCATCGCTCATTCTAAAGCTGTTCTATGCCCAGATCTTAAGGCAGGGGGTGAAGGACCAGGCAAAAACTCAATGTGAAGGCAAACAAGTCAGCTGAAAGATGCCATGAGCAAAATTACCGAATGCACAGAAGAGTCAGCAACATCTCAGAACCAGAACCTCAATGTGTCCACGTCATGCTCTATATATGTAGAGTAGAGCTCCGTAATAATTCTTCAGATACCCATGGCTATTTTTGTTTTTGTTTTTAATATCCTATTTGTTTTAGAATTGCACTTTCCTAATCCTTACCAATGAGGACCTCATATTTATTTCAAAAGATGAGGAGCACTACTGTTATAGAACTTCTTCCTGACCGGAACACAAAGACGGAATGTCTAAATATTGTTAATTTTATTTTTTAAAAAATCACAATTGTTTGTGAAATGCATAAGTAGGCATATATATGATAAATTAGATTGCTAACATATACTAAATTATATTTTAAGATTTTTTAAGCTTGAATCTTTCCACAGATTTTGACATACAAAGACATGATCTATAATACATTATGACATTTTCTAGTCATTTAAAATAGGCTTCTAGTCCTATAATTAAAAAATCTATGTGAAGGTTTAGATGCTTAGATAACTCTTTAATGCATGGCCTTGTATATCACTAAAAATAATCAAAAGCATTCAGCACATGGATACAAAGGCATAAAGCAACTTGAGACTGTGGCTTTTATTCACAAAATTCCTGCTCCTAATGTTCATCCAGACATGACAAAGTGAGTTAAATGTCTTCAAATTAGCTTCCATATTTAATTTGTTTTTAACATATTCAAGTTGTTTGTTATAATACATATTTCAGTAAAACTAAGATGAATTTTAATGAATATTCCAGGTAGTTTAAAATCATTACCATTCATAATAATAGCCACTGATACAACTCTGGCCCTTTGTTAATTTATAATTATAAGTAAAAGTATAATTTAGATTATATAAGGTTATTCCTTAGCATGCATTAGTGGTATAATTATTGATGGGACTGAACTCTGTAAACAGCATTTACTTAGATAATGAGGTGTTTCGTTACAAAAAATATTCACACAGAGATTTTCATGTTTTCAATTACGCTATCTACATTATACAATACAAACTGAGACATCTCCCTGCATACACAGGATAGAGTTTCCCATAATGAACAGTGCCCTTAAAGATCTAATAGTTTATTATTCCATAAGATTAATAAATAGAACCCAATTTTATTCCAAAATCATAAACGTCACTTTCTAAATATTGTGAATGACTTGAAAATGATATTTTCATTAATTTCAGCAAAGCTAGACGCAGCAAGCCACTGAACAGAGATGTCAAGTCGGGGTACGCTGTTAACATGTATGATAGGTGTGGTCAGAAACCTCTGTCCTTTCCTGTCTAAATCAGACTGCCTCCCTGAAACTGACCTCAATTTCCTGAAATGCCTTCAAACATTACTTGGTAGAAATGCCTCCGTACCAAGCAATCTTCAATTTAGCTTCCATTCTTCATAAACCATGAATCTGAATTTGAACTATGATGACATTGGTTATTGAATCATATCAGATTTCTATAGCTGAACAAAATGGGCAAAATTTAATAGTTTTCATTTTTCCTCTAGAACAATCTATCTAATTTTATTATCAGAGCCTGTTATATAATATTAAAAAATAAAACAACCATTTTGGACACTGGAAAGTGACTAGTATGTGCTCCTCCAAATGTGAAATTCACATTCTAAATATGAGAGGTTTATCGGGCAGGAAATATTACTGGCATTATCTTTCATCTCTGAAACAATCTTTAGTCAACCATAGACTTTGAACTTTTGGGATGACTGTTCCCTTAAAATGGGCGCAGAGTTCTTTAAACCCTGTTGTCATTAATCTATTAACCCATTAATAGATATAAATTTCCTGGTTGTCTAGGAAAAATCTACCCTGAAACATTACATAGGGATTCTAGAAACCACCACATATACAGAGAGCCTCAGCTGAAGTTGGTAAGGTCTTTAGCCTTTTCTATAGTGGAAGTAAATGATAGAAATAGATCTATAAAGACTATAGACAATTGTCGCTTATAAATCATGTCAATTGTCTAGGAAAGGTGTTCAACAAGGTGATGACATGGTTGGTGTATCATCTCAAATATGTTTTTAAGTTTACTTGTAGCTTTTTCATGGTGAACAGGTGTGGATTTGCAAAACAGCCTTGAATTATTTGAATTCATATCACAGATCATTTTTCTTTTCCCTCTCGTAATGAAAGCCCAGATGGCTCCATTTCTCTGTGTGTGTGCATGTGCCTATGTGTGTGTGTGAAGATATAAACATGAGTCACTGTGCACAATGATTTTAGATTAAAGATGTCAATTACCATTTCTTGCAGAAATTCCCCAATCTTTCTAAATGAGTCTCCTGTTTTAATCCCTTTATCTATTTGGCTATGGTGTAGGCTGTGGTCTGGACATGAGGTATAGCATCCATCCTTGTAACATGTTCAAGGAATCTGGCCCTGGTGACTGCCTGTCTAGAACTCTCCCTACAAATGCTGGAGTAGAGTGAGGGTTATTGGGTAAAAACCTTTTGGTGCCTGAACTGTTCTCTTGGTTAAAGCTTCACGCTATTGTTCTAAATATTGTTGGGACCACTCAGTGAAACATGCAACACTGAGGCACTGTTCTCTTCACCCCAGGACTGAGAGCAGAAACGTCAAATCAAGAGAAACAGTCTTTCTCAATATCTCTTTACTCAGAGAAATTACCTATAGTTCCTCTGGGTAATCAACATAAAGAAGATATCCTAAGGCTCAGATCAGTCAGCAAGCTTTAAAGGTGATTACACAGACATAAATCTACATAATTATAGCTCACGTAAAAGATTTTTAACTTGAACAACTTGCAAGGGCAGCAAAAATAGAATTATTTTTAGTCTATCAAAGTAAAGCTAAAATGGTATCTATAATTCTTAGGACTACACTAAAATATGATAGATTGCTTGCTCATCATCTTTATAGACACACAACTAAGCAGTATTTATATTTGGTAATGTAGAAGTAACGGGCAATACCGTGGTTCCTACCCAAGGCCACATTCTCCTTATTTTTAGAAATCAAATAAAAATTCTAGAAATTATTAAAGCTATTATTAAATTTTAAGAAACAATAAAACTATTATTCCAATTCTCACTGGATAAAATCAACTGAATATCTTGATTGCAGAAGCCTGAAAATTTTATTAGGGAATTAAAGTGCAGTTGCTGCTTCATGAAAAAGGGAACAAAAGGTTGAGCTGCCTGGTGCTAGAAAGGAGAATGCAACTCTCAAGCAACAAATAATTTTATGGTAAGATTGTGACCTATTGAAGATGAAAAAAACACATAAAGAAAGATAGGATATGGCGTGGTATTCTCTAAGTCCTAGCTGAAAAGGACTAAATGAATACAAAAGAAGAAAGTAAATTCAAAACTTTTAAAATGTTAACCTGAAAGGCTTGCATGATTTTTTCTAGTATTCAAATCATGCACACACGCACGCATACACACACACACACACACACACACACTTCACATTGCAGGTCTCTTTAAAAAAAAGTCTAACAAAAAGGGAGGGAGGAATTACAGAGTATGGCCTCCTTTGGATATAAATTACCTTTAGTAGCTCATTATGCTAACGCAGTATGCCTTGAAGCCTCCACACTTATATCCAATTAATACTACTTTCTGAGTGTCGATGCGCTTTTTGGTAAAGGGCATGCTGATGCTCCACTCCCTTCTGGGTAATAGAAAAGAGACGTGTGAAGAAAGACTCACTTGGGGGTGGCCCACTCAACTAGTTGGGTGCAGGTGGGTATTACAGAAGGAATGTGGAAGAGGTATCATGTTGGTCACACTGGTGATGGGGAAAAGAAATTAATCCTTTCCTATGACACTGGATTAAAATAAGTGAAAGAAAACTAAGGATACAAATTAACATGAATTTTAATGACCTGATGAGAAATCTGAAATAACTCTTAGAGAAATAATTTTGCAAATTATATCAAAAAGTCAAATAATTGATATTTTCTTAAAACATAAGCACACATTATTTAAAATTATCAAGTGACTGATTAAATTTTCACTTGACATACAATGTTTTCATCATCAAATTTTAGAACATTTTAACTAGTCTAGATATTTTTGGTAACCAGAGAATTCTTTTTGTTTTTGTTCTTGTTTTGTTTTTTGTTTGTTTGTTTTGTTTTGTTTTTTAAGACAGAGTTGCTCTGTAAAACAGTCCTAGTCATTCTGGAACTCACTTGGTAGACCAGACTGGCTTTGAACTCACAGAGATCGGCCTGCCTCTGCTTCCCAAGGGCTGGGATTAAAGGCGTGCGCCACCACCGCCTGGCAACCAAAGAATTCTTTAAGTGTTGCAGTATCATTTATCTTAAAAGTGATCTGTACACTATATTATGAGGCAAACATATAATAAGCAACCTGTCACTGCATATTTTCCTCTGGTATTACCATTTTCAATAAAATACATCTTTTCTACAATAATACTTCGATTTAACTTTCTCCCAAGGATTTTTATTCGTTCTTTGAAGATTTTGTAGCATGAGTTTCAACCACATTCACCCCTTCCCCCAAGTCCTCCCAGATCCACCCATATTCCCTACTCATTCAACTTTGTGTCTTTTTTTATTTTCTTTTAACCTATCAAGTTCAGTTTGTGCTGCCTATATTGTCACGGATATATGGTGTTCCATTCGGGCACAGAGGACCTGCAAATGACAACACTTGGTGTTGGAGGGTCTTCTTTCTATGTGTTGCTTTTATTGGTTAAATAAAGAGACTGCCTTGGCCTTTTGATAGGACAGCAGCTTAGCTAGGTGGAGTAGACAGAACAGAGAATGCTGGGAGGAAGAAGGCAGTGTAGCATACACCATGACTCTCTTTTCCCAGATGGACGCTGGTTAGACTCATGCCAGTAAGCCACAGTCAAGTGGCAATATACATTAATGGAGATGGATTAAAATAATATGTGAGAGTTAGCCAATAAGAGATTAGAATTAATGGGCCAAACAGTGTTTAAATAAATACAGTTTCCGTGTAATTATTTCGGGTAGCCAGGAGCCGGACAGGACGAAAAGCAGCCTGCTCACCATTTACAACAAACACTCTCAAAAACAACTGGCTATTCCTCTCACTGAAGCTATCAACTGTCAGAAGTCCCTTGACCAGGGGTGGAACTTCATATCCACCTTCCCTCTCATGATATCGTTTTGCCTGGCTTGAACTTGCTTGGGGCTTGTGATGGAGACGTAACCCCTGAGTTTGTATGTGGAGCTATTCTCTGCCATTTCCTTCTATCCCTTCACTGCCTATGGTTTGTTTGTTTGTTTATTATGTATACAACATTCTGTCTGTGTGTATGTCAGCAGGCCAGAAGAGGGCACCAGACCTCATTACAGATGATTGTGAGCCACCATGTGGTTGCTGGGAATTGAACTCAGGACCTTTGGAAGAGCAGGCAATGCTCTTAACCTCTGATCCATCTCTCCAGTCCCCTTGCCTATGGTTGTTACACCCTTTATGTCTCCTCTTCTGCAGTAACCCCTTAATCCTCGGGAGGAAGGGATTGGTATACATGTTCCGTTTAGGGCTGAGCATTCCACAGTTAACTATTGTGTTGACTGAGGTTTCTATCCTGCCCAGACCTTGTTCTGCCCAGTTCCTCAGCACCATTCTATTGTCTGGGGTTTCTGCCCTGCCTGGTTTCTGTCCTCCCACCAAGTCACACAGCCGTTTCACCCCAAAGAAAATTACACAGAGGTCTACATAAGTTATAAACTGATTGGCCCATTAGCTCAGGCTTCTTATTAACTCTTATAACTTATATTAGCCCATTACTCTAGTATATGTTAGCCACATGGCTCGGTACCTTTTCAGCAGGGTAGGTCACATCTGCCTTCTTCAGTGTCTGGACAGGACTGGGGAGGAATGGGCTTCCTCCTTCCCAGGATTCTCCTGTTTTCATTGCCTTTCCTCTATTTCCTGTCTGGTTGTCCCACCTATACTTCCTGCCTGGCTACTGGCCAATCAGAGTTTATTTAAAACATAATTGACAGAATACAGAATTGACCCATACCACTATTGTCTATACCTTGGTGAGTTGTGGGATAATTACCATCTATGGCAAATAGAAGCTTCTCTGATGAGGGTTAAGAGATGCACTAATCTAATGGTATAAAAATTAACTAGAAATCAGTTTAATATTAAGTTCATTTAGTAGAGAAATAGTAGTCGATTGTTTTATAGGGTCTATGACTTCTGTGAGCATTATAAAACATTGCTTCAACTCTAATTTTTTCACTTTAAGTATGTAGAGATAGTAGAACTTTTAGGAGGTAGAGGGCCTCACTAAAGGAAGTAAGCTTATACTGGATCTGGACTGGACCTCTCTGCTTTCTGATTTCCTTAGATGAAACCAGCTGTATCTGGCTCCAACCTCTAGTCCTCCTCCACCATGTTGGACTATGCCCTCTCTTTATGCATAACTCTTCCTCCCTTAAGTTGCTTTTTGTGAGGTAACTGCAACTGTGGCCATCATTTTGAGCAAGTTATGTAACTTCTCTATGCTTCTATCTCTTTTATCAAATGCATACAATACATCTTGCAAAGCTTTCAGAGCTAAATCACTAGATAAATGCAAAATACTTAGCAGGGACTGGTAAGTACAGCATGTGCAAGAACCGGCACACATTATACCTTTCAAGTGACTCTCTAGTGCAGGGATTTCATTTCTTTGTTTTATCCCAAACACTGCTAACAGTACCTATAACGCTACATGCTCTGACCCCAGGCATGTTCTTATCCTCCTCTGCCCATCTCAAGCCAATGCCAGGTCAAATTCAGACACAGAAAGGCATCCTGATCTACAGGAGCTCTCAAGTTCTACAATTCTACATGGTTCATATGTTGTGAACTACTGTGTGACACGGAGAACTCCACATGGACCAAGAAGAAACATGCACAAGCAATGGCTATCAAGTAGAAAGGAAGCCACCAATACTATCTGATCCAATCAAGAGATACGTTGAAACAATGTGATCCCACAGGAGAGGAGCAGCTGTCTTCAGACAAAGAAAAAAGGGTCACACACAAGCAGTCTGTCCCTGTTCCAAGGGAGGGGCCTTGCCTGAGTGGTGTTGGTTTCTCCTTCACCAGGGATGTGACCTTGTACACACTGGTAACCCTGCATCTCTGATATTTGGTTTCAGCTCACTCTGTCTTTATCCCAGTCATGTTTCATACTTTCTTCTAACTTTCAAACTTGACCTCTCCACCCTGAGAATCAATATGAGCTTGACACCTGTCTCTCAGGTTTCAATGACTGCTCATGTATCCTGTTCTGCTCTACTAACTGACCATCTCACCTCTGCTCAGACTTTAGTCGTAATAGTAGTTACTGACTGGGCTGGAATATGCTTCAGAACATGACCTGAAATCTGTTTCAAAGCAATTCAGTTCCTGCTATTCATCCGCTGAAATCATAATGGTTAAATGATTGAAGAACTAATTCCCCAAAACAGATGATATTGCCAGACTTAGTTTATACTTTAACTTCTCTTGGCTCCAAATGTGGTCTCTGAAAGGCCATAAAAAACATCTTTAATCCATACCCTCCATTTCATGGTGTCTCAAGGGGCCAGACAAGAACCACCTGCCAATGCCTTCACAGCCCTGGTTCAGAATTCTCCAACTAAACAGGGTCCTTCCCCAGGTCTAGGGGAAAGGCCCTCTTTTGCCCCAAGTCCACAGCTACTCAGTCTCCTTATGTTCTGATTTCACGGTGCTCCAGAATCCAAATATTCTCCTGGAGGGAAAAGGAGGGTGGAGGAGGAGAAGGCAGGAAAGGATAGACAGAAGGAAAATGAGACCAAGGGGGAGAGACACTAAATTGGCATTCTGTTCAAATGAAATCTAAGCTTTTAGAAGAAACTTTAACAATAATAACAAAACTTCCAATAACAGAAGAACACACAAACTCACAATCAGATGAATTCACCTTACATGTATTTCAGCTAAGCATATAAAATACTGCATATAATAGATACCAAAGTAAGATAGATGCAGAGCACGTATTTGGAGCTCTATAACCCACACAAGAATACACCCCCAGGTATTAGAGGGTAGAGTCATGCCTGAACATAAATGCAATCAGTGTGAAGTTGAATGTAAATGTCAATGTCTGCTAGGATTGGCCAAGAGGGAGCATGAGATGATTCTATCCCTCTTGTTTCAGTTCAGTGAAGGCCACTAATGTTGAGGACTTTAAAACAAAGGGAGTAACAGTGGAAATGTTGCCATCTAGGAGCTTGAGTGGTAAGAAGAAAGAGAAAACAAAGAAGTGTTGGAATAGTGCCATCTAGAAAAGCTTAAATTATAATGAGTTGGGGTTTTATGAAGGTCAATGTACGGACTAGATGGTCAATCTTCAACTTTCTGAGTTCTGTGTCATCATAGCTTGAAAATTCCTTGTGTATTCTATTAGCTACTCTTTTCCAATAATAAAGCTACTCTTTATTATTTTACTTGTGTCTGGTGTATATGCTTGTATATGCGCACATGTGTATGTATGGAGTTATGAGGGTAATGTTGTATGGTTTCCTCACTCATTTTCCACCTTAGTTTGGAGACAAGTACTCTCACTAAACCTGGAGCCAGACTAACTGACTAGCAAGCCTCCAGAATCCCCCTCTCTCTGCTCATGGGATTGCAGGGCAAGGTGATGTACCTGGCTTCTTATATAGAGGCTGAGAATCTGCACCCAGGTCCTCACACTTGCAGGGCAAGCCCTTTCCAATCCGAGTCATCTCCCCAGCTCCCCTAATTACTTATATGCTTTCTATTGTTCTTTTGCCTAAGGATAATTAGCGTCAAACACTTGCTAAAATTTCCCCTCGACGTTGCGATAGATTGTGAGTAGGAAAACTTCTCTTTGTCACAGACATTATTTGTTCTTAGAGATGTTTCCATCCTGTTCCACCATAGATTAGCAAAGCACCCGGCAGCATTACTTGGGCAGATCTCAGTTCAGTTCCTTCAAAAGCACATATTTAAATTCATTCCCCCCACCAACCTGAAGCAATTGCAGCATTATAAGTGAATTTAGCAGTATGCTGGCATGGAGGACAGCAGGATTTTTTTTTTTTTTGAAAGTTAGGGTTGAAAGTAAACTTCAGCCTCTTCTGTTCTAGAAAATATGGTTTGACTACAGCAGAGATAATATCTACTTATTTCTATCACAGCTACCAAGAACAGCAGATAAAATAAATCCCAGAGATTCCTCTAACATCAGAACTACCTTCTCAAAATGGCGAGACAGAACTTTGAGGCTGAGTAAAAACATGTCTCACTTCTTTTGCGTTCTAGAGGCCACTTGAATAAACTGTGAGAAACCCAGCAACCCCTTCTCCATGGTTCAAGGAAGTCTACCTGAAGGGGATTTTGCTGTGAAAAAGTAAGTTTAAGGTGTGTTACTTTTGTTTATGCTGTGGAACACTCGTTTAGTGATGTAAAGGTGTGTTCCTTTTGTTTATGTTGTCTTTGTTTAAATCTGTGAAGCTGTGATTCTTTGCCTGTCTAAAATACTTGATGGTCTAATAAAGCGCTGAATGGCCAATAGCAAGGCAGGAGAAAGGATTGGAGGGGCTAGCAGGCAGAGAGACTAAACAGGAGGAGACATCTGGGTAGAGAGGGAACAAGCAATGAGAGAACAAGGGGACTTCAAGGGCCAGTCATCCAGCCAGCCAGCCAGCCACAGAGTAAGAGTAACATATATAGAAGTAAGAAAAGGAAAAAGCCCAGAGACCAAAGACATGTGAGATAATTTAAGAAGAGCTGGCAAGAAACAAGTCAAGCTGAGGCTGCGCATTCATAACAAAAAATAACCCTCGTGTGTGATTTATTTGGGAGCTGGGTGGCAGGCCTCCCAAAAAGTAAAACAACACAACAAGATTTTGTAGGCAGAACAAGAGTTATAAGAGCTACATATGTTCTTTGACATGCCACATGCTTCTGTGGTTTATTATTCTGTTAAAGTTCATACTTCTGTAGATACTGGTAGTATCGTTTTCTGGTACTATAGCATTTAAGTGTATCACCAAAGCGGTATTTGCTACATCTAACAAGATGTTACTTTCCTAGGAAAAGGTTTTGTCTTTACTATTAAAAAACGGATTTAATGGGACTGTTTTAATAGATAAGCTTTCAGGGGAAAAAGCAGAAGCTTAAAACCTCTACTTGAATGACTGAATGAGTAATAAAGTCATGAGTAGAAAAAATGGCCTTGTATACTATCAGGTCCCTCTCTATTCTGACCAGACAATCACTTAGCAATTCTTGATCACTAACACTTTTTCGCAGGAAGCAGTGGACATTGATTCTATGTTGCCATGGGAAAGAGACAGAGCAAGCTGCTGAGCATAGACCTGTGATGAGCAGGATGACTAAGACCATGACATCTTAGTGAGTGATGGTTGTTAAGACAAACAGTGGCTGAGAGGCTATGCACAAGGCAAGCAGCCAACACTGTGCACCAGAACTGCAGGAGAAAAGAATGCACAGAGGGATGCACAAGGACAGGCACCCACAGTCCTGAACACCCACACCCCTGAGCTCACTGGGGACATCCGCACTCCTGAGCTTACCATGGACACCCACAGTCCTGAACACCCACACCCCTGAGCTCACTGGGGACATCCGCACTCCTGAGTTCCCCGTGGACACCTACACTCCTGAACACCCACACCCCTGAGCTCACTGGGAACATCCGCCCTCCTGAGTTCACCATGAACACCCACAGTCCTGAACATTCACACCCCTGAGCTCACCCTGGACACCCACACTCCTGAGCTCACTGGGGACATCCGCACTCCTGAGTTCACCATGGACACCCACACTCCTGAACACCCACACTCCTGAGCTCACCAAGAACAAATAGAAGCTCTTGCATACATGTGCGCGTGCACACACACACTCACTCACAACTGAGAGTACCATACAGGATAGCCCAAGGACCAAATGTCAACTTGAGAAACTCGAGATTCTGATTTTTCAGGAAAAAAAATACATTTTCTACTATAGAGATTAGTTCTTAGAAATGTATATGCTAAAATGAACTATGTCAAACCAATTTCAAATCCTAATCCTCCCATGATTTTCTGTAGATCTCATCATCACTGAAGGTGATAGGGACCAAAAGCAAAGGACTTGGGAAGGAACAAATTAAGAACAAATTTCAATTCTTCTACTTCTCAGTTGTGAATTAACAGAAATTAAAGCATGAATAATATAAAACAACAACAATGTCCATTACAATATTATCAATATCACATGGAAATACAATATTAAATGAATATCTCAAGAGATCATTGCTAATGTGATCATATGAACCAAGCTGGTTTCTCTATTCATATAGAAAATAGCCATTATTATGAAATGAATCCCTGTCAAGCATATTACTAATGGAAAGAAAATGCACAGAAGTCATAAGTAAGAAGAAGTAGAAAATGTCTCATGCCACAAAGCCTGTTTCCCTATGCTCAGAAGAAATATCTACTCTATATTAGCAGAATTAGGAAGTATTTATCTTTCTGTAACTGGCCTCATTTGACTGCATATAATGTTCTTAAGACTTATCAGTGCTGCAACATATGTTAAACTGTCCTATTTTAAAGTTCGAGTGAAATTCCACTGCATGCGCATGTGGTGGTTTCTCTGTTCATTCATCATCTGTGAACACTTAGACTGTTTCCATCTCTTGGCTACTGTGAAAATGGCTCAGTATCTAACATATTCAAACTCTCAGATGTAGAGAACAGAGTGGTGGTTTCTGGGGCTTTGGGTAGAAAGTCATGTGAGTTGATATTTACTGAGAGTTTCTGAAATTCGAGGTGAAAAAACTTCACAAATATCATCTGTACAGCATGCTTGTAGTGAACTATACTATACTATAGAATCAGAATTTATAAGAAAGTATACCTTACATTGTATGTTTTTGACATAATACATTTTTTTTTTTGGTTTTTCGAGACAGAGTTTCTCTGTGGTTTTGGAGCCTGTCCTGAAACTAGCTCTTGTAGACCAGGCTGGCCTCGAACTCACAGAGCTCCGCCTGCCTCTGCCTCCCGAGTGCTGGGATTAAAGGCGTGCACCACCACCGCCCGGCTGACATAATACATATTTTTTTAAAAAAAAATTATATAACAATCAAATATTATTGATTTAAAACACTCTTCAAACATATGTATCATTAGTTGTGGCTATTCGAAAATCTATTATAAATTATATTGATCTGATATTCATTAATGAAATCTATAACTAAGTAGTCAAAGGAAAAGACAAGTTTGATTAAGAAAAAGGCAGAACAGTGGACTTCTGTTAGAGAGCAGAGATCGTCTGGTGACTAGGTCCCAAAGTGCAGACAATGGTGATGCTGCCCTTCTCTGAGCACCTGGAGCAATGTGTGTCTAGGGGAGATGGGAAGGAACGCATCAGGGAGGGCAGAAAGATGCTAAGACAAGCTTTCCTTGTGATTTACCTGGCTATAGAAAGGATCTGGCATTTTGAATTCTTTGAAAATTGTTTTCCTAGTCTGGTGCAGACTGTAGGCTGCCGTCAACTTTATATATTAGCCTTTTAGGCAGCGGCTCTCACCCTGTGGGTTGTGACTTCTTTGGGAGGGATAGAATGACCCTTTCAGAGTGGTCACCTAAGACCTCTGGAAAACATAGATATTTACATTTTGATTCAAGACAGTAGTAAAATTACATTTTTGATGTAGTAATGAAAATAACTCTATGGTTGAGGGTCACCACAACATGAGGAGCTATATTAAAGGGTCATAGCATGAGCAAGGTTGAGGACCCAAGAGTTCTAGATCAATATGAGTTATCTCAATGGCTTTCGAATTAACCTTTAAGACAAAGAAATCTTTATATTTGAGATCAAAAGTATGCAACTAGAAGATATGTAAAAAAGCACCAGAATACAATAAAACTACGTCTATGTTAAGCTCCCACAACATATGAAGTAGTACTAAAACACCTGCTCTCTCAGCATTCCCATTTGCTGTACAATACTACCCCTTTACATTTTTCTCAATGAACATAAAAATACCCTGTCTTGTTTGGCAGGAAAGCAATCTGAAGAATTATACCTTCCCTCATCCCTACACCCCCACACTCATTCTATCAACCCCCAAGGCAGGTGGAGGAGCTGGGCCTGAATATCATAAGAGGGAAAACAGTCCCTGTCCCCTTGTCAACTATGGACTCTGGAGAGTATCCCCTATGCCATGCCTGGACAGCACAGTAGAGCTGGCTCTGAAGGTGCAGGTATGGGAGAGCCCACCCTGCAGCCAGGGCTGCAGGATCTCCACAACACAGGGTAGCAATGGGATGTTCAGAAAGAGTTCCACCAAGAGCCCAACATTGATGGTACAGCAGAGACCAGGGGCCTCAAGCCTGTTGCTACCCTGTGTTGTGGAGATCCTGCAGCCCTTGATGCTGCGCTCACCTGTCTTTGCCACCGGGATGGGCTTTCTAGCAGTACCCTGACCAGTTCACCCCCTGCAGCAGTAAGCAAGGGGCGTGGCCAGTTCTCCTGCTTTCACACCCTCAGGGTGGGTTCCACTGACTGCAGGAACATGGCCAGTCAGCATGGATTCACAGAGTTAACAGAACGAAAGGGAATTTTCTTGTCTGAACGAGGCAGTTGAGATTTCCTCAAACGCAATCAAACTGCATTCTAAACCTCATTAATAAAACGAATAAAAATGATGATGTTTGCTGGCATGATACAATCTTCCACTTTATTTTAAATCTAAACAGCAGATCACCGATTATTTGCATAAGAGCAACTGAAGAAGGAATGAGATGCTGGACCACCGCGAGCTTGGTGAGAGCTGTGGAGACAATGGCAAGTCTGAGGGAAATGGGAAATCGAGAGTGAAATGACCTGACATAGCTCAGCAAGCGCACCCTGGATGATGGGCGAAGCAAGGCAAGGAAACCAGCTGGGAAGCTAGTCTGAGAAAGCAAGTGAGGAATGATGGGGGGAAGACTGTTCAGAAGATGCACCCACATTTGTCGACAGGTTAATACAGGCAGTGAAAGAATTGCTGATGACCCCAAGGCTCTTAGCTTGAGCCAAAATAATCAGCAGATCACACTGAAGTCCACTGAATACTGAAATGGGAGGTTAGAGTTGTTCGTATGGTGTTCAGGTAAGAGTTCTGGCCTACAGGTATAAATCCTGGAGACACCAATGCATAAAATGTAAAAAAGAGACTGTCGGACAGTCAGATGAGTGTGTAGACAGAAGCAGCCTACATTAACACCTTTTCAATACTGTAACGGAGGTGATTATCCTAAAAAAGAGAGAGGTATATTTTGACCCATAGTTAGAAAGGTTTCAGGACATGGTAACTGGCTCCATTGCTCTGGTCCTGTAGTTAGGCAGTGATCATGGACAGAAAAACATAGCAGACCACATTGCTTTTCCCATGACAAAGGGAAAGAAAAGAGAGGAAGAGCAAGGGGTGATAGTCTAAATGTCACTAGTGACCTTAATTCCTTCCATTGCACCTCACTCCATCAATGTTCTATCCCCTCCCAACAGTGCATATACTGGGGATCAAGACTTCAACATACAAGTCGTGGGGGGTCCGTTAGGGTCCTAATGCTGGAACTGAAGCTATAAGAAGGAATTAAGGGGTTGAAAGATGGCAATGAGGCAACATGCATCTCCAGAATCACAATTACAAACTACAAACCATGGCTCAGCTAAGTGATGACAAAGAATTCTGCCTACCACAAATAACAAATTCAAGGGCACTGCTGAGGTAGGTCAGGGGAAGTGTTTGCAGTGATGGGAGCATATTCTTGTTTATTGCGGACTCAAACAAGGAGCAGGAGAGAAAATACGAATGCTAACTGTGGAAAATTCTAAGAGGTCGCAATATATGAAAGGGCAGAAATGTGGCAGAGGCGAAGAGAACATCACTCGGCTTCATTTTTATTGGTTCGTGTGTATGTGTGTGCATATTCACATGTGTGGGCACATGTACACCACGGTATGCGCACTTCGTGACATGTGAGTGAAGGTCGGAGGACAGCCTTGGATGGTAGTTCTCACCTTCTCCCCTGTTTCAGACAGGGGTTGCCTGCTTGTTGTTGCAAACACTGGACTAGCTGACCCAGAGCTTCTAGGGGTTCTCATTTCTACACCCTCCCATTGCTCTGTAGGAATGCAGTGATTGCGGATGCATACCAGCACATCTGGCTCTATGTGGGTTTTAGGATCCACACTCCAGTCCTCTTGCTTGCATGGTGCATGCTTTATCTACAGAAACATCTCTCCAGCCAAAAAAGGAAATGCTTGCTTTAATGAGGATAGGCCAGCATGTTTTTTTTTAAAAAAAAAAAAAATTAGCATTATCAAATACTAAGATAGTAACCTGAGAGGAACCATCCATGCTTTGATTACAAATGGACATGATGTGCAGACAAAAGAATCCTGTACCTAGAAAGCTGCTTCTCCTCTGTGAGCATTTGGTTCATTTTGCTCGAGGATAGTAGGGTCCCCTCACAGTAATTCAAGGCAACCTTGCTATATTCTCTACCATTGAATATCTACTTCTCCTTTTGATGAGAACATCATTCACTCTCAAATGTTTCTCAAAACAGACTGTTTGCAATTTTATAACTAATATTCTTTTTTTGTTGTTTTGTTTTTTCAAGACAGGGTTTCTCTGTGGCTTTGGAGCCTGTCCTGGAACTAGCTCTATAGACCAGGTTGGTCTCAAACTCACAGAGATCCGCCTACCTCTGCCTCCCGAGTGCTGGGATTAAAGGCGTGTGCCACCATTGCCCGGCTATAACTAATATTCTTATGGCCTCTGAAGGGCTGTAGCTAAAATGGCAAATTCCATAAACACCCTTATACTGAATATTTAAGTGGGACTTTATTTTATGTAAGTAAAAAGCTAAACTCTTCCAAAAGCAGAATGAAACATTTATTCCTTAAAAACTAGTGTCAAACCTACCAATTTCATCCCTGTGCTCATGATTTCAAAACTTGAATAATTTAATTAATTCCCTATGTAATGTATCTTTAAGCCTAGTTTCCCCACTTGGAGTTCTACAGGAGCCTTAATCATATAGATATCTGACAATTCTTTATTAGCATAAACACTGCTGATTTTAGTATTTAATGAAATAGTGGCTTTTACACTTTTAATTACCTAGTTAACATTCTATCGAGCATCACTGTTCTATCAGGCAATTCGATTTGGAGGTTTACATCTGAGAATAGCAATTATTTCCCTCAGATGTGTTGCTTTCTCTTCATTTATATTCCTTAAGATTGTCCTGGTTGCACTTAAACACGTTAAAACCTACATTACAAGTTCTTAAATCTCTTGCAATTCATTGTCAGTTCAATTCACGTCTAGTTAAAACTAATGTTTTTTTTTCCCTCCGTGTGATTCTTTGTGTTAGAATATTTTCCGCTTGTCTATTAGCCTCATACCTACTACGTCACTCTTTCGAACAGAATACTAACTTCTTTAGTATTCTGTTAGACATTTGCAGCATCTTGGTGGACTTCTATTTGCAGTCATCGAGACCTCTCTAACTAGACTAGAGAAGCGATGCCAACAGCTCCGAGAGAAGGAACTGAGTCGACACAAAGTGTGTGGTTTGAAAATGTCTCTGAGGGCCTCCAAACGGAGCTGGGCACAGCTGGGCTATTCTCACTTCTTAAAGACTTGGAAATGTCAACAGCCCAGCCCTCTCTTCCATGGAAAATAATTTTTCCTCTATAAGTCTTTCCTATTGCTTGAAGGATTTAAAGTATAGACCCAGGACACAGGGCGGACAACACCACTATTGGCAGCTGCAGGTAACCCATGGGGGTGAGACACACCGCACTTTCTCCAAGCTTGAATCAAACAGGATCTCACATATCTGATCTTGTTCTTGGGTAAAAAGGGGATAAAAGAGGCTGAGAGAAACGCTCTTGGCTGGCGCTGACTAGGGTGTTGGAGGGGATGAAGGAGTGTTAGTGAGAGGGATCCGGTATCGTTTTGTTTCATTAAAACCCTGGCTTGACAGGAAACGTAGGGGAAACTTACCCAGAGAAATGGTGTATCCGCTGTGCAGGCCAAAAAGTAGATTCTCCCACCGCTGCGTAGAATAAAGAAACTTATAGTGTTCTTTCTTTCATGTTTCTGGCCACAGACATCTTTCTTCCCTTCTTGTGCATTCACTATTGTGCTCTATTCTAGTCGCTTAATTTTCTTAAAAGTCTGAACGCCAAGAGCAAAAGCCCTTAGGAAGTTGTCTGCGATTGTGTGCCAATTCGGTTCAAAATCTATATAGATACTTGGACCAATGAAAATTAGTGATTGGATTGCCCACTTTTAGTTTACCTTTTGAAAAATGGGAGGAATTGAGTGAATTTGAGGGTGACATGAATTCTAATTCCCAGCACTGGAACTGGGATCCCGAGTTTTTTATACTGCCGAAGAGTGCCCCGAATGAGTTGATGTAGAGGAACCGTCATTAGCTAGATCATAATAGTTTTTTCCATTTCAATACAAATGGTTTGGAGGGAACTTCACTCATAAGGACTGCAGAATGTACTGAGTGCCTACTACATAGGCAAGATGGCCTTATAGCCCAGTGGATGTAAATCTTGAGATTTGTTTCCTCAAGAAAAAACTGTGGAAACAACAGGAAGGCATGATGAATGCTGGGTCCTGAGGGACGCAGTGACCTAAGGATGCGGTGTTGTTGAAGGTTACAGAGTGGACACAACTAGAGATTCAAGAGGCCAAAAGCCACCACTAAATGACAAAAATCTAGAGTCAGTGGGAAAGAGCAGCATATGAGGATTGAAGGAAAACCAGATAAGTAATCTGAGTTCAGCTTTTAAAGCACCTTGGATGCCCCAGAAGTGCATCACAGGACATCAGAAGGTGCAAGAACCTATGTGTTCTTCCCAGTAATGGCTAGCGTAAACACAAGGATCTTACCCACTGTTTCCTCAAAGGTTTCTGTGGTTGGAAACTCTGGCAAACCTCACTCACTATGTTTCACTTCTGAGGCTGATTGCAAAAGATTTCCCTCCTAGAGTTACAGCAACAATACTGTGAAAGCACAAAGTCCTCTTAGGACACAAGTCCCGGCAAGTATTCCCACATCCATTGCCACATACTTAAAAAAAATCTTTAATGTCAGTCTTGGAAAAAAACAATTATTTATGTCTAGAGCCCAATGATGTTCACTGGATGGTGTGCAGTTCCTAGGCTCAGAGCAGGCAGATTTGTGCCGATTTTCACGGCTATGGATTGGTGTTGGATATATTTCCAGCAGAGAACCTTTCCTTCTGTGTTTTGGTTAATTATTATGTATTTCTAGGATTTTCAGGTGGATGAAGAAAGACATACATAATATGTGCAAAACCATATCAATTCTAGTTATTGAGTTTATACAGAACCCCGTGAGGAATAATTAATGGAGATTTCAACTCTAGCCCACAAATTCTAAGTTTACATGTGCATGTTAATATTTTCTTATTGAAAGTGCATAGTTCAGCCTCTTAGGGGGCAATAGGCAAGCACAATTACTTCCTCACAAAATGACGGTTCCAGTCTTTGCTTGATAACCTGTTTTCTATTCATTGTTTGCAAGCAGTGCAATCACCCAGGCAGATCTCCAGCAGTCTGAGAGCTTTCATCCAAAAGACTCCCATGCAAAATCCAACAATCCCCGTGTATTTATAAGTGATCACTTACTACACAGAGGCACATTGGGATAGCAGAAGACCTAATCTGCCTCATGGAAAAATGACTTAACAGCAATGACTACAATAGAAAGGCTATTTGATTATTCATCTTTACTAGCCTAAATTCCATTGAATTTCAAAATTTATGAAAGCAAAAGACCCCCCACCTTTCAATTTACAAGTGCTGCAAGATTTTTGTTGTTACTGTTGTTGTTGGTTTGATTTTTTTGAGACAGTGTTTCTCTGTGTAGCTCTAGCTGTCCTGGAACTCATTCTGTAGATCATTCTGGCCTTGAACCCACAGAGATTACCTGCCTTTGCCTCCCGAGTGCTAGTATTAAAGGCATGCACCACCACTGCCCTGCAGGATTTTAACTTTTAAATGTTGCAACAAGCTCCTTCCGAAAACTGAACCAGAAGGCTGTCTTACAGGCATCTTGCCAGTGGGAGAGAGGTTTGTATAAAATCTAGAATCTACTGAGGAGCATGCAAGCGTTTTGTGTTTTGATTAATTCTGCCAAGAATACTGAACAGTCAGAAAGTGCGGAAAGATTAGCAAGAAAATAAGCTGGGATCACTGTCAAGTCAGGCATCTCTGGGCACTTTCTGGTAGGATAGACGGAGTCCAGATTGTGCTGTCTTATAGGATTTCAGGGCAGCTTGCCCTAGCCACTCGTGTCCAATTAAATGTGTTTTCACTCTTCAAGAAATCCATTCAGCAGACATTACTATCTACGTTCAGAATTTTCTAGAAAAGCCTAAAATTAGAGCCTTCCTGACTGGCGCATTAACATTATAGCACACAGAGTTGGCCTTTGTGATCGAATGGCAGCTCCCTCTGTCAACATGATAGAACAGGTCTAATCGGACAAACCATGTGACATGTCCCTAGCACGGGATAGTGAACTGAATGTACACGAAGAGGGTTTTAACTTGTTCACTTTGTTTGGATGTTTCCCTAGCTACGTGATTATTTTGAGTGTGATGGGAGGAATACTGAGAACTAAATGCATTTCAGAGAATTCAAGTAAACAATCTACAGTCTGAAAAAAAAATTAAGAGGCAAGGTCTTGATCTACATAGAGCCTTGGCTGGCCTGGAGCTTGCTAAGTAGACCAGCCTGGTCTCAAATCCATAAAGATCGGTCTGCCACAGAAAAAAAAAAGGACACACAGAGGCTTATGTTTATGAAAGGAAATAACAAACTGTCCTGTTCAAAGGGAAGAAAGAAGGGCTGCTCCCACTCATGTGACTTTTCGAAAGTGTTTTCACGTTTTTATTTTCTCTCCTTTTGATGACCTTATTGCATCAGGTTGTATTTTGTATCTGTAACGAGATTTACCCCCTCAAGGATGGAAAATGTCGATTCAAGCCCAGGTGTAGTGCTGAGCGCACAGTAACTCCTGGAAGCACCTGCTGAGCAGAGTGTCACTTATCCAACTGGGCCCAGCTCCTGTGCAGAGCATGGCACTGACTCGGGTCACAGGGAGCAGTGGGCATCTTTCTTGTCTTTCTTCTTGGGTCCAGAAAGAAAGTCAGACTCAGAAATGTCAAAGCTAGGGCTGGAGAGACGGTTCAGCAGTTGAGAATGCTTGCTGCTCTTTCAGAGGGCCCGCTTCAGGCAGCTCACAACTGCCTATTGCTCAACCTAGCTCTAGGAAACTGGACACTACCCTCCTGTTTCCATAAGCATGGAATATAGTCCTCAATGTAAGAGGCATAATTTCACACAGATACACATGCAAACATATAAATAAAAATAGTAAGATAAATCTTTTGGGGGGGGCTGGTGAGATGACTCAGTTGTTAAGAGCGCTGACTGCTCTTCCAGAGGTCATGAGTTCAATTTCCCAGCAACCACATGGTGGCTCACACCCATCTGTAATGAGATCTGGTGTCCCCTTCTGGTGTGCAGGTAAACATAGAAGGAATGTTGTATACATAATAAAGAAATAAATCTTTTTAAAAAAGATAAATCTTTTAAAAAAATCAATAAGTGTGCTAGAATTAATCTGAATAGTTTTCACAAGAGATACTGTTTTAATACTTTAAGAAGGTATTTCCATTTTTAGCAACAAGAAACATACACATGTATGTTTATGCCTATTCATATAAATGTATTTATAAATCCTCATTAATTTATGCATGAGTATATATGTCTAACTATAAATTTATAACATACTAGTCTAACAATGTATATATTAATATTATGTACTACTTTCCTATTACAGAAGTTATCAAACAAAAACTGACCACAACCAAACATATCTTATATACAGTCAACCATTTTTAATATACTTTAATCTTGCTATCCAATTCTATATAGTACAATATACTGTATTTTAATTCACATACAGAAAATTGTGCTTATATTTCCATTACATATGGAACACTAGACATATATTTTGGTTTTGTAGCTGCTTTCTTCCTTTCTTAAGCTACATGATTTCTCGGTTTACTACTTTGTATATCATAAATTTATCTTAAAGAGACAAATAGGAAGTAATAAAGTTCTTTTGTTCATTAATTCACAGCACATCAACCTTGATGTGCAGGTATGAAGACTCGAGCTTGAATTCCCAGGGTCTATGAAAAGACTAGGCATTTTAATACATGGTGACACAAATAACACATCTATATTCCTAGAACTCTTTCAGCAAGATAAGAACAAGAAGCTTCCTAGAAGCTTGTGGACCAGTCAGACTGGATCACCCAGCAGCAAATAACCACAAGCAAATAAATAAATAAATAAATAAATAAATAAATAAATAGAAAGAAATAAAGAAAGAAAAAACTAAATCTTAAAGAAAGTGGTTGGCAAAAATACTACCATGGCAAATAAAAACCCATACACACAGTAAGGAGCTGGTGTGGTGCTCATTGTCTCTCTCTTTCTCTCTTCCTCTCCCTTCCTCCCTCCCTCCCTCCCTCCCCCTCTCCCTCCTTCCCTTCCTCTCCCTTTCTCCTCTTATCTCCCTCTCAAAAATAAACTTCAAAGCAAAATCATGGAAGACTATTGCTTCAATTGTTTCCTGTCACAATGTTTTTAATGGGAAGCCCCCATTGTGAGCAATTTCCAGAGACACTAGTTTATGAGAGATGACTATGATATACTTCAGTTCAGATGAACTCACGGATAATTAAGAAAGCTTCAGTACCCGTAGCTTGCTGGTTGCAGCTACAGGAGTGTGTGCGCTCACTGTGAAAAGGAAACACACCACGTGGGCGTTCCAAAGACAATGAAGTGAACCGTGTCGAGGTGGGCGCTGCAGGTGAACCCGATGCTACCAATCTGCTCAGGTCCTTTCATCCTTCAAAAGACATTTGTTTTCATCAAGTTTCTCCATAAGCAGCACCACTTGCTCTGCTTGCTGCCCCAATCAGTTCGGAGGAATGGCTCCCTTCAATGCCTGGGGCTCATTTTAACAGGCTTAGTCTTATTCTTCAATCAATAAGAAAGCTCACGCTGCCACCCACACTTTCTTTCCCTTTGTTTCCAAGTCATCAGCCCATTTAGAACTGTACATGTTTGCTGCCTATACTTTCCCTTCTTGGCTATTTCTCTAACACTCTTAAGTTCCTTGCTACATCTTCACCTTCCCAGGTTGGACACTCCCTTGAGAATGACCAATAGCTTGTTCTCGCATAATGGGATCACATCCTATCAAATACTCCAATTTTACCAAAATCACATGAAGTGATGTATCTGAAAGTGCTTGCTAGGATTTAAAGTCGTGCATGAGGATAGTGTGGTGCTATCACGCTCACACACTTGGAATCATCCAGCAAATTTCCACAGTAACAGCACTGAAACAGCCTGATGCCCTGATTATTCTGTTCCCCTGATCTTCCTCTGATGCCTGTGTTGTCCCATAATCTATAGACCTGGGCTGGGGAAATGGGTAGATACGGTGCCTACAGCATGAACATGAGGATCTGATATTTAGAACCCCAACATCTACATAAAAGTCAGGTGTGTGGAATGTATGTATATAACCCCAGCACTGAGAGATGGAGGCCGGTGGGGTCTCTAAGATTTGATGATCGTATAACCAAAATGGTAAGCTGCTCTAGGTTCAGTGAGAAACCTGGTCTCAAAACACAAGATGGAAAAGTAATTGGAGAAAACATGCTCACATCAACCTCTAGCTTCCACACATGTCCACAAAGGCAAGCATAACCAGATACAAATAAAGCCCTTCTTTCTCTCACTCTTGCTATCTCTCTCACACACATCTATCTATCTATCTATCTATCTATCTATCTATCTATCTATCTATCTATCTATCTAATCTATCTATCTATCTATCTATCTATCTATCTATCATCTATCTATCTATCTATCTATCTATCATCTATCATCTATCTATCTCCCTATATATGCTCATACAAATACAGCAGTTATAGTAAAAAAAATAATTTAGAAATTTTAAAACTAGAGATTTTCTCAAGCAGTTTTGCTACTCAAAACCTCATATTCATCCTCTGTTAGTTACAAAGTTTCCATCAGTTCAAGCAGCTGATGGCAATCTGCCCTACTATTTGAGCATTTTTATTACTATACGTCCACCCTACTTATTCCCCAATACCGCAGTCTGACTCTCCTCTGTGCTTCTGTGGATGTCTTTGCTGGCCCTTATGCCTTTTGCTCCTATACTGACCATTCAAATCTTCCTACCCATCCTCCCTGCATGGTCGAAAAACAGCTGTCTTCCAGATATGAGTTAAAGCTACATATATCCCCACCCAATCCATCTGCAAAGTTTTCAATACTAGGGAGCTACTTTTATATTGGGAGGTTTTAATTAAGCAGTAGGTATATATCCTCTCTAGAGAAATATTTATCTCAAAGAAGATTCTCAATCAAGATCTACAGCATCAATTTGTGCTTAGGTTATCATTACTGAGCATTAGTGTACTGAAGAGGTAAGCTGACAACCCAGAAAAGTCCATCATTAGCTTTTAAGTATGTGTTATTAAGGCTTTTCAAACACAGTAAAATCCAAAGAGCCAGGACATAATAAATAATTGATATTTTCTTTATGAATTTTATCATCTATAATTTATACATTGATAAATTTTTAGCTTTGAGAAAGCATAAAATAGATGGTAAATATAACAAAATCTTTTTATTTATTTATTTATTAAAGATTTCTGTCTCTTCCCCCCAGCTGCCTCCCCTTTCCCTCCACCCTCCCCCAATCAAGTCCCCCTCCCTCGTCAGTCCAAAGAGCAATCAGGGTTCCCTGCCCCGTGGCTAAGCAAAATCTTTTATTAACTAGTAGAAAACACTAACTAGTTCTACTGAAATTTTCATAAGAAAACAACATTAGGTACCACCAAGAATATGCATCATTGGAAAAATGGAAAGATAATAAATGCTTGGGTCTGGACAAACGGTACTTGAGACTCTTATCTCTGAAGCTGGTTCATTTGTCTTCCCAGCTGCTGATAGACTTGAATCTTTGGAACAGCCCCAAGACTCTTGCCCTCCTGAAGTCTGACAAGCACGCAGACTCTGAGGTCAGCAACTGTAGTCTATGCTCCTCTTCTAGGATTACTCTGAAACTGAAGCTACCTTAAGAAAGGGAAAAAAGGACGGGCCATTTTCCAAGGCCTTTGTCCCATGGAACTGGCTTTGTTTTAGCAAGGCACACAGCCTGCCAGTGTCGCCACCTGAAGGAAAATGAACTAAGATTAGTAGTATCATAAGGTTGGCCTAGATCTGTGGTTTTCAAACGCTGACTATGTCCTCTAGTCACCTGAAGTGTTTTAAGAAAACACCCACTCTTGATCACAGCACTGAGACACTATACCATGCTTAGCTAGACCTTATTTGTGTGCATTGGCTAGCCCCGAGAACCACAGCAAAATCTTTAGACCGAGTGGCTAAAACAACAGGCATTTGTTTCTTACAGGTTTTGAGGTTAGAAAGTCCAATATCAAGAGGTCAAGAGATTTGATTCTGATGGAAGTTCTCTGTGGCTTTCAAGTGGTTGGCTTCTTGCTGGGTTTTTATGGGATGGGAAAAGACACAGCTCTTGTCTTTTTTTTCCTCTAAGGCATTAATTTCTTTTATGACAGCTTGAACCTCATGACCTATTTATTCTTTAGAAGTCTCATTTCTAAGTACTAGCATCCTGATAGGGGTTCAACATGGAATTTGTGGGGGATGCACACAATAACACAATGTCTAAAGTGTGACCAGGATTGGAAACTCATGACCTCAGTCAAGGTCTATGATCACTTTTGCAGAGAAACAAACCTGAGGGTGAGAGCCTATGTGTTCCTCAAGGCCATGCCGATGGCTCCTGTGAGCAGCTCTTGCCTTTAGACAACTCTCTGTCACAAGTGACACCTTTACATGTCCTCTTCAAGAAAACTTGTAGATGAATGTGGATGGCAATATAGTTATAGAAATCAGTTTTAATCGGCTGATGATGTGATTGAAAACCAAGAGCACCTCAGGAAGGTTATTTATATCTGTCCAGCATTTCAAAGGATGTGGTCAGGATTTAGAAGCCAAGATATCTGCTTTAAAGGGTCACTTTTTAAAAGGGTCATTTTTTTCTATGTATTCCTATTCAAGATACTGAGTTAGTCAGTTTGAGAAAGGTCTAGTAGTAAGACCCATGCTTAGAGGAAGGCAGAGAGAGACAGATGGAATGATTCTCTATGAGGGAAAAGCTACCTGTAGCCTAGTTACCCATAAATACTTTAATCCAACCTCCTTCTTTCCAAATCATAAATAAATTATTCTTTCCAAAAATATGAAGAAAGATTTCCAAAGAAATTTATAAAATTTATGCCTTATGAACAAACACACGAAAAGACTCACACTTAATGAATCAGAGCAGCAAGTTCACATCAACTGAGACCCTGAATAATTGAGTTTACTTTAATATCTGTGAGCAAATATCAGAAGAAATAAAAGACAATTGAACCTATTTTAACCATGGGAATTTTCAGCAGAAGCATCTGTTAACCCATCCTTTTAGAATTATGCTAACCACTATGCTTTACAAATTATATTAGCAAAGTAAAAATTCGTTTACTAATAGCATCAAACACCATCAGTTTCATCCCTATCCAACTCTTCATCAAGGTGGGGAGGAAATGTGCCAAGTTTGCTTGATTACATAAATCAGTGCTCAAAGGAAGTAATGATGAAAGAGGAAATAACATCAAAAACGTAAAAAGGGAGGGAGGAGAATATCGAGAAGAACATCTGAAAGACAACCATAATAAAAGAACAAATCTCTTAACTTCTGCTCTTCACCTCTTCACAGCTGGCAATATCTCACCTGTCCCAATCCCCATCCATTTGAATTCAGTTCCATTTTTAAAAATGCTGCATACATGCTATGTGTAAGAATAAACTATGCCCTGTACTTCACCTTTATGATTAATCAAATGGTAGAAGAACTCTAAGAAATGTGTATCGTGAGATGCCACGGTACTCCCCCGTCTTCCTCACTCTGGCTGTTGTGTTATTTTCAGAACTGTCTTGGGCCACCAACCTCTCATGGTCATTCTGATGAAATTTATCCAATCTCATGGCTTTGGGCTGATGGGAAGCAGAGTCTTTATGGAAAAGATCTTTTGTTTCTTATAACTGACCACATCCCGTCATCCTCTCATCTCTAACACATGAACAGCATACACACAGAGAAGTACATTCACCCTGAACTCTGAGACATAACCAGGTTCACGCACATCAACTCATCAACAGTTAAATGCTCACTTATGGCTACCATGGCAACAGCCCATGCAATATTAAGCATGGACACTTTGCTTTTTATGCATAGATAATAGAGTATGTGGATCTAGGTGAGCCTCAGAAATATATCTGAGAAAATCACTGAAAACGAGGGTCTGGTGCCCAAAGAAGCATTAATGGTGAACAGACCAAGGTAATGCTGACCAAAGTCTTGACTGAGAAACAGAAGCAAAGAGAGACCAACAGAAAATGGCAGATCTCAATAACACAAGCTAACCCTAAGGCCTTGAACATTTAAGGACTTAATAGGCAAGTCCTCAAGGTGCCAGGTCTAAGAAGCTAATGAAGACTACAATACAGTCTTTGCCCTTGAAGAGCTGGTCTAGTAGGGAAGGCAGATGTCCTGCCAGAAAATACAGTATATGGTAAAAAACAGATTAGAAAACATAGTAAGAGACAGATCACTCACACATAAATCACCAGCCATGGATATAAAGGCCGCAAAGAGACTGTTAACCCTTCTTTACCCATTACACATCAACCACCATCGTCTTTCAGGATCTTTGTAAGTTGACAGAACACAGTCCAGAAATAACCACCATGCATCAGCAGTTCAAATAATTTTAACAATTGCTTTTTAAATTTAATTATTACTCTCTATAATTTTTTATTTTTGTCATAAAACAATGTTTGGTGAATTTTCTTTATATGTGTGCACAGGTACACACACGCACATGTGCGTGCACATATGCAGATGTCACAGGATAACCTCAGGTGTCATTCCTCAGGTGCAACCCAGTTTTGAGACCAAGTCTGCCATTGGCCCAGAGCTTTGTCTAGTAGGTGGGACTGTTGGGACAGTAGGCTCCACAGACACACCGGTGTTGATCAGTCTTCACCACTGGAACTTCAACCAGAAACCATCACACGTGGCTTCACTGTGGGCTCTGAATTCCAGTCCTCATACTTACAAGGTATGCACTTTGTCATCTGCACCATCATCTCCCAATCAGTAGATTTCCTGAGTGATGGAAATGCGCTGAAATTGCCTACATTGTAGTCACACACGTAGATGACAAGGCTATGATGCACTTCAGTCGTTACCGTTAGTGTGAGCCAAGGAAGTGAGTGATTTCACTTTGATAGGCTATGAATCAACCACATATGCCTAGTGGCCATGGTACTAAGCAGCATAATTTAAAAATTGAATTATTTTTTAGGAATTGCAACAGCATAAAATATTTCCCTTTTATGCCTAATACATGTAATACATATATCGGGAGAATTGCAGATATAGATAAAAATTGGTTCCCACTACACAAGCCATGTATTAGCACTCCAGACAATTCTAATGACTTCAGATACATGCATATATGTTTCTTACTTAAATTGGCTCTCGCCATTAGCATTACAGAGTGAGTGGAAGCATTTTACAATATTTGAGAACACATTTAACACATTCACAGATTGCTGGAAAAGACAGTTACTCTCAAAAGTCTAGCAAAGAATCATAAAAGTTAGGATGCGGTTCTTGGGGGGTGGTATTGATTTATTTATTGGCTCTTGTTGTTTTGAGACAGATTTTACTCTGTAGAAGAGGCTGTTGGTCTGAAGCTCACTATGTAGCCCAGGTTGGTCATGAACTCACAGGAACCTCCAGCCTCAGCCTCTCGAGTGCTAGGATTATAGGCATAAACCATCACGAATGGCTTAAAAATGAGGTTTAAAGGTCTTCAGTGTGGGGTTGAATCAGAACATGTGGGTGGAGGGCACAGGTATCAAGACCTCTTCAGCCCTGCTGGGTTCTTTATGTGCAGCAGACAACAGCAAAGGAAGGGAAACAGTAGTCCAGGTGGGGCTACCTTCATCACTGACAGTATGGAATTGCCACAATATTCAAGATCTCATTGAGGTCACCTAAATATGACAGACTATGCTTCATTTTTTAAAAGGGAAATAAATGCAACATGAAAATGTACAACGAAAGTCACCAGGGGCATTTGCAGGAAAGCAAACAGGAGTGAAATGCTACATCCCATCCCGGGACTCAAGTCGGTAAATTCTCAACAGGAAAATACATCCTCGGAGTGAACACAAAAAGGCATCATCCAGGCATGGTGGCACATGCCTCCTACATCAGATCTTAGGATGTGGAGGCAGGACGATCAGGAGTTCAAGGCCATCCTTGGCTACACAGAGTTTTTAGGGCCAGCCTGCTACAGGAGACCCGGTCTAAAGCAAAACGAATAAACAAAAGAGACAAAAACAAACCACAGAAAAGGAAGTGTCTGGTTTGGAAGAAACAAAGACTAACTAGGCTGTGTGATGCCAGGAAAGTCATTTGACTTCTCTGTATCTATGTTGTCTCATCCATAATTTATATCAGAAGGAGAAGGAAATGAGAAGATGGGTAGACATTCACAGGAATGGTACCAGAAGGACGCTCAAGTTGGTGGCAAGTGGATCTAAAGCACCAACTACTTCCTTTAGGTGCTGTGGTCTTGGCTAACAGAGCCATTTCCAGACACAATCTGAGACAGACATTAGCAAACAGGTACTCAAATTGAACTCCCAGGACAGACTCACTCAGACCTCCCTGAAGTGTGAGGAGGGGGAAACAGATCTTGCTTCCAGAAGAAAATTGTTTCCCAGAAGCAAAATTCTCACAATATACGTATAATGGTAAGTGAGACCCTTCATTTCTAGTGTAGAAATAATTCATTGCTAAGGTAATTTCTCCCGCAAACTTCTCTCTTGAGAGCTCTGAAGGTGGCAGCGGCGAGGAGGGTGGGAAATCCCAAGTACAAGAAAGTGTTATCATGCTAATCAAAAGTAATAAATTTCCTGAATGGTGACTAGTTTTTATTTGGAGGGAGCAAATTTTACACTTATGGCATGACTTGCTGTAGAGGACAAACTGAGAGTCAACACTGAAGGAGCCCCTGGTACCACACCCAGAACCCACTGCAGTCCTAATTGTTGCAGGGGCCTTAGGTATGACCCATTTTTAACGTGGCCCCCATAGCAGTGAGACATGACTAGGAAGTTTAGAATCTCACCTGTTACCTATTTAACAAGAGTGTGAAAACATGAGGATTTGTTGGCCCTTGCAGCTCTGTGACTGGCTTAATTCTAAGACCCTAAGGTCTCATGAATGAAAAGAAGTGATTCCTTAATGGCTCTTCAAGCCCCTCGGTTTCCTCCATGACTCACGGTCCTACGAACCTTCGTATGGGAAAGTCAAATAGCTTGGTTCAAACCATGAGGACATGTGGGACTCAGACAGGGATACTGCCCTGATCACAGAGATGTTCTTAACTGTAAACAGTGAGTACTTGAGTGAATTCTTCTGCTACTGGATAATGGTATGAATGGTGGTCCAACTATCTAAGAATTGCCAGCATGCATCACACCCTCAGTCAGTACTCAAACCTTTTACTGAGCACATTTTATGGTGGTATGTCGGTACCTGGATGGCTCCAACAATGGAAGATCCCCAAACACTGATGTATACATGGACGGGCATTAAAGGGGAGGCTGAATTTTCCATTTGTAGATAATGTGCCTCAGTTTTCCACAATATGTCACTGGAAGGTCAATATATCCATCCCTTTGACCAGTGTCCCCAGATCAGCTTATTTGGAGCAATGCATAAGGCTGCTTTAAATGGCGAGGGATAAAAACATAGTCTTCTCACAGTAATAGTCATTAGAAAGAAAAGAAAAAGGAAGGGAAGAAGGACAGAAGGAAGGAAAAGAGAGAGAGAAAGAGAGAGGGAGGGAGGGAGGAAAGGAGGGAGGGAGGGAGAGAAGAAGAAACGGAGGGGGGGGCGAACTCGTATTTCAGTTTATGGATAGGTTTAGATTTGATGCCTCAACATGAGCCTATAACTGTCTTGAACAATGCATTCAGTTCTTCCCCCTTATGCTCTATGTCTTCAAATGCATGTGGCCAATAAGCCAAAATCTATACAATCCTAAGCAGGCTACAGGTAATGCCTTATGGAGAAAAAAATAAAAATCAACTTTGTAGATGTGTGATTTGCATATAATGGCTCAGTTATAAAAACCAGTGAGTGCTGATACTCCCTCTGACATAGGTAAACCTTGAAAACCTTCTGCTGAGTGAATGAGGCCAGGAATGAAAGGCTGCATGTTTCAGGATTCTGTTCGGATTAAATGTCCAGAGCAAGCTGGTCAATAGACACAGAACGCTGAAGGGTGGGATGGGAATGTCTATTAATGAGCAAGGAGGGCTCATGACATGCTCTGGGATCAGATGCCAATAATGACACACAACTCTGACTCTGCAAAATACCCCCAAACCTTACACTTCAAACAGATGAACGGTGTGGCAATTGATGTTGTTTTTCTAAATTAAAACCATTCTTAATGTAGTCTTGGGCATCTGTTTTGCTGAAGCGCAGAGCAACACTGTAATTTGCATCCCTAATACTGCAAGATCTCCTTAAACAATAGTTTAAGTATCAAGGGGACCTGGCTTTGTTGCTAAAATGCCTATGAGTGGAATGCGGAAATGCAAATTCAACAGGTGTGGATTAGAAGAGTTCTTCCAACGCAGGGGGATCTTCCAGACTCACTTTCAACTGCAAGCCTGCAGTCAGGCGGAGGCAAGGGACTGGGAGGGGGGTCCTGCTGTCTTACACGTGAGCGGTGTGCAAGGCATCCAGCACACCAGTTCTGAACACCTTCATCAAGCCTTAGGGACTGAAGTGAGGTACAGAATAAACCGAGTGAAGTACAGGCAGCCATCACTATAGTGGCGACACAATTCTCATCAGAACTAGAAAGGACTCCTGTTTACAAAGGCCAGGACCCCAAAAGCAGCACCACCCACTGGCTGGAAATGCACACCGAATATATCATTTATTATAAACAATCTAAAAAGTTAAAAGTAGGGTTATAGGACTGATGGGAGCTAAACAGTTAAAATCACAAATCGAGGCATATATCCTAAATTTTAGGTTAATGGCTCCAAATAGTCCTTTAATCACCATGAAGGCTGCTTTCAGTAAGAAAATAGAAACACACACACACACACACACACACACACACACACACACACACTGGTGATTCAAACAGTTGGTCGCAGAGCACAACGTCGTCTAACACGTTCATGGTATGGAGGGCTTTGAGGAAAATCTGGGTCTCCGGTAAGCCCATCACCAGCAGCTCTGGAAGCTGGGACAGAATGCTCCTAGGGATTTGACTGAAACTTTTTTTGTAAATGGCTGCCTGGACTTGAACGTGACCAAACTGAAAGTACTAGAACCACCGAGAAGTCAGGTCGGTGCTTGTTCAGTTCAGTATCTTTCAGGCTAGTGCGTGTAATTCAAGACAGACACATGTACTTTCCGTTCAGGTCCACAGTCCTGGCAGCATAAAAATGAACGTTCCGGTCGCAGCCCCTCGCCACCGCTGGATTGTATTTCCAGTCACCGACTCATCCTCGTATATAGGTCTACAAGGCTGTTTCCACAGTTTGCAACGCGGAGAAGAGAGGACGCGCAAGTGAGGACCCTGACTCGGCAGACTCGGGGGTCCAGGTGTCCTGACCACGCAAGCCTCAGTATGGGGACCCGGCAGGTGGCGGCCTCGCGGTTGAGGGGGTGGGGGCGCAGTCCGCGCGGGTGACATCTAGGAGGCCAGGCCAGGGTGACTTCCAGGGTGCTGCCGACTGTCCTGAAAACCTCCCCCAGCTGTGTCCCAGGGACTTAGCCCCGCTCGGCCGCCCCGCGGAGGTCCTTTCACTTACCCAGGCGACACACGCACAGTAGCTGGATGCACACGAGGAAGCGCTGCAGGATTCGCATCTCCAGCCTGGTCCGCGACCCCTCGCCGGCCGCCGGGGTGCAACTTAGGGTGCGGAGGGTGGGGACACTGAGGCAGGGGACGCCGATGACTGGCCAGGGTCTAGGTGGACATGTGATGTGAGAGAGGAGAGAGAGAGAGAGAGAGAGAGAGAGAGAGAGAGAGAGAGAGAGAGAGAGAGAGAGAGAGAGAGAGAATAGGCGATTGCGGGGCTAGACACGCGTGGGCGCGGGAACCGAGCCCGGACCAGGCGCGGGGCTTAGGGCCGGACGCTGTCCCCTGCCTGAAAGGGCTGCGGCGGCGGCCAGGATCTGAGCGCTCGCAGCCAGCGGCGCGGGAGTGCGGGAACGCGCTCGGGGCTGGGCACGCGCGGCGCGCGGGGGCAGGGGCGGGGGCGGGGGCGCAGGAGCGCGGGCGGGGGCCGGGGTCCAGCAGCGGCAGGAGAGGGGCGTGGCCGATCCCAGCCTGTCCCAGCCCGGCGCCCCTCCTCCGCCCGGGGCTGGAGGTGGAGTGGAACCCGCTGGGTCTTAGAATCTTCGCCGGAGGGGGGAAGGGGGTGCGAGGTGGGGGGAGCTCGCTTCATTAAGACTCCTTCATCCCCCTAGGGAAGATACAAGAGGAGGCTGGGTCCCCATTGTCCGGCACAGCTTGGGACTGACCTTTGGGCTTCACCCCTGGGAAAGTCTTTCGTTTGGTTTTTGTCGTCTCTGCCGTTGCCAAGTGGGTCCTATCAGGAAGGGGTGAGGGAGCCTGGGTAAACTGCGCTCTCCTCCCCCTTCCTTTGCATTTTCCAAGTAAGTAAAGTAGTTCCAGCCCCTATTACCACTAGGGCAGTTAACTCCAATCATCTTTAGTCCTGTTGTGCCCATTTGGTCCGGGCTGACCCTTCCCTAGACCCCAATTACTCTGCCGAGCTGTGCACAAATGTGGGGGAACTCGCACCGCTGCTGTGGTCTCGGTGGATCTAACTTCCCAAGGATCGTCTCTTTGCATAGGGTCCTCCGGTAGGAAGATTCTTTTTATGCATGATTGAAGGGTACACAATAGATATCTAATACACACCCTGTGCTTCCTCGGAGATGGGCACATCATTATCCCCTTACGAGCTTGTTTCTATGGAGGTGTTTGTCTTTTTGTGTAAGAGTGTGAGTGCTATAACCTGAACTCCCCAGCTTGGGGGTGGAGTGGGGATTTTTAATAGATATTCCTGAAGTTTTTGTTGACTCAAGTTGAAGTCCACATGAAATGAGTTAACTGGTGGTGATGTCAGCCAACAGTCTAAAGACGCCATCCTGAATATTCGTGAGATTTTCATATATGTGATGTGATATATAATTGGTCCATTTTGCCCTGATAAGAGACTCCATTTAGAACCTTTCAGGAGTCACATCCAAAGGCACAGAAAACCAAGTTCTGGAATTATCCCTGGTACTCAGTTTGATGTAGGGATCTGTACAGCGTGTACTCTTGTGTTCTGTTATTGTCTCAAAGCCAGTGCTGTAGCTTTATAAAATTCAACGGACGCTTAATGCATACAAATTGGAATTCCGAGGTCTGTTTCAGCTGCCACTACCAGTTCTCACAGAATTCCCACCGCCTCAGAACACAGGCTCAATGTACAGAGCTAACGATGCATTTTGCTATCGGTTTGTGAATGGAGAAAATGCACTGTAGTCATGACAGGGCAGATCTTGATGCTAGCGTGTTTGTTTTGGAGCACGGATCAGTCTAAGAATTTGATCCTTGACCCTATTCTTCCCATGCATAGAAACAAGAATGCCACAGAGTTTCTAATGAAGACTGAGAGTGGAAATAGGGAAGAAATAGTGGAAACAGGGGGAAAAAATTTCTAGCCGTTTTTGCTACCATAACAACAGGTGTGTGTGTTCATTATAAATGCGCCCTGAGTGCGGTGGGGGAGAATGCTTATTGAATATGGACTGCAGTAGACAGGGACATTTACTTAAAGATGTGTATTTATGCAGAAAGGAGAACTGGAAAATCTGACTATCTAGGTGGGGCGGGGAGGGGGGGGAGAACAAACTGAAAGGCACTGAAGTCACATGTTCCTTTGAAAGCACTTTGATTTCCTTGAGACTGAGAATGCGCGTACTATGACAAGCATAGATTTCCTGTGAAGAAGCTTGTGCCTGAAATGCTGAGCCATCTCACTAGATCTGAACACCTAGGGAACAACTAAAGGAAATTCGGTTGCTTAGAAGAAGCTGGACAGGCCAGATGGCTCACTGGATAAAGGCTCTAGCCACCAAGCCCAATGGGCAGAGTTTGATCTTCTGGTCCCTCATCGGATGGAGAGAAGTGACTTCCATAGGCTGTCCTCTGTCTTCTACTCAAAGGCCGTGGCATGCACCACCCCTGGAAATAAACAGGTGAAGAAGAGGAGGAGGAGGAGGAGGAGGGAGGAGAAGGGAGAAAGAGGGAGGAGGAGAAGCAAGAGCTGAGTTTACACGAGGGAACGTGTGGCAATACAAGAGGTCTCAATTATCAAGGCTTTTCCACTAGCCTGGGAGAATAGTCTATCGATAACAATGATTATGTTAGCTCTTCATTAGTTGGCCCTATTAGAAAGACATTATTAGAGTTGATTCACCAAACATAACCAAGATAGAAATTAAAGTTTCTCTAAAACTCCATTCTCATAGTTCAGAATATTACCCAATCCTCTGGGAAGGCACAAAAGCCAGCATAGAGGGATCATTCAGTACTGAGGTTTGCAGGGAAACAAGGTATCGACTAATTCTCCAGTGTAACCGCAATGGAAAGTTGACCTGGAGACGCAGTCCAAGTGGTTTTGAGAGTTCTATGGAGGGAGGGTGAAGTTCTTGGAAATTAAGCCATTGGAAGTGTCAAACCATGGGAGAATAGAAGACATCAAGTAGGCAAGAGCATCGGGAGTCTGCTGTAGAGCTTTTTACAGGTTCTGACAAGTGTCACCTCAAGAATGTGCATCAGCCTTTGTGAGCTGATCCTAAACCGATACAATCACATGCCATCAGGCTGGGCAGGGTGGCATATGCCTTTACTATCAGCACCCAGAAGGCAGAGGCAGGCAGATCTCTGTGAGTTTGAGGCCAGCCTGGTCTACACAGTGGGCTCCTGGGCAGCCAGGGCCACATGAAAGTTCTCTTATTAGAAATATACACACATACACACATGTAAAATAAATCACAAATCACATGCCTTTATTTGAATATCTGAATATTTGCCAGTATATGCATGTTCAACTATATGTAATCTGTATGCACAAGCATACATACATTTGATCAGAAATAGAGACAGAATACCTTTGTGTAAAACCTTAGTAAATTACATCTATTTGATGATCATATATATACAATCCTAGAGGAAGTTGTACAAACCAAAGCCTGGTAGCATCTTCACCATCACTCTCAGAATGTATTATTTACCACTGAATGTTGAGACAAAGAAGGGATCTGGTTGACAAAAGAAGGGATCTGGCCATCTGATTATACCCAATTTAGAAATATGTCTGGAGGGAGAGAATGAATGCTCAATTGAAGACTACCAAACACTTTAGAACTTGGGATTTTCAAAGGGGAAAAAGACTTCTGAGTGAATCACTTGGTCACTCCAGCTTTATGTCCATTACATATCAGGCACTGTTTAAGAGGGAATATCACCATCCCCATCACAGACTGATAGTCTAAAAGAAGCAAATAATCACCACTAGAAACATCCTTGCACACAATTAGTAGATAAAGTAGAGAGACACAGTCAAATTCAAATATGAAATAACGAATAATTTTATAATGCAAAACAAGTTTAGTGCACTACAATGTACTAAATTTAATGAGATGTTTTAGTATGATGAAGTATTTTTCACCTCAAAATGATTGTTAGGATATTCTCATTGAATACTTGTCATATACTTGTAATTTTTAGAGATCATCTGAAATTCAAATTTAAGGAAACACTTTGCATTTTGTCTACTAAATTTCAAAAGCTCTGCCTTGATATAGTTGTTGGATGTTCAGGTTGGTCATTTGCAATTGTGAAATAGCCATGTTTTCATAAGTTTCTTTACACTGCAAATTATTTCCATTGAAAACTGGACTATAGAAAAGCCAGGAAATTGAATCAAGTATTGACTGTAACCTAATTAGGTAATAGTCGCTTCTTTAGAAGAAAGGATGTCTTTGTACTTATGGTGTCTTCCAGAAGCAATTCTCGGTTTATAAGAACTTTGAATTAATTTTGCATTGTGAGAATAGATTCATCTTAAGTTTTTCACTTTACAAATTTTGTTCCCATCTGAAGACTAATTTTACTTCCTGCAGTGTAGTCAGATATTTTGTTTGAATTTGTCCTAATAATTGCTTTCTGTTCCCTCTGACGCACCTGGTCTTTCCATCTTTGTTTCTCATGGGTCTTGGGAATGTAGGAGGTAGCCCAAGTCCTTTCAGAGTCTCCCTGAGAGCTCTAAGGTCAGAGGTAATTAGCCCTGGGTTCATCTGAAGAAGAGAGAATCAGGCTTGAGGGGAAAACCTAACATGTTACATACTTGCTATTTTAGTTTCATGCTATGGTTCAGAATAAATAATTCAATTTAAACTTGTGAGATTCCAAGTATATAATTCAGTGATAACATTGTATCAATGAACACAAATGGCAGGAATCCTTTCTTCCCTGTCAGGGACTTTTGGTATCCTGGGGGATTCAGATGACTCAATTTTATAGTTTGAACTGGCAAAAAAGTTTGTGTGGCAAAAATGTCTGGTGATGGTCATGTATCTCTTTAATTCCAGTACTTGGGAGGCAGAAGCAGACAGATCACTGTGAGTTCAAGGCCAGCCTCGTCTACAGAGCTAGTTCCAGGACAGCTAGAGCAGTTACATAGAGAAACCCTGTCCAGATAAAGCAAACAAACAAAAAGAGTTACAGAAAAAAATAATCATATTTTCAAATGTATTTATGATCAAAAATTATTTTATTTCCAGTTTTTCTCTTATACTAAAAGTTGTGATAGCATAGATCCTATATTTTATCCGTTAGGGTTGACTGCTATAGCAAGGAACTATAGCCTGACATGCCATCAACAGAAATCTATTTCCTACACTTTTGCAAGCTGTGGTCCAGGGTCAGGGAATGGTAAGGCCCAATTAATATCTGACTTCTTGCTGAAACCTAGCATATCAATGGGTAGGGGCACTCTCCAGAACCTCATCGGTAAGGTCATTAATCTCATTTGGGAAGGATCCATCCTCATGATGTAACCACCTCCCAAAGAAACCACCTCTAAAATCCCCACATAAGGACTGGGTCACAGAACATAAATTTACAGGGAACAGCAGGCCTCTCAAGTATTTGGTCTGTTATGATACCTTATTGATAGATATGCTCATTCTTTGCATGTTTTTAAAATTAAGGTATTAAGACTCTTTCAAAGCCCTTCTTTATCACAAACTAAAGTTTTGTTTATTTAACCAATCTTCTGTAGAGAATTATATTAATTTTTTTCACTGTATTTTAATTTTTAGAAAAGTTTAAGGTCAGATTGGATGATTGAGTATAAAGTTCAGAGTTCACACACATTTCTTACAACCAGAGCTGCACAAACTCCCATTATCACCATCGCAGTGGTACATATGCCACGGGTAATGGATTTGCACAAACTTATCATTATTATTTCAAATATGTAGCTTATATTAGGCTTACTCTCAGAGTTGTACATGCTATAGATTTTGGCAAAACTTTAACTATGTGCAATGGATTTATTCATAGGTGGAAAGATT
>NW_026067933.1:3589385-3592445 GCF_014885135.2 Alexandromys fortis
TATATGGACACACACATATATGGGGAGATATGCAGACAATGATAATACAGTATCAGGTTGTTTTCTTTCTATAAACAGTTTTTCTTAAGTTTACTTCCAGTCTTCATAGCTTGATAGTCCATTTCCTTCTAGTACTGAATAATATTATATTGTCTATATGTGCTAAAGTTCATTTATCCATTTACCCACTGAAGAGCATCATGGTTTCCCTTCTTGCAGTTATATCAGCCAAGTAAGCATCTGGATGCAGTCTTTTGTGTGGGTATAAACTTTTAACCCATCTGAGAAAATGCCATGGAGAATGATTAGTTGCTGGGTCATCTAATTGTGTGTTTACTTTTATAAGAATCTGCCAAATTGTCTTCTAAAAATGGCCTTCTGTTTTCATTAGCAATGAATTACAGCTCTGGTTATTCTGTATGCTTACCAGAACTTGGTGGTGCCAACGTTCTAGATGTTGACTTTTGTTAATGGGTATATAGTAGTTCTTAATCATCGTTTCAATTTAAATTTTGTAATGGCACGTGAAACTGAAATAATAGAAAAAGTAAAATGAGTTTCTGTGTATGCAGTATCCAGGATTTCCAAATAATTTTGCAGTTGTTCTTCCTGCCTTTTTTCTTCTATATCTATATGTAAAACCTATGTGTAAAGATCCTACAAGTGGTGTAAATTGCGACATAATTCCTCTTTGAGAAATTTTGCTTTTGTCACGTCTTGTTCATTGTAGAATATTGTACTACAAGTCTAACTTATGATCACTTAAGAAAAGAATGGTGGTCACCAAGAGCCATCTTGTGCTTTCTAAGAATAATAAGCCATGGTGCATTTGTGACACATTTATTCTCAGCTCTAAGTCTCTCACCCCCACTCCCCACTTACCTTGTTTCTTGCTGACTGTTTTCAGTGCTCTGCCATTATTCTTTTTGTATACTTTATCCCATTCTCAGTTTCAGTGCAAATTCCTAAAGTCAGCATCGAGTGTGAACTACACATGAGTAGATAGGAATCTGTACCAGTCAGTGTTTCCAAAGATGACATATTATCAAAAACATATCAATTATTTTACTTTTTTATTTTCTGATGCTCCTCCAACCCCTGAAATTGGGTCTCTGCCTTCATGTCATTTACAGTTACTTTGAAAAGGTATCTTGGTCCCTGTTCTGTTGCTGTTAAGAGACACCCTGGCCAAAGCATCTCTTACAGAAGAAATCATTTAATCTGAGGCTTGCTTACAGTTTCAGAGGTTTAATCCATTATCGTGGTAGGGAGCATAGCAGCATATAAGCAGGTGCTGGAGCAGTAGCTGAGAGTTAAATTATGGTCTGTAAACAGGGAGAGAGAAAGACTAAGTCTGGGATAGGATTTTGCAACATCAAAGCTTACCCCCAGTGACACATTTTCTCTAACACCTGTTAATCCTTCTAATCCTTTCAAATATACCACTCTTTGCTGACCAAGTGCTTAAATGTATGAGCCTATGGGGGGCACTCTTATTCAAACCACCACAAAATGTAAAAACATGTCTTCCTAATGTATTTGTATTTAGCACATAGAAGCTAAATATCTCATTTTCTCAAGTCTGATGCTTTCTGTGATACAGAACCTTGAAAGTCATCTGCCGTCTTCCCCATTACCTCTACCTCATCAGTCGCCAGGTTGACAGATCACTCCTCAACTGTATTTTGCTATTAGCATCATTTTTCTATAATCAACTGGCCTGCCTTATGCTCAGTGTTCAGTAAATACTCAAATACATGCACTCATCTGCACAAGAAGGGAAGCTTTCAATCCAGTGTTGCTTGCCTCTTCTCTTGTCTGATTATGAAGTTCAAGTCAGTATTTTAGGTGTTTCTGTTACTTTGTACACACTAATTGACACTCTTAGAGACTGTGAACGTTTCTCTTGGTTTACTTGCTTTCCTTGGTGAGGATAGTAGGTAGACAAACTGTTCATAATCTATTTGTCTTGGCTTGTAACTTAGTTTCAAGTTTGCAGTTTCTCAAATCATAACATGCACCAGCGGGCCTAATCCACCTTTAAGGTAAAATGATATGTCTCCTCTGCACACAGGGGCCCAATCAAATCTGGGGCCTTTTTACTTTCTTTGAAGATCCAAGAATCAGTACTGCGACATATTTATTTACATTTTTAACATCTTTATAAACTTTTTGGTTTGAAAACTCATGTTTTTAAGCATTCAGAAGCATTTCTATTTCTGGGACTCAGTAAAAACCCTGGCATTGCCTCTAACCATTTTCCTTAAGTATCTACTGCTACTACATTATTTCTAGCTAGCTTCTCCTGTTCCTAAAAATAGGAAGAGAAGCTGAGGAAGTCTACTATCCTGGGGAACTCACTTATCACTCCCATAAGAAATAGGAAATCTCCTATTGAGATGCAGGCATAAAGCAGAGCACCCCAGCACTACCAACCTTCTGGTTTATACCCTTCGATCACAAGAGAAATATTTGATGAGCAAGGAGTCAATGAGTATGTAATCCTCACAGGAGACCTTTGAAGTGGGTACCATTGCCACCTTCCCAATGTCACTAAAAAATAGAGGCAAATGATATGCCATAAATCATGTACCTGTCTATATTCCTTTCTTTCTTTCCTTCTTTCCTTCTTTCTTTCTTTCTTTCTTTCTTTCTTTCTTTCTTTCTTTCTTTCTTTCTTTCTTTCTTTCTTAAAGATTTCTGTCTCTTCCCCACCGCCGCCTCCCATTTCCCTCCCCCTCTCCTAATCAAGTCCCCCTCCCTCGTCAGCCCAAAGAGCAATCAGGGTTCCCTGCCCTGTGGGAAGTCCAAGGACCACCCACCTCCATGCAGGTCTAGTAAGGTGAGCATCCAAACTGCCTAGGCACCCACAAAGCCCATACGTGCAGTAGGATCAAAGAACCCATTGCCATTGTTCTTGAGTTCTCAGTAGTCCTCATTGTCCGCCATGTTCAGCGAGTCCGGTTTTATCCCAGGCTTTTTCAGATCCAGGCCAGCTGGCCTTGGTGAGTTCCCGATAGAACATCCCCATTGTCTCAGTGTGTGGGTGCACCCCTTGCG
>NW_026067933.1:3592880-3665104 GCF_014885135.2 Alexandromys fortis
TATATATATATGTACTACTCAGCAGTAAAAAACAAGGACTTCTTGAATTTTGCATGCAAATGGATGGAAATAGTAAACACTATACTGAGTGAGGTAAGCCAGACCCAAAAAGAGGAACATGGGGTGTACTCACTCATATTTGGTTTCTATCCATAAACAAAGGACATTGAGCCTATAATTAGTGATCCTAGAGAAACTAAATAATGAGAACCCAAAGAAAAACATATAAGCATCCTGTCTATATTTCTTATTTACAGATATCTGTGGGATTCAGCACTAAGAAATTCCTTCTCAAACTTTAACCAGGTGCCTTTTGTGCTTGAAATTTGTCCTCCTTTGCTCCCCAAGACATAGTACACTTTAAAAAGTTGGCCCAGAGTCAAATATGAGTAATATAAATGGTGTGTGATATGAGAAATAAACACCCTTCAAAAGATTCAGATATGCTTTCTTCCCAAATAAGACTATTATTGTCCTGAGAGGAATTTCCAGCTTGTGTTTCTACTTGGTTATTCAACTGGAGGCATTTTGTAGCATAATCCCTGAAAGAATCCAAAATATAAGAGAATAGGGCTGAGGTGCCACTGCCCCCAGGAATTATGGGATGGTGCAGGTGTTGATCAAAGCTCTGTTTCATGGCTGATGCTGGGCTGGAAGCAAACAAAGGAATCTATCATTGACACCCAAGTGACTTTAAAGGGTCCAGCTTTGGAGGACGATTCGTCTTCTCACTCAATTAAGAGTGAGTGTTCTTTCTGTATGACTTCGCTGCATAGCACATTGTGTGGCTCTAAAGTTTACCCAAACCTCAGGAAGGCTGTAAGGGAATCACACTGCAGACAGGAAGCCAGAACATGATGTTCAGTATCGATATGCCTTTGGTAGCTTTACAGGGAGAGTGTTCAATTTTATGACTGCCTCTTTAGTGTCTAGCCAAACATTATCCAGCCTTACAATTTGTTCTATTGATTTTTTTTCAGTACTATCTAGTAGTACAGATTCTATACACAATGGAAGAAAAATGTATTTCTGTCTGGGAGGAGTTTAAAAATCAGAGAATGTTTTAATTATACAACAACTTAGCACTAAATAGGACTACTGATTACTAGTTAGGATTTGGTTTCAGACTCTCCTCTTCCAATGAAGACATTGCTTTTAACTTTTCAAACCAAAAGACCCTAACAGTTCTCCCTTCAAAATTTTTTAAATTTATGTTTTATATGGGTTGTATGCTCATGTGTATGTGATTGCCTAGAGAAGACAGGAAAGGGCATCAGATCCCCTGGTACTGGAGTTATAAACAATTGTAAATCACCTTTTGTGGTTGCTGGGAACCAAATCTTGGTTGTCTGCAAGAGCATCCAGTGTGTCAATGACCAAGGCATCTCTCCAGTCCCTACAGGCTTTCTAACTAAAGACCAGCCTCTACATGATCAATTCTCTCTGTCAGATTAGTCGAGCAAATCTTGGGAAGTCTCCCACTATGAAATCAAACTTACTCCAGAGAGAGTCATGTCTTGATAAAAAAACAAGGGCTAAAAACAAAGGAATAAAAAATTAAAGTGTGACACCATCAGTGCACAAAAAAGACGGCAAGGAAAGGGCTTTTAGGATTTTCACTTTAGGATAGGAAAAATAGGGTAAAGAAATGGCTCAGTAGTTAATAGCACTTGTGTTCAAAGAGGACCTGGGTTCAATTCCCAACATTCACATGGCAGCTTATGCCTCTGTAAATTCTAGGGGATTTGACATTCTCTTCTGACCGCCACTTGAACGAGGTGCATAGACGTACGTGGAGAACAATAACGCTTGTACACATAAAATAAATATTAAATTTTTTGAAAAGATAAGCAGTGAATTAAAATATGGATGATGCTATAAATAAACGATAAAGAATAAATTGAACAACATGATTATGTTAAAAGAATAAGTAAAAATCCAATACTAGAAATAAGATACATAAATATGATAGCCTCAAGACGCAGAAATGGCAAAAGATAGGAAAAACAACTTGCAAAACCCGTATGAAACAAAACTGTAAAATGCCCCATGCTAAGATAAGGTTTTAAAGAATCTGACGGTGATAGCAGAACCAGTCAACTCTGTGTGTTCCCAGCTTGCTTTCTCCTCCCAGGTGTGCCAGGTCACTAAACCCCTTCTGAACATTTCTGAACCCTTGCAGGGAAGCAGCTCATAGCAAAAGTGGCATTTCTTCTTTAATGTCTACTAGCTCCACTCATTGTATTTCACCCACTTTAGTATCTTCCAAATGCTACACATGGGGCATCATTTCCCCCATTTTATAGGTGTCCCCCAATACTCAAGAGTTCGGTATTGCTAGACACAAAGATGTGATGGTCACATTGGTACTCAACCCTCAATTCCGATGATTGCACAGTATCACCTTGTTATAACTCGTCAGCCAGGGGAAGTCATCTTGTCATAGGTATCCAGCACTGGAAATCATCTTTCCTACCCAGTACTCAGGTCTGCCAATAGCATCTAGGGAGTACCCGCCACACAAGCTGGTTTAACATTTCATGCTAGCTTGTCTTCCAGTGAAACTGGTTCTTCCTAGCACTTATGCCTAGGTAGTTTTCAGACAGGTCAACCTGAAAATTATAATTGGAAGCTTAACCACGCTTCTTTAACAGCATGAAGGGACTCCTCCAAATGAAGGCAAGTTAAAATGACAAAAGGCAATATGAGATAGTGCACACATCCATCAGGGTGGGCTAGGTTCTGTTGCAATGATAGGGAAAATTGGATTTACGTCAATTTCTTCTTCACTCGATGCCTGTAGTGGATTTAATTGACTGGTTCTCTAGGGTAGCTAGCTGCCTGGCAGGTGGTTGGTCAGCAGTCTGCCGAGCTATGAGTATTGGGATAGCTTCTTTTCAGCATGTGTTTTCACAGTTTCTGGGAAAGAGAGAGCTGGCCAACCTCGCACTGACAACTTAATTTTCTCCACACAGAGAAGAGATATCTATATATGCAACCTTCCCCTTCTCAGCATGTCTATAAGAAGAAGAAAAACAAATATGAATGGTGGTAAAGTAACCCACTCTTGGGGGCGGTAAACAGAGGGAGAAAGGGATGGAGCAAGGGAATGAGAAAAGAATTTTAATGAAAGAACACGAACAAACCTGGAATCACCATTGAATACTGTATTATGGTTGTGTAGTGATTTGGCTATTTTACCGTCTTTCCTCAGGGTTTTCATGCTAAAAGTTATTCTACGATCTTCATGTCAGAGATGCAACAGTACAGGAAACATTAACCCCTGTCATCCACTGGTCTCAGAGCTTTTGCTCCCTTTCTGTGGCTGTCTGCAGGAGATTAAGGAGAGAGAATGAGTAAGAGCACAGTGGTGGGAGAGGGCAGCAATATCACAGACTGCAAGAGCGAGTCTCTTCTGAGTCTTTCTTCCTTTAACTGTCTGTGGAAAGAAAAATGTCGAATGGGTGTATGTGCTTTAAAATTATGACGTCGTGGACTTTCATCTGCTTGTATTTACAGCAGCCAGTGCTTCTAAGATGAAACAATTTTACCATTTTAAATTTTGGTTGCATTCTCTTTTTTCCACTGACAGAGGATAGATTTAAAAAGAAATAGAGTTGGAAAAGCCTGAAAAACAATAAGGTTCTTCAACTCTGCTCACAGGCATGCTTTTCTTTGTTGTAACTAGATTACATGCAATCTAGACTAGAATTACAATGGAATTGATACCAGATGGTATTCTACATGCTCCCAAGGGAGAGAGGTAAACAGCAACCAGCTACAAACCCTTCCATTTATAATGGTGACCTGCATGTAGGATGCACTAGGGCAAAGGCAGGGTGAAGCTTGTGGGCACAGTCAACCACTGTCTGATTGGAACTAAGGCACACTCCATGAGATGGAACTCATGCCTGACACTGCTTCAGTGGCCAAAACCCTGAGACCAGATAATCCAAGGACCTAAAGGAAAGCCAAATACTACCGTTCCGCTAAAGGATTACAGCCACAAAATGACTACACACCCTATTCTACTATACTCACAGACCAGTGTCTTGCTCAGACATCATCAGAAAAGCTTCCTCCTGCAGCAGATGAGAATAAATGCAGACTCACAGCTGGACAATGTGTGGAGTGAAAGACTTTGTAACACTCCATCCTGAGTGGGGATGTCTCCATTAATTCTCTCCCATCACAGCTCATGGAACACTTTGGAAGAGGAAGCAAAAAGATTGTCAGAGCTAGAGGGATTGGGAAGCACCAAGGAAACAAGGTGTCTAAATCACAGCAAGACCAATGTGCATATGAACTCACAGAGACCGTGGCAGTATACACAAGGTTCTGCTGCACAGGACTGAACCTGACAAAGTCCCAGGGTTGAGAGAGGAAGTGAACAAGATCCCATATCTCCAACCCAGAAACTATGCTTGCTTGATAACCCACTCACAAAAGAAAAATTAGTTTTCTATAATGGAGTCTCACTTGGTATACAAACCACTCTTAAGGGCAAGCCTCATGCCCAGGGGTAGATGGCCAGCATAAAATGAACTCAATGATATTTTGTGTTTGTTTCTTGTCACATAATGATTTATTTGTCTAGGCATTTATTTTCTTCCTTCTCCTTTCTTCCCTCCTTCCTTCCTTTCTCCCTCCTTTTCTTCCTTCATCCTACCCTCCTCCCTTCCTCCCTCCCTCCCTCCCTCCCTCCCTGCCTCCCTCCCTCCTTCCCTCCCCCATGTCTTCCTTACCTCACAGGTATTTTTCATATATATCATGGTTTCTGATTTTGCACTTGTAGGGGATTTCTGTATGTGCCAATGTATTTGTCTCTACATCTTTATGTGTTTCTTGTGGTTTTTCTTTGGCTCTTTCTGTTTGTTTTGTTCTGTTCTGGTTTGTTTGTTTTTATTTTATCTTATTTTATTCTTTTAACAAATATTTCTATTAGTTTCCTAATGAGAGAGCAATAAAGGATGTGGATTTGGATGTGTGGAGAGATGGGGAGGATCTCTGGGGAGTTGGGCGAGGGGGAACTATAATCCGAATATATTGTATGAAGAAAATCTATTTTCAATAAAAAAGAAAAAGAGATAAAACTGAACTGAATTGGAGTTCCAAATTTTTTATGTGCTCATGACAGGTATTGAAGAATATGTGCACACAGTGGTAAAAATTCAAGGGAGGTAATCTTTTCTGCTAAGAATCCTTGACTGTGCATGCCTATGCTCATTCTGTATTGCACCTTGGTCAGCCAGCAAATTTTCCAAGTATTAGTATTCAGTAGAATTTAATCTAATAAGTCTACTCCTACAATATGATATGGATTGTTTCCCTATACCAACACTGCCCTCTCTAATCTTTACAGTAGAAACAAATACCTTGGGTAATAGCCATTAATCTTAACTGAATTTCCTAATCTATTAAGAACCCCAACTCCTCTGTGATGGGAGTAGACCACAGACGTCTGAGATGATGTCATCTTCATTCTTGCCACTTCTCTGGCTGGCTGTGCCTTTGTAGTACTCAAGCCTAACTCTTGAGTGATGAGCAAAGGTGCACATTCTGTAAGTCTGAGGCACATGGAGCACCACTTGGTCTTCTCAGAGATACAGTGGTACATTACCTTCTAGCTGCCCCGTAGGAATCCCTCTTGGGTAGAGCCCTAGCAAGGTGACCAGTGCCTTACCACCTTCAGCTTGCTCATCCCATATGTAAAAGTCACATATTTTTGAGAGCAAAAAAAAAGTGACCCCATCAAATATTTCCTCACTCCCATCTTTCCAACCTGTTAATATGTCTTGTGATCTGGCAAAGGTTAAGGTTGAAGAGGAATTAAGGTTTGCTGACCAGCTGTCCTGAAATCCTGAAATTACATAAATTGTCCTGGTTATTTGAGTGGGCTCGTGTAATCACAAGTATCTTAAAGGTCATAGAGGGATTCAGAAGAATGAGTCAGATTGGTGATGTGATGTGCAGTAAGGGCGCCCACAGCTATAACAGACAAAGATATGAATTCTCTCCTAAAGCCGCTACAAGGGAAAGCGTCTCCTCTTCCTGCTTCAACGTTTGACTCCTTTCTTCTCTATTACTAACATATCTAAGCCTGCACAATGGTACAGCCCTGGAGCTGGGAGACTATGGTGGGAGGATGTAAAGCTCTTATCACGAGATCCTGTTTCAATGCATCAAATCAAAACCAGAATATAAAGTGTCACTGCCTTGGTGTTGGATTGGTTTGGGTTGGGGTTGATTTTAGAATTGGAAAATACCTTTAGTTCTCAAGTTATTGTGGTTGTCAAGTCTGCTAATGAGACTTGAAAAAGCCAGGGGAGTTCCTAATACCCCTCTCTCCTCCTTCTCTCTCTTCCTCCTTACTTCCACTTGAATCTTCTCATCTGTACATTCTTGGTCTGTAAAATGCTTTTAAATATTTCTTTGATAGTTTCTTGCTTTTCATTTCCATTTCCATTGTATTCTGAGTCTCTGAATATTGGGCTTCCGTGACCTTCTGATTTATTTTATTTTCTTATCCATTTTTTTTCTCTTGTTTTCTGGAAGACTTTTGTTATGGTTTGGATAAAAATGGCCCCCATAGGTCCATAGGAAGCTGCACTATTGGGAGGTGTGGCTTTTGTTGGAATCGTTGTGGCATTGTTGAAGGAAGTGTTCCTCAATTTTCTTCCTGCTGTCTAAGGATCAAGTTGTAGAACTCCCAGCTCCTTCTCCAGCACCATGTCTGCTTGCATGCCTCCTGCCATGACCATAATGGACTAACCCTCTGAAGCTATAATCCAGCCCCAATTAAATGTTTTCCTTTACAAGAGTTGCCATGGTCATGGTGTCTCTTCCCGGCAGTAAAACCCAAGACAGCTTTTCTCAAGTGTGTTGCCACACTTCTATCAGGGTCTTCTTACCACAGTCCTAACTCTTAAGAGCTCCTCTGTTCTCCATGGACTTTAAAAATAGTGTCCTATTCTACGTACACAAGTGATGTGTATATGTTATTGTTCTAATGGAGTGAGACTTTTCCTCTCAGCTAAGTGGGGAATAAGTAGTCATATGCCAGAACTGGGGAAAATATCTAGAGGTCTTGTTTCTTCTTAAATAGGCTTGAACTCATCTGTTGTGTTTTTAATTTTAATTTTATTTCACATGGTTGGAACACTTAACATGAGGTCTCCCCTAATGTAGTTTTAAGTTTACAAAAAAAAGGTAGATTTTAGCCATAAGGTGAATTACAGATACTGGAACTTATTTGTTTTCCTTCCATTATGACAAAATGGCAAATTTTATCCCCTGACAACCACAATTTCATTTAATTGTTCTAGATACTTCATATTGATAGAATTGGGTAGTATTTGTCAGTGACCAACTTATGTCACTTAGTAAATATTTCAAGTTTTACCTATGCTACATTGGGTGGATGCCTAATTGCATTTTGTTCATTGCATACTATTATTTTTTTGATGCTGGTGATTAAACCCACAATCTTCTGCATGCTAGGCATGTATCCACATCCTGAACTGTACCCCCCCAGCCCCCAAATTTTTAAAGTACAAAAGTTAAAGGATATTTATGGTGTTTCATCATTTTCTCTATTGTGAATAACAACAGAGTAAACAGGAGCACATATATCTCATTTAAATTCTCTGGAATAAATATATAGAAGTGTGATTTCTGAATCAGATAGCGTTTAGAGTTCAAAGCATTTTTTCAGAACTTTTTATAGTCTTTTTGGTAGTGACCAAATTCTTTTCTATCCTCACAATGATGTTTAAAGATTTTTTTCCTCCATATCCTCCCCAAAATGTCTTGATTTTTTTTCCTATATATCCCAATAGATATGAACTGTATTCTCATTGATGTTTTGGTTTTTATTTTTTCTGTGGTTAATGGTACTGGCTATCTTTTTCATATGCTTTTTGTCATTTGTATATTTTCTTTGAAGATTTATCTATTCATACTGTTATGCCATTTTAAAATTGGGTTCTTAGTTTTACCAATAATCCATTGCTTTAAAAACTCCTGCTTTCTCATACTTCCAAAAGTACTTGGTTCCTCAGCAACCACAGTGCTTTCCAGGCTCTGCCCCACCAACCGAGCTGCTCATTGGCTTTCTCTGATGCCAGTTAGGATCAGGCTAACTCAGGATTCTCTAAGGAGTGCATGTGTGTTATGTTCAATCTACCATGTTCAGTGCCTTTAATTGAGATAGCAAACATAATCTAATGGATGAGTGACTTAGAATCCTGTTCTCTGTGCTGGTCACTTCTTTGAAAAGGAAAGGCATGGGCAGAGAAAGAAAGCATTTTCAGAACACACATTTTACTCTAAAGAACTGAGTATCAACTGCCTTTCCTCAATAGAAAATTCTAGAACCTTTTCTACGGACACTTAGGAAGGGTTTATGTGGGAGCTAGTGAGATAGCTCAGGAGGTGAAAGTACCTGCCACCCAGCCCAAGGAATCGAGCTCAATCTCCAGATCCATGTGGGGGAGAGAGAGTCCACTCCTGCCAGTAGCTCGCTTCCCTCCACGCGAACACAATACAATAAAGCAATTTTAAAAGTTCCATTCGATATTGCAAAGAGATGTGAGGTAACCTTTAGAACGAAACATTTAATTTCGATCATTGACCTTGAGCTACAAGCCTGATATAACAAGAAAAATTCTATCCCATGCCCTACTGTATGCTGACTTACGTATTCCCCAAGAAAAGACTCTGCCCTCCCAAATAAAAATTTCTCTGAGGAATCAAAGAACCTGAGAATTGCTGCCCTGTCTGTCCAACTCCTATGCCTTTGCCTTTTCATTACCTGTAATTACCAACTGTAAATTGAGAAACAAATTTATTTTGTTTTCCTCTTGGAAATGGGTGCGTGTCTTAAAGTTCTAATTATTCAGATTTAAGAGGGCATAGCTCTTCAGATGAACACATTGCTTGGTATATTTCCTAGCATGTGATGCCATGTGATAAAGAATGGAGGTATTCAGTTGGAACTTGTAGAACAATGTATTAGACCATCAATCACATAAAGCACAGTTAGTATAGTTAGAAGAATTTTAGCTTTCCCTTCTTAATCTTTATATGTTCTATGGTTTTAAATAACTAGTTTTAATATAATGTTTTATTATCCATTAATTTTATTTAATATACTGCGGTTCCATTCATCTTCCACTACTCCTTCCTAATTCATTTTAGATCCATCCCATCCTTTCCCACCCCTCCCAACTTTATGTATTTATTTATTTTATTTTTTTTAATTTATTTATTTATTTATTTATTTATTTATTAAAGATTTCTGTCTCTTCCCCACCGCCGCCTCCCCTTTCCCTCCCCCTCCCCCAATCAAGTCCCCCTCCCTCGTCAGCCCAAAAAGCAATCAGGGTTCTCTGCCCTGTGGGAAGTCCAAGGACCACCCACCTCCATCCAGGTCTAGTAAAGTGAGCATCCACGAAACTGCCTAGGCTCCCACGAAACCAATAGGTCCAGTAGAATCAAAAACCCGTTGCCATTGTTCTTGAGGTCTCAGTAGTCCTCCTTGTCCGCTATGTTCAGCGAGACCAGTTTTGACCCAGGCTGTATTTATTTATTTTAATTACCTACCAAGTCCAACTTGTGCTTTCTTTATATGCATGAGTGCAGAGTCATCTGCTGGAGAAGAGTCAACCCGACAGGAACCACACCCTTGAAGAAACTGTCTCTCCCTCCAGATGCCATCAAGAGTCGGTAGCTCTCAAGCATAGGGATTTGTGAACACCCATCTTTCCAAGCTAGAGTGCTGATTGTCCTGATTTTGTGTAGATCTTCTGAAGGCAGATATAATTCATATGCGCTCATGAATACAGCAGTTCTTTTGTATTCAGAAGACACTGGTTTGCTCCACTCATCCCCGACCTTTGACTCTTACAATCTTGCCACCCTCTCTGCCACAACTGTCACTGAGCTTTGGGATGTATGTGAGACAAATGTCTTATTTATGGCTGAACATTCACCTGACACACGTTCGCTGTACTTTGATAAGTTCTACGTCTCTGTTTTAATTACAGTCCAATGCACAAAGAATCCTCTTACTTAGGATAGCTGCATGAATATAAGGGTAGATATCTAGAGGATAGTTTAATATATTCATGTAATATTCAGAGTAATAGTGGTAAGTTCAGCCCTGGGACTTGTGAATTTCCCAACCATGGGCTCTTGGCCAGATTTGTAGTACCTGGCATGTGTTGTCTCCTGTGAAGTGGGCTTTAAATCCCATCTGAAAATGGTTGTTTAACATATCTTGTTTGTTGGTCATTATTATATAAAACAAATAAACAACTAGTTTTAACAACTCGACCTCACACACATACATTATAAATGCATATAAACAGACATATTTACCTGTTAATGATATGCAAGCCTGTAACACCCCTTCATTTTCTAATGCTCTCATCCTATTTGAGTTGTGTGTGTTAGAACTACATCACAGAACTACATCACAGCCATGAGCATTTCATTCCTGGCCTTCATTTCTTTCATCTTTCTGAAATAAGTTCAAATACAACTATATTTTTCTATATGACAGAAAAAAGGACTTTTTGTTCTATTTAGTTTTGCATGAGGGCTTACTGTTGTTTTCCTATCTCCTGACTTACGTACTGTTAGATTTTCCTCAGTGATGTAATTACCTAAAACAACTCAATGCTAGGGAAATGATTCAGTAGCTAGGAGTACTTATTGTATATACAACCAAGAGGAACTGAATTAAAATCCCCAATCCCAAGCACCAGCTTAAAAGCAAGCTATGACCATCAATACAGAGGGCCACCCTAGCACTGAGGGTCAGAGGCAGGTGAATCCCAGAAACTCACTGTTCTGGTCATCTTAACTGAGAGTTTTAGGTTTAACAAGAGGCCCGAACAAAAAACATGGTGGCAACAGAGGAAGACACCTAGCATTATCCTCTCACTCGTGCACGAATACATATAAGCCACACATGAGCGTGAACACATGCGCACAGTCACACATACATGATTAGAAACAAGTAAACATCAAGAACTCTGCTTGTACTTAGTGCTAAGAGTTGATTTTCATCACCACTGCTAGTCTCTCAGAGGGTGTGATGCTGGCAGAAGAGAGGTTTCCTGTCAGTCATGTCTCACACATGTCTACCATCAATATTTATATTATCATTTTTGTACAGAACTTGAAGTTGGATAGCGTTTAATTTCTAAAAGCTAATAAGACCATAGAAACATAAGATACTGTGAAGCTCTGCTGTACCACTATGGATTTTTTTTAGTTATATTAGGGGGTCATTTGACAAGGTGAAACTTCAGTCTTTGAGGTGACGATGTCTAAATTTTGTGGACAGTCAGTCAGGAAAGAAGCCTGCTGAGAAGCAGTACTGCCTTCACCTGTACTTGAGCCGTTCACACTGAAGATAATGAAGGAATGAATACAGGGTACAGAGTGGTATCAATTCATGATTTTTCTTCAAGGGCAGCAGCTAGGATGTTATAGCTACAGTTTCATTATGTGGGCTTTGGCACGCAGAGACTTAGCCAGACTTTGACTCTGTTATTTGTAAGTCATTTGGGTAACTTCCCTAATTTTGAGTTGGTTCACTGGTAAAATGAAGACTAATAATTTTTTGGCACTTAATGTTTGTATCTTTTATAAATTTCTATATGTCATTCAAAGCCAGTAATATGAGCGTGTATTGCTTTCTATAGAGGAATGGATGACACAGTCTTACAGGATATTTTATCATAGTATCTGACAATAAGTATTTGGTAACCAGTGGCTTCATTCCTTACCCTAGAGACAACATTGTTCAGTAATGAGCAGCTACAAGACATCACGCAGTTTCCAGCAGGACAGCTATGTCTTGTCAGGCACTGCATATCATCCCCCTCCATATAAAGTAAGGTAGCTATAAAGTTCTGTTCTTTGTAAATAAAATGTACTGATTCGATCTTATAATCCTTGATTAAATTATAGGGTTTTTTTTTGTTGTTGTTGTTTTGTTTTTCGAGACAGGGTTTCTCTGTGGCTTTGGAGCCTGTCCTGGAACTAGCTCTGTAGACCAGGCTGGTCTCGAACTCACAGAGATCCGCCTGCCTCTGCCTCCCGAGTGCTGAGATTAAAGGCGTGCGCCACCATCGCCCGGCCATGGTAACTCTTATAAAGGAAAACATTAAATTGGGACTGGCTTACGGTTCAGAGGTTCAGCCCTTNCTCTGTAGACCAGGCTGGTCTCGAACTCACAGAGATCCGCCTGCCTCTGCCTCCCGAGTGCTGGGATTAAAGGCGTGCGCCACCATCGCCAGGCTTTAAATTATAGTTTTAAAATATACTCTTCAGGTTAGAATTAAAAGCAATATATTTCTGTTTAAAGGATAATAAACATTAAAAAATTATAACAGTCACCTCTAGATGATAAAACCTTTAATAATAAATATTATATTTTATATATTTCCTTTTGCTTTTAGTCTGTGGATCCTCATGAAAACATACTCCTGTGTTTGTATATGTATAATCATATATAGACTTCAGAGTTTTATGGAATTTGATGTCTGTAGTAGGGAGCGCAGACTCTTTGTTCATCTGGGTCACCCCGCTAGCTTACACCCAAAATAATCACACAGAAATTGTATTAATTAAATTACTGCCTGGTCCATTAGCTCTGGCCTCTTATTGGTAAACTTTCACATCTTGATTAACCCATTTCTATTAAATCTGTGTATCTCCATGTGACTGTGGCTTACTGGCAAGATTCTAACCTACGTCTGTCTCAGGCCAGAGATTCATGCTGTCTGCCACACTTCCCTTCTTCCCAGCATTCTGTTCTGTCTACTCCAACCACCTAAGGGCTGCCCTATCAAAAGGCCAAAGCAGTTTCTTTATTCAACCAATGAAAGCAGCGCAAACACAGAAGGACCTCCTACACCAGATGTCTATCTATAGCTTTTTTTTTTTTAAAGACTTCTGTCTGGCTTAGAATTTATGAGAGAAACTGTCATTTTCTCTCTGTACTTTCTGTCATTTGAGAGTTCCTTGAGTTTGTGGTATATAGTATGACGCCATGGCAATGTGCAGTTGGGATAAAGTTGGTACATACCATCATCCTGAAAGTTAAAAGGCCACCACAGGGATCAGTACCACTTTACAGGACAGCTCTGTTGCCCTTACAAGCCTGCTCTATGTTCAGTGGTCACTATATTTATTGTGGCTAATTCCTTTTTAAACAAAAGCAAGATAAGGGGTATGCTTTTATTCCATCCATTTCTCTTCATTATAAAAACAGTTTATTTCTAAAATTGCCAAGAAGATAGTGCTAAAACCAACAAAGCACTTATTAACAAGGAAAATGAAACATTGCAATATATTTTACTATCCCTTCTTGCCACCCTTTTCTAGAGTATATACACATTTTCAGAATTACAATCATGTTTCCAAGTTTTACTCTACTATAAATAATATTCCACTGGAGATCCACATGCATAAAGATATCTTTAAAAGTGTATTTCTCCTTGTCGTAAATGAATCAAAATAAGATTATAAGCTGAAGGCCATGCTGTGCTTTAAGATGTATTTTATGCTGGGTTTTATGGGGTTTTGTTGTGAGAAGATGTCTAAAACATTCCATTTGTGTGTGGAGAGTAGGCAAATGGATGTAGATACAAACTGTAGATATTTAAATTATCTTTTGAAACTAGGGAGCAATTGTTTCTGTTCTATTTTTCCCCAAAGGTTTCTAAATTAAGATATCTTCCTGTGGGATGATATTAATCAAGGAGGTGGAGATTTGGAGAACTCTCCTCCCTCTAATTGAAGTTAGAGAATGGAGCTCCAACCTGGCTTATATATATAAATCCTAAAAAGGAAAGACACTGTCACTAAAAATAATAAGCTTTTAATGTAAAATAAAAAAATGAAAACCAAAACTTATTCAGCCATTAAATGTCAAATTTTCTCAGTAGATTTCGGCATAGTAATTTAAAACAATAGGCCATTGTCTTTGGGTTCTACTGCTATCATAAAACAGCATGACCAAAAGCAACTTGGGGATAATGAATTTCTTTGAGCTTATGATTCCAGGCAATAGTCCATTACTGAGGGAGGTCAAGGCAGGAGGCTGGACGAAGGAAAGGAAGCAGAAGCCACGAGGGAATTGTGCTTACTGTTTGCCTCTCATGGCTTGCTAACCTTGCTTTGCTACTTGTCATTTTTGTGAATCATTGACTCTTTCATATTCTAGCTAACATACTGAATGTTTCCAAACTGCTGTTCAGGACAGGTGAGTGCCAAAGTGCAATGACCGAGATCTATATTGTAGGTGAACAAGGTGGCATAAATATTAAAATGATTTTAACCTAAATTTCATAATACTAATTGTGTTTCAAAATAATGTCTTCAGCCAATTCTAAATATGCTCAAGTCAGATACCATTTAAGCTCAATATTACTGTAACATAAAATAATACTATACAATACAAGTATTATATGTACAAGTATGAAAAGACATAGGACTTATTCCCACTCCCAAAAGACATATAATATTTTTGGATATATCCTCAGCAAAATCATAAACTAAAAATATCCATATTTTAGCATATGTTATCCTTGCAAAACAAGAAATATGTGTGGTTTGTATGTGTACAGAGAAAATGGTAATATGATTAAAAATTTTGATTGCTATGATGGTTTGAATGAAAATGACCCCAAAAGGCTCATAGTGAGTGGCACTATTAGAAGGTGTGGCTTTTTTGGAGCAGGTGTGGCCTTATTAGAGAAAGTATAACACTGGGAGTGGACTTTAAGGTTTCAAATGCTTAGGCCAGACCAGGGTCACCCTCTCTTCCTGATACCTGCCAATCCAGGTATAGAATTCATGGATCTTCTCCAGCACCATGTCTGCCTGCTTTCTGCCTTGCTTATCTCCATGATGATAATGGACTAAACCTCTGAGCTGGAAGCCAGCCCTAGTTAAATGTTTTTCTTTATAAGAGTGTTGTGGACATGGTGCCTCTTCACAACAATAGAAACTCTAACAAGGACAGCTACTATAGGTCACTAAAGTTAACACAAATAATAGTGAGAGACCCCGTATGGTAAAGTTATATTTTTATAGAGTAGCTTTCTAAAAAAAATATTTATTTGGGACATTCTCAGTGCAATGCACTATATGCCTTGATTTAGATCATTAACATGTGCATTGTTTTTTCCATAATGTGTCTCTTGAAAATTGGATGTTTCATTTTTACATAGCAGGCAGTATCATTTCAATTTATTTAACTCCCCATTTGGAAAACTATAATGAGATTTTAAATATCAGTTAATATAAAGGGTTTATCATGTCATGCCTTATTTTTAAACTATGTGATGAACTAATGTAATAATTGATGTCAAGAGAAATTGTATTATTTCCATGCCAACTGTTCCCGAAGTTAAGTTACTCATTTATTTTTGGACTTGTTGTTATCTCGGTTTTAATTATGTAGAATTAAAAGTGAGATGAACAAAATGAGGCATTCATTACTGGAAGCACACTCTAAGGTTTCTGTCAATTATGGCATCATATTGATTCACTTTGATTGTGAGGGAAACTGGAGAACACACTGAATGTGGCAATTCTACTGTGTGGATTGGGAAATCACTGTAATTTAAAAATTTTTATACCTTCTATGTCATCGTGCAAAACATACCATCAAATCAGAAATTAAGTTATTACACTGCACTTTAGCCCAATTCGACGTTTTATGCTTCTGAACACAAAATTTGTATTCAAAATATTTTGTTATCATCGTATAAATATAAGACTCTTAAAGTTTTCTGTAATGTAGACTACAGAAAAGCGATGTAGCTTATGAGTCTGTAGATAGATAAGAAGAAATGGTATGTGTGTTTGCAGTCTTCTCTCTCTCTCTCTCTCTTTGTGTGTGTGTGTGCGTGCGCGCACGTGTTGAGAATGAGGCAAGTACTACTGAGATCATGAAAGTCCTATTTTTCTTTTTGGAATTAGCACTATAAGGGTAACATAGTGTGAAATGGCTCATAAAGAATGTGCTAATGCAATGCACACACAGAAAGTATTTTCATACTTGAAAAGGATGGGTTATAACATTGGAAGTAGATATAAAACTCATGTTATAGCTGGATCTTTCCCACACTCCAGTAAAGCAGGTGATATCTACCCATCAAAAGGTCCAGGCCGAACACAAATGACTAAGATTTATGACACCCAGGAGAGAACTTAAGAATGATATTCCAAATTTGAAAGATTTTGAGATATATTTGTTCATTGACCTTGCAAAGACTTTTTTTTTATTTTGAACTTGTTTATAGAGACAGAGTTGTTAACAAGACGTTATTCAGTACTGATGAACAGCCAAAGGAAAATGTTTCAGAGATCCTGGAATATGAATAAAATCATGAATACAGTTTTGTAAAAGGTTTTCCAAAGTTTTATTTTGAATGACTACCAAACATCTGATGACTGAAATGCAACTTCCAATAGGCAGAGAGACAGGTGCCTTTCAAGTTCTCCGTAGATCAGTGTTGATTTATAGAGGACCACTGCTAAGACTCTGGGTGGTCCCATTTGATTCAGTGCACCATGAGATCTGATTTTGTTACAGAAATGCAGTGGGATGAGAGGCACAAGTTCTATGCTGCACTCTGACTTTTCTACTTAGAGTTAATGAAATTGATGAGGTCAGTTGTATAAACAGAAGATAACCTGATTGTGATACTCAGGCAGAGAACCTTTGTGTAGGGTTCTTTGCAAAAATTTTGTTGCCCTGCGAGAGTTATGGTAGAGGTCTCCAGTATAACAAGTTAGTTATTGTCCATAGCAGCCCTTTCTAATAAAATCCCAATCGTGATGAAAATATCTGCATTGTCCCATAGGGTAGCCACCAGCAACACTGCTTTTAAATACTTAAAATGACTTCAGCATATCTGAACAACAAAACTTGAGTTGAATTCATTGGTGTTTAACTTTGATTTTGCAGGACCACACATGACTGACGGTTACATTACAGGGCAGCACACATCTGCAGCACTGATCTCTCATGAAGCAGAGTTGATGGACACAGGAATTTGAACTTAACTGTTCTTGTAGGAAGGCGATGTCATTGATTACTAAAAGACAATTCTGGGAAGGGTAAAATAAAAGATTGTTCCTCAAGAGAACTAATGGTAAGGCAAATTAAAGGGATGGTGTGGATTTTAAGCAGCTAACATCAATTAGGGATGAAGTAATACCAAAACCCCATATTTAATTACCAGGGGCACCAATAGAAGTGTAATGAAAGTCATTCAACAAGTCTCGGAAGTGGAGCAGAAGCTGAAGCTTGAATGGACAATTTGAAACCTCAAGGATTTAGAAACTAAAAGTATAGGAACAAAATCTTACTTTCTTGGGCCACGGAGACTTTTTTTTTTAATTTAAGGTGAAATAAGTAACTATTTATGATCTGAATGAAGAAATACTTTCTATATTATCATATGAAAACATGGATAAAGCAAAAGACTTTTTCTCTCCTAAGGTATTTTGGGCTGAACTTAACATCTGAAGCAGTGTATTCTGCGAAAATGAGTATCGGAAACACTAGAGCAAAGATAAAGTCGTTACAGAAACTAAATCACAACTGCATAGCTTCCAGTGTGGTCAATGTAAATTCAATAACTCAAGGTCTTAGTAAGTCTTTTTTGTTCTTAGTTATTTTATGATGAGACACCATGAATAAAAGCAGCTTGGGGAGGAAATGGCTTATTTCAATTGCTTGTCTATATGACAGTTTGTCATCAGTGGCAGTCAGGGCAGGAACTCAAAAAGGGTTGTATCTGGAGGTTTCTCTCCTGCCCATCACTCCCAAATAATCACTCTGAGGCATAATATTAATTATAAACTGTTTTGCCTTTTAGCTCAGGCTTATTATTAACTAGCTTTTACAACTTGAATTAACCCATTACGATTATTCTGTATTTTACCATGAGACTCGTGGCTTGTTACCTCACATCTTGTTTCTTCGTGGCTCCTGGCATACCTGTCCTCTCTGCCTTATTTCTCCATACATTCAGTTCAGCTTTCCCACCTGGCTACATTCTATCCTGTTATAGGCCAAAGCAGCTTTATCCATCAACCAATAAAATCAACACATATTCACCGTGTATAGGACATTCTACATCACGGGGTAGCAACCTGGAGGCAGGAGATGATATAGATAGAGGCCACGGTGGAGCGCTACTTACTGGCTTGCTCCTTATGGTTTGCTCAGCCTGCTTTCTGACAGCAGCCTGTGAGTAGCACTGCCCACAATGGGCTGCACACTTCCCTATCACTAATTAAGGACATGTCCTACAAATTTGCCTATATCCAGCTCTTACTGAGGTAGTTTCTCAGTTCAGGTTCCCTCGTATCAGATGACTTCAGCTGTGTCAAGGTGGCACAAGACTAGCCATCCCGCTAATGGTCCTACCACGAAAACTTGGCCAAGAAATGCAGGTGAAATTTATTTTGGGCATTACTGGACTGATGAATAAATAAAGCATCGTTATAAAGCAGTTCAGTTTTCTAATACAAATCTTATTACAACTCTAAATAATAATAGCTTTTATTCCTCTAGTAGGAGGGACAATTCCTCAGTTCATACTGAATTCACCCCTCCCTTGTTTTCTTAAATAATTGAAAGGTAGAATGTGCTATACTGAAAATGCAGAAACATTTCAGGAGAATCTTACCATTTGTGAAGTTATATATAAAAAAAATGCTCAATAACATCTTCTTAAAATGAAATAAAGGGGTAAAAAATGACAGAAACAAAACAAAGAAGTGGAAAGACCAGGGCATTATAAAATAAAGCAGGAATTCGAACACAGTCAAGGTATTCCCAAAAATGAAAATAATATTCAAAATAAACTCGAATGGCTTAAAGAACAGATTAAATAGCTTTTAAAAGTTATTAATTTGGAAAATTTATATAAATACTTACAAATAAAAATAAGTTGCGACTGGAAGTATTATGGTTTAAGAGTTAAGAACACTTATTGCTCTTACAGAAAACCAGGGTTCTTTCCTCCCCCATACACATACATGGTGGCCCCCTGAGTCTAGAACAGAGGATCTGATGCCTTCTCGCTTCTTGGGGACTAGGCATGCACATGGTGCACATATGTACATGCAGGTAAAACACTAATACCAATAAAATAAAACAAGAAATAAATAATCAAAAGCTAAAATTACTTATAAACATGGTACTAATGAATAACTTGTTCCAACAATTGCAGGAACAACTAGAAAGGTCTAGGGATAACCTAATTTCAACGAAAACTTGCTTTACAATAAATATAAAATCTCAAATGTTTTAAAGATTACTGTTCAAAAGATGTTGGGACAGCTGGAGGATCACTTAAACTAACTGAAAGTCTTAATCCATAACTTACATTTGACAAAATGTAAGTCAATTTGATATTTAAACATTTTTTTAAAAATGTAACCATCAGCATTCCCTAAAATCTACAGGAAATGTTTTAATAATAGAAAACTTAAGTGTTTCCCCTGAATATTAGACCCCAGCACACACATTTTGGAACTAACTAAAAGCATGTTTTTCCATGTAAAAGACGACCATTATCAGAGTGAAAATGTGAATAGACAAAATAGCAAGCAATAACTGCACTTCACATCACAGATTAAAGTCTTCTTCCTAAATTTCCTTTCTGCTAGAGAGAAATGAATCTGTAACCCTTGAGACCAATGATTTGTTCTATGGTTTAGAGAAATGTTCCTTAAAGGCCCAGTAATGAAGGCTGGGTCCTCAACCCACTGTGCTTCAGGGATGCTGAGTCTCAAGGAGGTGGCGGCTTGTGGAAGGAAGTTAGGCCAAGTGCCTTTGAAGAAATGTCTGCCACTTCCTGCCCAGTCTTTGTTTCCTGGCTGCTGTCAAGTGAGGGATTTTGCTCACTACTCTGGTATGCTATTGCACCCCCAGCCAGAAGCAACTGAACTTTCTAGACCACAGTCTGAAACGTCTAGTTCTCAAAACCAAAGAGCAACTCTCCATCTCTAGGTTAGTTTACCTTAGTTACTAGATGACATTAAAAACGGTGAACACAGACAAAGACAGACTACAGAACAGGAAACACAAATGGAAAGGACAAGTCCTCCAAGTCCATTTTTAACTTCCAGGGGAGTCACAGACAGGATGGGAGTCTTCCCTGTGATACTTTATCCTCGCCTTTGCTACTCACGTGAACGGAGCCTCCATTTGCCTTTTCTTACCAATGAACGCACATACTCTACCCAGAATTGCCCTGAATTCTGAACTAGGCATATCTAAAGTCCAATCTTTAAACAAACACAGGTCTTTAAAAAGTCACTGTTATCTATAAAGGGTAAAGGCATAGCAGGGAAAGTAATGAGCAGTACTGAATACCAAGCTTGCTTTTCTATTTCCACAGAACTGGACAGCCAGGGCACTTCATCCAACTCTTAGTCAGGTTTGGTCAGGTTTCTGGAGCAAACAAACTAGAATAAGAAGAAAAAAAAAATAAAGCCAAAGCCAAAATCAGAGAATGACACAGTAGGTTAAATTTTAATCCACTAGTGGCTTGATGTATTTTAGATGCTAGATTATAAAAATGTATTTGTAGGAGGCCTTAGAAATCAACAGGCCTCTTGGTCAAGAAACTACGTGTTTAATGTTATAGGTTGTGTGAGTTGATATTCTGCTTTATATATTTAACACAATTTAAGTCTTTCCCCGTGAGTTGGGTTTTCCTTATTTGTTTTATTCTCTACTGAATTTGTATGTATTTGTATTGGGTGGTTTAGAGTGGTTCTTGTATTAATTCTCCCAGAGTATAGGCAATTAACATTATGTGAAGACTTGGTTTGTATATTAGACACCGAAAAAGAAGTAGGTGGAGGATGGTGACAACTTCCATGAAACTACTGAAAGCAATTTAGAATTCAGAAGGAACTTGAGATTTAATTTGACTATCATGTGGCTATATTGAACTACATGTCAATCTTAATCTTACTTGATTTGAAAGAACATTTGCTATAATCTTTACCAAAAAAAAATGTGATTTTTGTTCTCCTGGCATTGAAAAATTAGTAAATGCTGAGTATCTTAGTTTAGCACCTAAATTACAATCTGTTAGCTTGTGGCAGAACATGTGATTTTATTGTGTCATGCACTGACCAGCTGTTACTTTATTATATAGGTATATTTTCTCACAAAAGAGCAAATACTTTTCTGAAATAGTCATTGAAACATTTCCAATGGAGTGTGTGCCTGAAACTATTTCTCTTTTTTAGCCCCAACCACACAGGGGGAGAGGACTCCATCACTGAATGGAAAATTTCTTACATTTTACAGTCAATTTTGGTAGGAACTGTCAGAGGAAAAACAAAAGCACATTTGCATGAAATTACCTCATTAGACTTCGTAGCTGAAATGTAAATATTTTAGACAAAAGTGCATATTTTCCAAATCTTTCATAATAGTGAGGAATTTTTAAAAGTGAGTCTCATATTGGTAAATCTGTACATTGGAACTTTGCTATGTTCCCTTAGTTCTTGAGTTTGCTAGTCTGTTAAAAAGCCACGCTTGTCTGAACTACGTATTTCCATCAAAGCTCTTGTTCTATATTTGGGGGAAAGGGTGCATCTACTGCAATCAACATGTTTACAGAGAAAGGTGAATCATGTCCTCCTCTTGCTGTTCACACTTTTTCCCACATAGATGAAATGTTTTGCAAATTTAGACCATATGTGCCATCTGGCTCGAGTGTACATAATTCATGCACCGAGAGGGTGTGTAGCTACATGATAAAATTAGGAGGTCCTTGAGAGGCAGAGACAGGCCTTCTCTCTTGCAAGCCCTATGGATCCAGGAAGATTATTGACAGCTCTGGCCCCAGTATTCTTATCTGTAGGATGACTACAGCAACACCTACTATAAAGCTATGCTACAGTCTAGGCCTGGAACTGGTGAGTGGAAAAAGCACTGCATACGTCTTTCAGATCTGAGCTAAACTGTTAATTGGCTACGTTTTACTTGTATATAAGGCAAGTATAAACATTCATCTAATCAGTCTTTAGTAGACCAGGCTGACCTTGAACTGGGGATTCCCTTACTTCTGACTTACAAGTGTTGTGACTAAAGGTTTGTGCCATCACACCCAGGGGTATTTTATCACTCAATAACAGTAACAATCCATGACATAAGAATCAAACACCACCAAATATCAATGTAATTTTCAACATAGATCAATTAAAAATGGACATTTATATCTAGACCAAAGAAAATTCAGAAAATGAACTTAGCTGTCTTGAAACATTTGCAAATGGGACCCTCCTAAAACTGAGAAGCTTCTGTAAAGCAAAGGACATTGTCATTAAGACAAAAAGGCAACCTACTGATTGGGAGATCTTCACCAACCCTGCAGCAGACAGAGCAATATATATATATATCTCCAAAATATATAAAGAACTCAAGAAACTAGGCTTTAAAATGCTAATTAACTCAATTAAAAATGGGGGTACTGAACTGAACAGAGAAGTCTCAACAGAAGAAGTTCAAATGGCCGAAAAACACTTAAGGCCATGCTCAACCTCCTTAGTGATCAGAGAAATGCAAATCAAAACAACTTTGAGATACCATCTTACACCTGTCAGAATGGCTAAAATCAAAAACACCAATGATAGCCTTTGCTGGAGAGGATGTGGAGTAAGGGAAACACTCATCCATTGCTGGTGGGAATGCAAACTTGTGCAACCATTTTGGAAATCAGTGTGGGATTTCTCAGGAAATTCGGGATCAACCTACCCCAGGTGCCAGCTATACCACTCTTGGGGATATACCCAAGAGATGCCCTATCATACTACAACAGCATTTGTTCAACTATGGTCATAGCAGCATTATTTGTAATGGCCAAAACCTGGAAACAACCTAGATGCCCTTCAATGGAAGAATGGATAAAGAAAGTGTGGAATATATACACATTAGAGTATATTTACTCAGCCGTAAAAAACAATGACATTTTGAATTTTGCATGCAAATGGATGGAAATAGAAAATACTAACCTGAGTGAGGTAACCCAGACCCAAAAAGATGAATATGATATGTACTCACTCACAAGTGGATTCTAGCCATAAATAAAGGACATTGAGCCTATAATTCGTGATCCTAAAGAAGCTAAATAAGAAGGTGAACCAAAAGAAAAACATATAGTTATCCTCCTGGATATTGGAAATAGACAAGATTTCCAGGCAAAAATAGGGAGCTAGGGGGTAGGGGAGGGGAGGGGGTAAGGGGAAATGGGGAGAGAGAAGTGAGAAGGGGAGGATAGGGAGAGCTTGGGGGAATGGAAAGGCTGGGATGGAGGAAGGGTGGATATGGGAGCAGGGAAGTATATATCTTAATTAAGGGAGCCATTTTAGGGTTGGCAAGAGACTTGACTCTAGAGGGGTTCCCAGGTGTCCAAGGAGATGTCCCCAGCTTGTTCCTTGGGCAGCTGAAGAGAAGGCACCTGAACTGGCCCTATCCTATAACCACACTGATGAATATCTTGCATATCACCATAGAACCTTCATCTGGCGATGAATGGAGATAGAGACAGAGACCCACACTGGAGCACTGGACTGAGTTCCCAAGGTCCAAATGAGGAGCAGAAGGAGAGAGAACATGAGCAAGGAAGTCAGGACCGCGAGGGGTGTGCCCACCCACTGAGACTGGTCTAATGGGAGCTTACCAAGGCCAGCTGGACTGGGACTGATGGAGCATGTGATCAAACCAGACTCTCTGAATGAGGCTGACAATGAGGGCTGACTAAGAAGCCAAGGACAATGGCACTGGGTTTTGATTCTACTGCATGTACTGGCTTTGTGGGAGCCTAGTCTGTTTGGATGCTCACCTTCCTAGACCTGGATGGAGGGGGGAGGACCTTGGACTTCCCACAGGACAGGGAACCCTGACTGGTAGGGGAGGGGGAGTGGAGTGGGGGAGGAGAAGGGAAATGGGAGGTGAGGAGGAGGTGGAAATTTTTAATTAAAAAAATAAAAGAAAAAAAGAAAAAAGAAAAAAAAAACATTTGTAGAACTCATAAGGTGCCCAACACAAACAATCTTTGTCCATAGAAAAGTCATCTGCTAAATTTACATTGAGGTATTTCGATTGACATCCCTCCTTGGCTTTCAGTTAAGTCAAACAACATAATCACGTGTCTGCTAAGAACCAATTTCCTGTAGTTTACTCCTGACAGGGAGAAGCTTATAGTACTCAATTTCCTTATGCAGTGGTTATATTTCTTGTGTTCCATTCTCTTTCTGGAAAAAGCTCCCACCTAAACACTGGGAATTCATCTCCATTCAGTCTTAAAAATCTCTGCTAAAGTTGCTAGCCAAGTGCCGAGTGGCACTGAATTGTTTGGCTATCTGGACTGAAGTGAACAGACAGACTTACACTGAGTCTGTATTTCCAGTGCAGATTCTGAGTTCTACAACTTCATACCAGATTGAAAATGTTCACGACCTCTAAATGATCTCATTAGTGAAATCGGTTGAAAAAATAAATAAGAACATATAAATAATGTTAACTGAGTGATTACATTACTTATGTGGTGGTTTTAGCTCTCAAAACTTGTCCAAGTTTCAATTTTCAGTTTATTATCAGCTTGTTTTTTATTTGTTTTGCTTTATTTTTTTAACAAATACATTTTTATGAAGTCAACTTTGAACTTTTTGGAACTGTCAAAGTGAAAAAGCACATAATAGATAAAACAGCTTTAGTGATTATTTTGTTGGTGAATCACTAAGAAGGTCTGTGGCATCAGTGAGAAAAGAATTAAGACATAATTTACATATTAGCACAATGTTAAATGGACAATTTTTTATTAAGGACAATAAAGGGCCATTTTTGCTACAAGTTATTACCTAAATTTTTAATTTCATCATGTATTTATGCAAACAAGGTCAATTTGACATCTTAAAATTTGACTTCTGAAAGAAAACTGAGGGGAATATTATAATATCTGACTATAGAGCTATCTTGTGTACAAAGCAAAGGTCTTGATGAACACTTAATATATTTTCAAACGGTTCCTATCATCTTGTATGTCAAAGTAAAACTTGAGTACACATGTCCTCTATGTTAGGTCCTAGAGAGGACGTCAGGCATGGGAGCATACTACAGAAGAGATGAAGGAAATGGAGCAGTTCATCTGTGGTGGGTTTTCATGTTATTCTTTCAAAATGAGAGAAAATAAGTCTTGAGATAAGGACTTTTGAAATAGCAACAAAAATGAAAGCTAAAACATTCATATATGTGCATGTTTATATATCAAGGGAAAATTTGTGTGTGACGTGTATGTATATATATACACACATGCATATACTCTTGGAATACCTAATATATGCTATACATTTATGTGTATTAATATATGTGCATATTAATATATGCTTATACATATCTATGCAGCATTGTTTTCATACACGTATCTATATCACATATATAATGTAGATGCTATGCACCATTACCCATGTCAAAAAGGCGTATGTATACCATGGGTCAGGTTGATTACCTGGTGCTTTGTACGGTCACTTTTTAAGTAGATTAGCTGGAGCTCATTGCTTGCCTTCCTTGGGCGACTTCCCCGAAATCAGCATTCAGCACATCCAGCTTCCTGGCAAACAACGGAACATTCAGCTCCCATGTAAGGGGAGACTCTCACCAATGAGAAAGGAGGGCCCCGGCATGGGGAAAGTGACAGCTCTGGCACAAAGGAGCAAAGAAGGGTGCTCCAAAAGGAGGGTGGGAGAGTGCGGCTCGCATCCACGCTGCCTCCGCTGAGAACCGCCACTGGCATTTATTTGGCCCCTAACTGCCTGGGCACTGACCTTGGCAGCCTCACAGAGGTAACCTTCATGCAAGGGGGAACTGTTTCTCAACAATGCCGCCAAAGCGCTTGCCACAGACATTCTTCTTTTCCTCTTGTAAAGGGAGCAAATACATGGGAAAGCATATTTTAATTTTTTCACTTCCTCCTTGTCCCCTTGTAAGGGTCAACACTCCTGGTTCGCTGTGGGAGATTTCTTATGTGCTTCACATGCCCTTCCTAGCCTTGTTGAATGTGCAAGCAGCGTTTAATTATAGGACATAGCAGCAATGCTTTTTATTAGGTTGTTGCGTTTCTTTTCAGTTCAAGGCCATAACATAACTAGCTTTCCCTAGAAGCCTCTGTGCCCGATGTCATGTGAGGTAATCTCACTCTCAGTGAGGCAGTCTCTCCCTGGAAGGCGATCTTCTGTGCTAATGGCCCTTGTCCATCCACACATCACCTTGTAAAAATGGCTGGGATGCTGGCTTTCCTGCGTCCATATATATGGCCACTAATTACCTCTAACTCATTGTGCTGATAATCACAGAAGCCAAACATTTGCATGGCATAGTATATTTGAAAAAAGAAAATTCTTGTCTGAGAGAATGGAATATAATTTTATACTCTCGTGGCTTGTAGGATAAGTTCAGTGGGAGAGAACAAATATGAGAAAGTAACCTCGTGTTCAATTAATGTGGAAAGACAAGTAACGGTTTCAGTTCTGGAAAGAAATCGAATATTTGAAGAGTTCCCATGCCTATGCATGCATGCATAGTAGGCTGCCGGCTGAGACTGGTGGCCAGCCCATTCAAACATTTCAAGTCAGAGCTCCTGCGAAAATAATGTGCTTTTGTGCCTGCTAGCTCGCGTCAGAAAGGGCTTTCCCCCCTCACAGCTGGCATCAGGCTTGGACTGAATCGCTTGCTTTTTTCTGCCTTTCCTCTTCTTTTTTGGACATTAGTGGCCATGCTCAGCTGCTCACAATGACTGCTAAGAGCAGGAGGGGTTGAGGGGAAGAGTCAAAGGTGGATATGATCAAAATACATTGTGTGTCGGTCTCAAGGAATTAATAGAAATGTATAAAAGGAAAAAGCTATTCTAGAATAAATTATCAATGAATAGAAAGGTGATGCATTTGCTTGGGTTTGCTGTGAACCCCTTGGTTATGGCTGGGCAGGAGTGGAAATTAGTGTCCCAGTTCATGTGACAGATATCGTTGTTTTTACTGATGATAGCCCAAACATCCTATGACTCTTGGAAATTTACTTCTACTATACAACCAAAAACATATCTTTTTTAACTTTTAAGATGATATTATTTTCTACTGTCCGTTTTCTCCTTCCTAACCTTCCCACAGCCCTGCCTTTTTCTCTTTCAAATTCATGACCCTTTCTTTTATTAATCATTCTAGCGTATGTGTGTAGTTCTAAATGCATAAATATGACATGCTCAGACTGAATAACGTTATTTGTCTGTCTATGTTTTCAGGACTGTCCATTTGGATAACCAATTGATGTGCTCTTCCCTGTGAAATTCAATCCTCCTGCTGCCAGCATTCCTTAATTGCCTGTAATTCTTCCTATGGGACTGAGGCCTCATCAGCCTCCCCCGACATCCACATTAGCAAGTCTGTTGTTGTCCTTGTCAGCTCCTGTTTAGGAAGCCATGTTGGCTAGACTTCTTGGGTATAGCTTCTGATACAATCTCAAGCAAACTTCCCATTCCTCTGACTCTTACAGTCCTGCGGCCATCCCTTCTGCAATGATTCCCGAGGCTTGGGTGCAAGAAAAGGGTGTGTTGTGGATGTGTCGGTCGGAAATAGGCTCCACAGCCCTGTACTCTGATTGGTGGTGGTTTTCTGTAATGGTCTCCATTGGTTGCAAAGAGAAGTGTCTTGATGAGGAGTGAGAACTACAGTTATCTGTCAGTGGAAAGACACATATTTAGAATGTAGTTAGGGGTTATGCTTGTTTAGTAGAATGGTAATTGTAGGTTCTTCTCCAAGATCCATGACTTCTCTAGCGCTAGATAGTTAGCTAGGTTTTCAGTACCAAGCATGATTTCCCTCTTATTGGACTGGCCTTAAGTCCATTTACAGAGCTGTTGGTTACCACAAAGGTATGTGTGCCCCTCTTGGACCTTCAGATGCCAAGCTGGTCATTGATGTGGTCCATAGGCATCATATGTGGGTAAGACTGTTGGTAACTTCTCTCCTTTGGAAGCTTGTGTGGTGCCTTCTGGAACCATGAAAACCAGTACTCAGTCATTTAGCATTTGGGTCAATTTCAGCTCAGTGGTCTCTGGGCCATGTGTCTAAGTGCATGGCACCTTCAACAATAGGGACTTAGTTTCCACTTTTCCTTCAACCAAAAGAAACAGCAATAGTCTGTAATATTTTGGAAGTCTCTTGGACAACCCTGATGAAAAACTCAAAAGATGGCTTCCCTTGTCTGTTGAGGTTTTTATTATTGTTTTTTGCTCTTCAAAGGAGAAATGTCAGTCCAGATGGGAAATTTTCATTCAAACTCTATATGTTTATTTATACATTGACTTGTGTATATTATGGGTAGGTAGATAGTTAATAATGACTCCTGATGGCTTTTCCAGGCATCTTTTCTGTTATTTTACTCTCCTCCATCTTTCTTATGTATTTGCCCACCTCCCCTCCCTAATTAGAGCCCCCACATTTTCCCATTTTCCCCTTTGGATCACTAGTATCCTGGTGGTCACCTCTCTATTGTTCCCTCATGCTCCCCAACTCTGAATCGTCCCTTTTTAATTTCCTAATAACCAAATACATTTTGTTGTTTTTTTTTAATTTTTGAGATTTAATTTGATTTTAATGCTTCTTTCTTCACTTTCCTTCCTCCAATTCCTCCCATATACTCTTACTTGCTCTCTTTAAAATTCATGGGTAAATGGAATCTTCACCTCTGGTCAAAGAAACTTCTTTTTCCCACAGACAGATGTTACTACAGGAGACCACAACCAATCAAAAGGCAGAATTGTGAATTTCAGTTTTGATGCATTAATCTACAAAACACCCCCACACCTAAGGTTCAGGGAAGATATTATAGAAGATGGGGTGGGGAGAATGTAAGAGCCAAAGATCTGGGAGTTTTCTATGAGATTGTGTCTCCTTGTAACATCACAAGCTAAAGCCATAAAGCCTCACCATAATGACTTCCCAAATGCGAGAAAAATAAGCAAATATTTGTCAATCCATTTCAGAAGATAATTGGCATAAAAACAATATTATCTTATATTTTTGTCTTCTAGAGTACATATAGGACTGTGTATTTTAATATTCATCAACATTTTAATTAGTAAACATAGTATTTTTTTATCAGTATAGTCTCTTCTGCAAAATCAATTCACATAAGCCAATATAATTGTATCTAGATCACTACTTTATCTCCATCATCTGTTAGGAGTGTCATCATTTGTACCAGGCTTTTTCTTTTGGGCCACCAACCAGCTCCCAAATCATGACATGGATACTTATTAGTTATGAATGCTTGGCCCTATCTTCTGCTTTTCCCACTAGCTCTTATAACTTAACCTATTTCCCTTCATCTATGTTTCACCATGGGATTTTTACCTTTCTTTCCTTTTGTATATCTTACTTTCTCTGTTTCTTGTGTCTGGCTGGTTGGTGGCTGCCTGGTTTCTGGCCCTGGGCATGTTTGTATCCTTCTCCTTCTTCTTTCTCTTTTGCCTAGATTTCTCCTCCTACTTATTTTCTCTACCTGCCAGCCCTGCCTATCCCTCTTCTGCCTATTGGCCATTCAGCTTTTTATTAGAGCAATCATGTGCCTTAGGCAGACAAGGTAAAACAAACGCAACACATCTTTACATAATTAAACAAATGCAGCATAAACAAATGTAACATGTCTTCGCCTAGTTAAAATAATATTCCATAACAATCATCTTGTAATCAATGAATGAACAGCTAACCAGGATGAATAATATAGTTTATTATTTAATGTTTCAAAAAGAGAGTTGTAATTCTGAATGAAGCCATGATAATGAAGAGATGTAAAAAACATATGCTTAGTTACTGTCTATAGCTGACAGAGTCAAGACCTATAACAAGCGATGTTGTTCCAGTGAAGGTGGGTGTATTCAACATTGATGGGCAGGTCAATGCGATTCCTTCATTAAAATCAGAGCAATGTAGAACAATGTGCACAGTTGCAATGGTGTTTGGGAATATTGTGGGAAGAGATAGAGGTGACACCAGACAGTGATTCCATTTCTGTTTTCAAACTTTCTGATGCAGATAAGGGAATAAAATTATGAATTCAGGTTTGCAGATCCGGTATATGAGAATAGATAATATTTATATTTCTGTGTTTGAATTTCTTCACTGAGAATAATATCCTTCATGTTGTGGCAAAGAACAGAATTTTTCTATTATGGGGCTGAGAATTAACCAGTTCCATGAATATGTGTGTGTGCACAAATGTGCACATATGCATAAGGACTACATTTCAAATTTTCCTTACCCATACATCTAGTAATGGATATTCCCCTATCCTAGATATTATAACAATGGGAAATCTATGTCTTCAACATGTTGATTTAATTTTCTTTTTGGATATACTTAGAAGGGAAACAGATATTGTAATTATTTGACATCAGAGACCTCTGTGTTGTTTTATTTTTACAGTTGCTGAACCCACGTATATTCCTACCACTAGTGTGCACATTGTCAGTAGTTCTATCACAGGACTGTGATAATAGCCATCCAGACACATGTTGGGTGTTGCTTTGTTGCTGTTTGGATTTATGTTTCTCTAAGTACTCGGAATTGTGAACATCCATTTCATGTTATTTAAATAAATACAATTTTATTTTCATAAAATTGAAAAGAAATGAGTTGGGAAAGGCGCCTTTTTTTTTTTTTATAGTGGTTCAAATGACAGCTTCAGAACCCGAATGCCTCATGCCCATCTGAGCTCCACTTCCTCTCTGTTGGTACCACTTTTGAAAACAACATGTCATTCTATGGGAAGATGGCTGCTGTGCAAGTCAGTTCAGCATCCTTCTGCTTTTCTCTGTCTAGTGAGAATCAAGGCGATTCTCAGATCATCCCTGCACTAATTATTCTGATAGGGGAATGAAAGGCAGATAATTCAAGGTAGGATCGCATGCCAACTCCTTGTGTTAGTATTGGGGTGACTGCCCAAAAAATTTACTCCTTTTTGATTTTTAAAAGTAAGACATGAATGCTGAATTACCAAAGCCAAGGAAATCTGTATTACAATCTGCCATTGCCCTAGCATAGAGACAAAAACTCAAATGAGTGATATATTATCAGTCTGTTCCTAAAAAGGTACCCACATACATATACGTGTAATTTTGGGATAATTTACTGTATGCATTTTTATTTTCAAAAAAGTAGTTCAAGCTGGGCGGTGGTGGCTCACGCCTTTAATCCCAGCACTCGGGAGGCAGAGGCAGGCGGATCTCTGGGAATTTGAGGCCAGCCTGATCTACAAGAGCTAGTTCCGGGACAGGCACCAAAGCTACAGAGAAATCCTGTCTCGGAAAAAAAAAAAAAAGTAGTTCAAACAGGAGATATTGTCATGTGAACCTTTGAGCTATGGGTCAAAAGTACATCATAACTATTTTTTCATATGACAATGTACATGTAAATTTGGGCTTTGCTGGAATGGACTATTTGGGATGCTGTAATTACTCACCCATTGACATAGTTCAGGAATCTTTCACGTGCTTTACTGAAATGAAGAAACCTTCTATCAGTTGACATTTTTCTAGCAATTTAGTCACAGAATGAAGCTAATTTGGAATTACTTGTGTTATAATTGGAATGGCATATTTACATATGAAATCTATTCATACTAACTGTTCTATTTATTTATTCAACTAATTTTTTTCCCACTGTGGTAGATTATGATGTATAGCTCTTTTATTCATTGCTTTCTGTCGCTGTAATACTAATGCCACACAGAAAGAACTTGATAGGAGAAAGGTTTACTTTGCCTCACAATTTCAGGTCACTCAATGGACGATGGCAGGGGAGGCATGCGGGAAGTACCTCAGTCTCCTGCAGTCAGTGGAAGCACACAGGAGATGCGCTGCAATCACAGGGAACTGGGAAACAGGAGAAAGCAGAATACTGACATCTTCTATATTTCTTCTTTTTCACATTTTATTTCTTCCAGAGCCCCAGGCCGTAGGATGTACCACTTCCATACAGTGTGGGTCCTCTCTCCTCAGTTAACCCTAAGATAATGACATTATAGATACATGCAAAAATCATTGTAGGTCTGAGTCTTGTCAAGCTGGTGATACAGACTAACCCTTATACTTCTATACCCTATGTCGCCTTCTTCCTAGTTTCAAAATCATTCTTCTTTATTCATATTATGCAGAAAAAAATTAGTTGGGTGATAGTTTGACGTCGAATATCTTTTCAGTTTCTGAGGAGTCAGAAGCAAAGCGTGTCATGGACAAATTGTGGCTTATGTAAGAGAAAGGACAAATCAGTGGCCTTTTCCTTCTCAGCTTTGAACACTGCATCATTTCTGAGACCTTGTCAATGCATGTTTATCTTGAGGTTATTTTGTGGTCTATCTGATTTTTGAGCTTTATCTTTCTTTGTCAATGAAGACATTAGTCTTCACGACACTCTTCATGAAGTTCCCACTAATTGGGCTTAGCCTTGGTCCCATGCCCACATCCCAAGGCCTTTCTTGTCCTTATGGGTCTGTTTAGTTGCCTCGCTATTCAACTGAGCATTAGAATGATTATTTGGTGCACACTTTCACGGGATAGCAACTGTAAAGTCTGCCTGTCTTTCTGAATTACTTAGGAAACAGTTATTTTCCTTTTTTTTTCTAATCATACTTTCCCCAAAACTTTGGGTTTCTTTGGCCTTTCTCTAAATTCCCACTCTCCACTATGTAGCTGACCCCCATGCTGGCTTAACCCAAGTGGCATGAGTCTTTCCCATCTATTCTTATTTCTCTTTCTTGGGCAACTACATGCTTATTCTATAAGTGTTTGAATTGTCATTTTTCTGCACTTAGGTAGAACTTCCTGTTACCATGTCAGCTGTGGTAGCTCAAATTTTTCATAAGTGGGAAACAAAGGCAGGAAAATCATAAGTTTGAGATGAGCTTCAGCTACATAGTAAGAATCTATCTCAAGCCAAAGAAAACAAAGCAAGATCATAACACATAAAAAATATTCCATTCTCACCCTTCACTCTGATGCAGCCCTCTTTAACACTGAAATGTTTACTCAACATTGTTGGCTTTTCTATAATGCTAGTTAGTTATTCCGATGGCTAACCATAGGTAAAGAGTTTCTGCCCAGTGAGAAGATTCAGCAGTTCCCAGAGAGACTTCTTTCCCATTCTCATGCCTCCAACAATTCCTACACTGGGTGAGCCCATCGAAATCAGAGATTCAGTATCGTAAACTTGCTTGGTTGAATACTTAACATAAATTCCATGTTTTACAATGTCTTGTTGGTAGCATTTTTCTCTTTCCTTTCCCCTTTCTTTTATTTATTTTCATTTTTTCTCTCTCTAGTTTTTCTCATTTTTAGTTATGATCAGGAAAAAGGAATGTTACCACTTGAACTCCATCGTACTCCAGACCCAGAAATTGCTTCTGTAATCGCTGGCTATAACTCCATGGTTGCTCTTGTAGAAAAAGCATGCTAGCATCTCACTGTGTATTTTCCTAAAGACAGGTCTGGCTGGAGCTGGATGATTTCAAGTTCACTGAATGCAAATGAAGACCCTCCATGGCAATGAGCTGAGAAAAGAAGGCTCTGTGCTTGATAAACGGAAAATGAAAGGGGCCTAAAATAAATAAGGAAGGACGAAATAGGAGGATAGCAAGTGGTAGTTCAGGAAATTACACACATGGAAATCACCAAGTTTTTCCGAATGGCTCCAGATGTGTTGTAGATTGCACAAGTTAGGAACTAGGTGGCGAAAATAAGAGTGGATGGCCATAAAAGGAGGGTACTAGAACAATTCAAACTCTTTCTTCTAAAATAAACAGTCCCGTTAGGTGAGAGGGAGTTCACAGGAGAAGGAAGAGCTAGGGCTGTTAGAGAGTTGAAGGGGGCGGGGAGGAGACATTCTGTTTCTCTGTGGTTTGCGTATTCTTATTCTAACACTCATGTGATTTGTAAGGCTTTTAGAGACGAGTGACTAATTATCTGAACATATTGAAAAGTGACGAAAACTTGTTCTGTAGGCAATGGGTAGGCCTTGGATAAGAGGTAGCTCCTACTTCTCATTATTCAATGTAAAATCACACACACACACACACACACACACACACACACACAGTAAATGGTAAGGGAAGAAAAAGGTACATGAAGAGAATGGAAGATTGAGATAGTTTAATACTGTGCCCCCCTTTTGTTCATTTAGCTCCAGGAATAGCTTCCTTTGTGTTAGTCTCTGTGCTAGCCACCTCAGTCTGTGATTGAAGCCTCAACAAGAACTGTAGACACTATTATTCATCTGTTTCTTTTAAAAATTCGGTTTATAGGCCAATATGTTGGGATGACACAGCCAGGTCATGGTAAACCAAGAGTCTGGTTCTAAGTCACTCTGTCTCCCAATATCTAGCTTCTCCAGCATTGTATTTGGGTCAGCAAATTTCTTTTTGTAAACTGTCAGAGAGTAGAGACTGTGGGTTTGTGGCACAACTACTGTGTTCTGCCACAGTGCAGGAGCAGCCATGGACCATATACATGTGGATGATGCTCGGGTCTCGCGAAACATGATTAGTGCAGGAGCAGCCCTTGACCATATATATGCAGATGAGGATGCCTGGCTCCCACAAAGCATGATTTACAGACATAAAATTTGAATTTCATGTAATTTTCATGTCACAAAATGTTATTTTTCTTTTCTATTTTTTTTAACTATTCGAAAAATTCTTACCTTTCAGGCTCAACAAAAACAGGTGGTGGGACAGATTGGCTCTCATGCTATAGACTGTCAACTTCTGGCAGAGAATGAGCTTGTCAAATTCACGCCCTCCACCATAGTGTTCTGAATGTACTAATAGACATTATCCAATCAAAGAGAAAACTAAGGCTCATTAACCACCACACATTGTGAATTAAAGTCTGGAATAGTCCCTGACTGTGTGTTAGCTCAATCTAATGTTGAATTCCTTGGTCCAGGGTCAAAATAAGAGAAAGTGGACAATAATGAAGGTTATTCTGTGGACTGTTGATTTGTCCTACAGATGGATCTATTTATGCTATTGCTCTCAGACTAAGCAACTGTCTGAATGGATGTCTCCATATTCCTTGAATGTGGTTGGAGATGGCCAATGGAGGCAGCAGTCGAGGATGTTGAGACGAGGAGGGTCATGCAGATAGGGCTGTTTTCCCAAGGATTCCGTCCTTCAGGAACCCCAGTAAATAGAGCATTTCACTCCCAAGTTCTAGGAACCACCCCACTCCAATTCTAGTTCAGCCACAGTGTGTCGGAGTGTTCCCGGAGCTTCTAGCCACAGGGAGGCTAGCCTCAGTACTTTAGCATATATTTTGCATCATTCAATGTAGTACTTTATAAATCTCTTCTCATGTTGTGCAATGTAAGTATGCCCTTGGCTTACTCTGGGGACTCTGTGAAACATGATTAGGTTTAATAAGAACTATTTAGCAGATGCTCTGGAGCTTTTCATCTATGGCAGGAGGAAAATGTTCTATTGTGTTCACCTTGTACCCTGAGATACTTTAAACAGATTTTTAAAATTTAGCTGACATATAATATGTGCCATAATTTTCACATATTTATGACAATATCATGCATGTATATAATGATTTTTTTGATCTCCTTTCCTATTGCTTTCTTTCACCCCCTTTCCTCTCCTCTCAAGACTCTTCTTCTCTAAAATCTTTCTTTCTACTTTGGTGCTTTACTTTTTTGTGGGAGTGTAACCCATTGAGTTTAATTAGGGCTGTTTGCGCGAGTACAGATATAGGGTCATTTACTGGAACAGTGGTAACTTATCAATGGCTACACCACTGAAGAAAATGACACCATCCCCATCAACCATTGATTACCCATAGTCCCTCGGTGAGCGGTACAGCCTCGTGGGCTGTCTCCTTGCATGTTGAAATGTTGACAGGCAGATAACTGCAGCTACACAAAGTTCATAAGTACAATTATTATGCCACATCCAGTGTTTTGTAACACTCTTTCCCAACTGCTGGCTCTTATATTTTTTCCCTCCATCTATCAGTGACGTTCCCTCAGTATGGATGGAGTGAGGCTGAGATTGTCTTAAGGCTCTAGTACTCAAAACTGATTTATTCTCATCATGTTGACAAATGGTGAGTCTCTTCATTAACCACTGACCATTGTAAAAAGAAGTTTCTTTTTACTTCTTGGTGGAAGGCTGACAATTTTGAGTTCATACATAAGTATTTAGATGGTAGTTTGAAAATATGATCATTTAGCAAAACAAAACCCAGCAGTATTTTTCCTCTTACGGTCTTATGGCCTCCCAGACACAGGCTCTTGACCAAGTCTACGGTGTCAGGAATGAATTCCTTCCTAAGGAAAGGGCTTCAAATCCAATCACACAGCAGTCAGTTACTTCCTTAATAGTCATGCCACTGTTGCAATATTAATATCTTGCCCAGCAGGTTATTATCTTAGCTCATGAGGTCCATACTTGGCTAAAGTCACTGAAGACAATCCTCACCCAGCAGGCCGCAAAGCAACTCAAATTGCCTTCTCTAAATCCTACAATCAAAGTATGTGATATCTTCGTCAACAGATCTTATTATCTAGCTCTGGTAGGTAAGGAACAGCAATGACAATACCTGTGTTGTTGGGGGGGGGGGATTCTGGAACCTCCCTTTCTAACAACTCCATAGGAATATCTTACTGTGTAGCTTTAGATAGTCGGATAATATGTAGCCCAGGCTAGCCTTGAACTCAGAGCAATTTTCTTGACTCAACCTCATGAGTGGGATTATAGGCATGTACCAACACATTCAGATTAAGGTTTATATTTTATAAGCTCTAATATATGTATATACATAAAAATTCTTCACTGCTATTAAGATAATTGATACATTAGCTGGATAGTGGTGGTGCACGCCTTTAATACCAGCGCTTGGGAGGCAGAGGCAGGTGAATCACTGTGAGTTCGAGTCCAGCCTGGTCTACAAAAGCTAGATACAGGACAGGCTGCAAAGCCACATAGAAACCCTGTCTTGAAAAAAAAAGAAAGGCAATTAATATATCACTTTCAAAGTTTTTTCACATACCTTAGTAATATTTCTCTACTCACTTTCTATTCCCACAGATCTTCACCACATAATAATCAGTTATTTTATGTCCTTAAGAATTATATTAGATATAAATATAAATAAAAATAAATAGTATTTATATATCTTAATATATAATTATTATTTTTATACAAATACGAATATAAAATATGAAAATTTATATATCATTAAAATAATATCAGTTCTTTTTGTCTGATTTAACCCCCTTGGCACAATTCTTTGTTACAGTATTTTCAATCAATGAATCAGTAAGTCTTTATTGTTAGCACATGCCGTCATAACTGTATTTAGGCTCTAAGTTCTTAAATATCTGTAATTATGCACCAACATTTATTACTATGCTTACATTTCAGTAGGAATCACTGATATGGAAGGAGGGACAGAGGATAGATGCAGAATTGTGTGAAGCCTCTAGCCTTTAAAAGATATTAGTCTCTGAGGTAATAAAACTCTTAAGATTTATTATATGGATAGTGTTGTTATAACATTCTGCTCATAATTAAAGGTTAAGACAAGCATCAGTCCTCAGTCTGAACCCGAAGCCTCCGCCCCTGTGACTGAAGAAATCCCATGGTGTCTTGTCTTTATGCCTCTTCCAGTGTCATGGTGATTAGCTGTATTTTAGTGTAGCCAAATTTCGTAGACATGTCCAGAATGCGTGTAACAGCTGCCAGTTTGCTCTCAAGTGATCCTGATGCTGAAGGAACGTGTAACAAAGGAAAAGCTACAGATTTTCAACAGTGCTGCCTCCACGTTTCATAAGCAAGCAGCAGTCAGCATGATTTGTCTTGACACTAAGTGATCTGTGTGCTACCCTGGCAACAGCATCACTAGTAATGTATAGGAATTCTCTTCTGCCAATAGTTTGATAAGAATTGTGAGTTTGTAAAAAAAACAAAAATGTGGTTATCTTATTTAATATTCAACGGACATTCTTACATGTTTGTCCTCCTTTGCTGTTGATTTGGGGATATAACCCTAATAACCTTTAAAAGCTTCAAATGTTAAATCAATCTTGTAGGACTAGAGAGATGACTCAGGGAATATGGTGTTTTCAGAAAGCTTGAGGACTGATGTTTAGGATCCCAGAACCCGGAAAAGGCTAGACAACATGGTGGCCATTGGTAATAGCATTAGGAAGACGAAGATAGGATCTCTGGGACAAGGTAGCAAGCTAGACTAGTTGAAATTGGCAAGTTTGGGGTTCAGGAGAGAACATACCTTGAAGTAGAGAGTGATGGAGAAAGAAACATGGCATCAACTTTGGGCCTACACATGCATGTACACACACAAGCATGCAAATATACACACATGTGCATTGTAATGCATGCATGCACACACACACCCGAACACACATGCATGCATGCATGCATACATGCACACACTTGTGCATTTATAAACCAAATCTTGCTTTCCTGGGATAAAATGCACTTGAGCGTAATGCATTGTTTTTATAGTTTGCTATATGTGCTTTGCCATCACTTAGATGAGAAGAAACTCATGGGATTATTAGTTTGCAGCTTCCCTTCCTGGTTCTGTTTAGGCTTAGTGTTATGAATAAGACTATATTACAGAATGGGGAAGTAGTCACACCTTTTCAGTTTTCTGGAAGAGTTTGTGTAAAATGTTTTTATCTCCTCTAATGTTTGGGGAAATTCACCTCTGAAATTGAGCTTGTACTTTTCTGAAGGAGAAGCTGAAATGTAAATGAAATTTCTTTCATCGCCAGATATGTTAGTATATACCTGTAATCCTAACACTTGGAAATATCACGAGTCCTCAGGGGCCTCCTTCCCTGGTTAGCCTTTAAGGACCACTATTGTACTCTATACATTTGTGAAATAAACTTTGTTCTAAGCCCAAATATTGTTAGTTTGTGACTCTCAAGTTATTTTCTTCTGTTTGTCCAGTTTGTTGAAATAATTTGTACAATTTTCTTCCACTATTCCATTATCTTTATAACATCTTTAGACTATGGATTGATAACTACTTCTCTCATTCTTAATGCTGATGACTTCAGTCCCCACTGGCTTTGCCTCTCACTGGAGTTTTACCAGCTTTAAAAGCTTTTCCAAAGAACCGAATTTCAGTTTTATTGGTGCTCTCTACTGTTTCTCTTTCCTGAATTTTATTGATCGCCACACTGATATTTTTAATTTCCTTTGATCTGCCTGTTTGCTCTGTTTAATTTCCAGTGTTTTAAGTTGGAGGCTGAGGCTATCAGTTTGACAACTCTAATCCTTCCTCATATGAGAACTTAATTCTGCATATTTTCTTTTAAATACTTCACTAGCAGCTCACAAATTTGGGGAAGTTTTGCTCTGATTTTAATTAGCTTACAATGTCTAATTTCATTTTCAACTTATTTTTGACATGTGGATTATCTAGAGGTTTAGTAAGTTAGTTCCCAAGTATGCAGGAATTTCCTAGACATTCTTCTCTTGCTAATTTTGACTTTGCTGGCCCTATGATCTGACATCATTTAGAAAGTGTGGCTTGGATATCACTTTCTTCCATCTGCAAGCCTTTCCTTGGCATCTTTCTCTCTCTCTCTCTCTCTCTCTCTCTCTCTCTCTCTCTCTCTCTCTCTCTCTCTCTCTCTTTTTTTTTTTTAGCCCAGGCTGGCCTCGTACTTGTGATCCTCCTGCCTCTACCTCCATCAGCAAATCCTACAGGCATGTGCCACTACAACCAGCTCTTTGACATCTTTCTACAGGCACGCTTCTTGTGAGTTCCTTCATGTTTTAATTATATTGATTGCTGTCATACTTAGGAGACACTTTCTAGGTTAAATTGTTTTTCTGTGTGTTAAACATATCGTTCCACCATGATCCCACTTCAGTCTAAATGTTAGCAACATCCTGGTCTCTGTTCTCAGATACTGTGTTTTGCTGTCCTTTGGGGTTTTTTTTTTTAAGCTTTCTCTCTCTGTCTCCCTCTGTCTCGCTCTCTCTCTCTCCTTCCTTCCTCCATCCCTCCCGCCTTCAACCCACTCTCATATCCTGGTTTTGAGTTACTTCGTTACAATCTGCCTTGTTCTTCTGCTCTCCATGTAAAACTCATGAAGTTATTCAAACTGTGCTATTGTAATTTTCATCAAATTTGGAAGATTTCCAGACATATTTCTTTATAAACTGTTCAGTGCCATCCGTCCTTTCCCTGGGTGCTCTTAATCACTTGTGTGTTTGGCTGTTTGTTGTTGCCCTGCAACTCATTAAAGCTTTGTTTATTTTTTAATTGAATCCTTTTCTTCTGTGTGTTTATTTTGAAATTCCTGTTGCCATGTCCCCCAAGTACTCATCTTTCCCTTTGTTGTTTATTTCATCCAGTGCATTTCGACCACTAGAAACGTGATTATGCTTTTTATTATTTTTCACTTATTTATATAACTTTTTAAACATGTGAAATGTGATTATAGTTATTAAAAGTCTCTATTTGATTATTGGAATGTATGTTAAGTTCTGAGTTTTTTCCTTGATTAATTTACTTGTGGTTTTTAAAATATTTTTTTGAGATTATAACACAATTGCATCATCTCCCCCCTTCCCTTTCCTCTCTTATACACCCAAACTCCTCTCATATATTCCCCCTTACTCCCATTTCAAATTCAGGGCCTCTTCTTTTATTAATTGATATTACATGAATATATGTATATACATATGAGTTATTAAATATAGCCTGCTTAGTCTCTATAATGTTACTTATATATATGTTTTCAAGGATAACCATTTGGTATTGGAAACCACTTGCTGTGTTCTTCCCTGGGGAAGACTATTTCCCTGACTCTCAGTATTGTTGCTTTAAAAGTCATATTTTTCTGTTATTTTTTTCTTGTGTGAAATACATTTTTTTAATTAGATGTTAGGCCTTGTCAGCCTCACTTTGTTGGATGCTAGGAGATGTGCACTTTAATAACCTTTCTTAGCTTTGTTCTAGAATGGAGTTGTGTTTCTGAGAAGTTGTCTCATTCCTGGGTGTCTTTTGAGATTTCCTGGAGATTAAAATAAGTACTATTTGGGCTAATTGTTTCTCATTAGTGAGGTATCAAAGCTTAGAGATGCTCTCCCAATCTTCCCTGATTCCTGAGTCTCTCCACTTTGGGGGATGGGAATTGACACTATTCCTGGCTTATGTGAGTATCAGAAGTTTTTACCTTTAATCACGGGGTGGTTTTTTTTTTTCCCCTAGAGCCATATGGCTTTTGCACTGTTCTGGTGGCTATTTAAAGGGAAGTATGATAAGTCTGTAGATTCTGAGACATTCTCTATGTTGGAAGTTCTCTCTCCTTCATGGGACATGGTCCTGAAACTTCCAGACGTGTTTGATTCTCTGGAATTTCAGTTTTATCTTTTCAACTAAGTCTGTTAATTTCCTCCTGGATTTCTTTCACTACAAGACATTGTAGAGTTTCTCTCAAGTCCCTCAAAACGTTTCCCCATCACACAGGGCTCATTGATCTCATTGTTTGCAAAACATTGTTTCCTATGTAGTCTTGTTGTTTCAGGTAGGAGAATAAACTTTTTCCAGAGACTTAAATTCTAAATTTTTTGTGAAGGGAAAAACATACTCAAAACATCTGACCCCAGAAACCAATTTTGAAAAATGAGCTGGAAGTTGAATGATTGCTGTACACATGAACTGTATTAATTTTGAAAAGAGGAGCAGTAATATTAACGTAACCTTTGTTTTATCGGGCCAACAGTGTTTTTAAATATTTACAGTAACCAGAAGTAGCTCTTGAGAAATCAAAGATATATAATTTTTAGCAGTTTAAGAGAGACACTGTTTTTCCAAAGCATTTTCATTTTGAAAGACAACACTAGCCTGGCCTTCTCTCATTGGAAGAGAACTCTTGCATGTATTTTTTCTACCTTTTTGTGTGAAAAATCCCTAACTTCCTGTTCCAATCATCTTAGTTATGATATCCTATTTACTAATAAGTTTTCTTGCTTTCTGCTTCTCCCCCGGGAATGTACTGGTTAGAACCAGCAGTTAAAACAAAGATCATAGTATTTAATTTCTCTTTTTCATGCCCTTTCTCTTTTTAAAACCATTTGGGTGCAGGGAGGTGGTTTAAAGGGTAAGAGTGCTTCTTCTGCAAGCATGAAGACTCGAATTTGAGTCCCCAGTACCCACATAAAAAGCTAGATATAGCTGGGTATGCCTGAAACCCAAGCATGGAGACAGTTAATCCTGACAGCTCCCTGGCCAGTCAGCCTATCCAAAACATTTCAGTGAGAGACCCTGTCTTAGGTGGTAAGGGAGAGAATAATTAAGGCTGACACCTGAAATTGGCTTTGGTTTCTGTATGTGTATGCATAAACACCTACACACGTACAATCATGTGTATTCAACACACATGCATATTACACACACACACACACACACACACACACACACACACACACACATGCCCAAACTGGTCCTAGCATTTTTGATAAGGTATTTCTTTCTAAGTGATTTTATAAAAAATCCCAAGAAATCATTTTACACAGCTAATACAAAAGGTTTTCTATGTGCATGTATGTGTACATACGTGTACATAATTTTCATCACTTTATGAAAAGGACCACTGTGCTTCTAAGCGACAATGATCTTGTAGCCGTATCGATATAAAATCCTGGTGTGCACTAGTTTTCACTTTTGGTTTAGCTTTTGGGGGCCAAGTCATTTTTTTCTTAAAAAAAATTCTTTAAAACAACATAACACATCAAGGAAAAGTGTAGAGCAAATACAGTGGTTACCATGTTTAAATTAATTAAACTGAATGTTCAGAGTGATGCACAAATGTTTAGACTCCTTTACACAGGTAAGAGATGAGCAATCTCTAGCTTTTTTGTGCAGAGATGGCCCAGGAATGAATGTCAGGTCAAGTTCTCCAGAGCTGTCTCGATGGTGCTTCTTACATTGATGAGGCTGTGTGCAGCTGCTTTTATACAACATCACCGATGTCGCCTAATGTGTCACCAAATTTAGTGCTAGTAGAAAAGTTCATTTTTAGGTTCACAGTTACTGCCCCTATAAAACATTAATACCTGTCTGACTCATTCACATATTTGGATGCTTGTGGTATTTCTTAATTGGAGTCTACACATTAAGATGGTCAGGTAATATTGTTCATATTTTTCAGGTGAGGAAATCAATGCTCAGGAATTTGAATAAGATGATCACATGAGGAAAATAAAGAGAAGAACTGAATATAAATGAGTTAAATATTAACAAAAGGTTGACAAATTCACTGACTAAAATTGTTAGTCCTTTATTAAAACTTGCTATATTTATTTCAAGAAATAAAGTATTATCAAATGTTTATAAAATTGCATATTTCAACCCAGTCCTCAGAGGATTTAAGAAATGTTTTTAAATTTATTAACTACTTCTTTTGAAGAGAAGTCTCATCAGGTGGGGCAGGTCAGACCCGTTCAAGCTTGTATATTCTCATTCTAGGAAAAATGTGTCAAATAAAATAAGGTTTATCTTGTTTCTTCATCTTGTTCTCAACACACAAACACACATATCTTGCATATACATAAACCACATACACATATAATACATAATACACATATGTACAGAGAGCACACATATGCATGCATGCATACATACATACATACAACACATACATATACATATATACATGCACAGTGTAAATAGATGTTAAATATCCATACAAACATTTACTTTTGACAGTAAGTTACATAAACAGCAGGACAGGTCATGGCTGAATGTGTTTTTGTTGTTGAGTGTGTAAATCAGGACTATCAGTGAGTTGTGGTGGTGGATAGCAAGCATCAAAAGTTTCCAGAGGTGGATATATGAGCTGTTTTATATTAGAAAGTCCAGTTATGAAAAGGACAGTTCAACTAATAACCCATGCCTCTTGCAAGACTTTGAAAACAATTGTCAAAAGTGCATAGAAAAACTGCATCTAACCCAGGATGCCTTTTAATAATGTCTTCTTTATTTCTGGAGAAAGAAGGGAAATTGAATGCAAAACTGCTAAGGGGGGGGGGCGTGCTGCAAGCCGAAGCACTGGTTGAACATCTTTTCAGACTGAATGGACACACTGAATGCTAAGTTCTGTCTTTCCAGGTTACTTGTTGTGGATTGCATTAAGAGAAAGAACAGTTGAACTCTATCTGGAACACACTGCAGAACTGAAACATGACAATGTTCATAGGGATGATATGGGGATCTTGTGTTATGCTGTTGCATGTTATAAATATTGAAAACTTTTTACCCCTATACTAGGTAATTTGGGGAAACTGAACTGTGCTGATTGATACATGGGTTAATGATTTCATGACACTAATAGACATGAAAATGAAAATGACTCAAGACAACTATAAGTTCTAAACTTATAAACAATACTACAGAACAAGCAGTGAATTTCTTTTGTTCTTTTTTCTTTATTGAAAATTTGATATTTTTATACAATATATTCTGACTATGGTATCCCCTTCTCCAAATTCACCAGATGCTTCCCACATCCCCACCCACTCAAACCCATATTCTATGTTTTTTTGTCATTAGAAAACAACAGACGTCTAAAATGATAATATTGATGATGACAATAATTTATAAAGAAGAAGAAAAAGAAGAAGAGGGGGAAGAAGAAGATGAAGAAGAAAAGATAAAAACAAACAAACCAACAAAAATGGGCCCAAACAAACCAAAAGACCTGTAAGGTAAAAATAGGTAAATGAATAAAAGTCAAGACAAAGTATTATGAAACAAAAGCTCTCCAAAAATATTATTTTGATTTGTGTTCACCAACTACTACTGGCCATGGTGCCTTTTCTAAAGTGTAGTGTTTGGTGAGACTCTGTTGGCGAAAATTAATTTTCCCTTTGGGAGTGGTTATCATTTGGAGATAGCATCTAGCTCAGGGATGGAGGCTCTTGTCCACTTCCCCTTTCTGTACTGGGACCCCATCTGGTTTAGACCTGTGAAGAACCAGTGCATGCTGCCATGGTCTCTGTGAGTTCATATGTGTATCATTCCTATTCCTTGTTTCCTTGGTGTCCTCCATCCTCAGCTCTTCCAGTCATTCTGATTCCCATTCCACAGAGTTCCCTGAGCACTGAATGGAGAGATTTGATGGAAACACCCCATTTATAACTGACTGTCTCACAGTTTCTCATTCTCCGTACATGGTTCCTCTGTGTGTCTCTGTATTTGTTCCTATCTACTGCAGGAAGAAGCTCTTCTGATAATGACTGAGCAAGACTCTAGTCTATGAGTATAACAAAATGTTGTGGCATTTGGGTTGTTTCCAGGTTCTGGCTATGACAATGCTACTATGAACATACTGAACACAGAAAAAAATAATGACATTTTGAAATGTGCAGGCAAATGGATGGATCTAGAAAACATCATATTGAGCGAGGTTACCCCCAGAAAGACAAATATCATATGTACTCACTCATAAGTGATTTTTAGACATAAAGCAAAGAAAACCAGCCTACAAATCACAATCCCAGAGAACCTAGACAACAATGAGGACCCTAGGAGAGACATACATGGATCTAATCTACATGGGAAGTAGAAAAAGACAGGATCTCCTGAGTAAATTGGGAGCATGGGGACCATGGGAGGGGTTGAACGGGAGGGGAGAGAAGGGAAGGGGAATAGAGAAAATATATAACTGAATAAAATCTATAAAAATCAATGAAAAGTTATCAAATACTCTTTTGTACACTGTGAAGATGTATCTTTGTCAAAGCACCTTCTGATTGGTTTAATAAAGAGCATCATAGCCACCAGCTAGACAGAAAATGTTAGACAGGACTTCCAGAAAGAGAGAGAAGAAGGGGGGATGAACATAGGCACAGGGGATACACAGGGAGGCATGGAGACGAAGAAGAGAGGTTAAAAAACCATAGGTCAAAATATGGATTAATATAAATTAATATAAATGGGTTCATATAAGTTATAAGTGCTAGGGGGACAAGCCTAAGCAACAGGTCAAACTTTCATAATTAAAAATAAGTTCCATGTCAATATTTGGTAGCTGACTATATGGAGGAAGAAAGACTTGCTACAACAGAATGTTGTTAAGTATCATTTTATTGCCACATTCAGCAGAACATAGTATTTGGTTTCCTGCTAGATCCATGACCTGTTGGTCTCGGGTTAGCCCCTTGAGCCTTGCACAGGCCTTAAATCCAATCAGACAGTGGTTGGTTTCTCCCACAAGCTTTGTGCCACTATTGCACTAGTCTGTCTTGCAGGCAGGTCACCATTGCAGACTGCAGTAATTGTTGCTCACTGGTGTTTACCCTTCTCCTCTGCTAGCGTGCAGAGTACTTTTCAGTACTGTAAACTCTAGTCTTAGGGATAAAGGCTCTACGGAAGCACTGGCCCAACTTCTCCACGTTCCATGAGTTATGCAGGTACTGTCTTCAGCAATAGGGCCTTACCATCAGTTTGTGATGAGCAATCAATCACCTTGGCAAGAGTCTGAGTTGTTTGGGGGCTTCCATGGGGCACCTTTTTGGCCAACGACTCAGTATATGTAACTCATTCCCAGCACTAGAGGTTTATTTTGGTGGTAAATGTGTAGTTGGAACTTTGTCTTTCTGTTATTTGGTGATTTCACTTACAGTTCTTTCATTTGTGTATATTTTAAGAAGCTTTTATACTGTTATGTTTCCATATAGCCCCTCAGGGGTCCTTAGTGTTAGCTCTCCCTCCCCATATTCCTTCCCTTATTCCATCTTCCCCAGTTGATCCTTCCATCCCAGTATCCCTCCCCAACTTCTCTCTATCGTTTTCTGTTCTACTTCTCTTTCCCAAAAGATTTTTCCCTCCCCTTTAGTCCCTCACTCTATACCCAACCTTTGTGGTTATGTGAATTTTAGCTAGTATCAATGAATTTCAAGTTATATTGGAGATAATTCTGAGGGTTTGTAAAGTACTCTGGGGATGGTGATATGGTTTATTGTAAGATGTCTTTGTTTTAAAGTTATAAAGTTTCAGAATTTGATTACAAGACTCTTTGACAGATAAAGATGACAACACAAATAATTGAAATGGGTACCATACTGTGTAGGTTAAAAACTAGTGACCCTACTTCATAGCTATGTAAATTTTGGCTATTAATAAACTTCACTAAGCCTCAGTATATTCATGAGAGAAATTTTAATCATGCCTAACTAATGAGGGATTAAGAGAACTAAAATAATTCCTATAGAGCTCTCAGCTTGTTCAATTTGTGTTAGACATTATGATCTTTTTAAATCTAAAGGACTTTTTACAATATTTATCAAATAAAATTAGGGTATGGTAAAAAAATTAGATAAATTTTATAATATTCTTCTCTTACAGAAACAACTTGAACAACCTTTCATGTAGGAAATCGTCATTTTTTAAAAAAAATCAAGCTCTTTTGTTAAAATTTTTTATTGGGCTATGTATTTTTTCAGCTCCCCTACTTTCCTTTTTTCTTCTATTCTACCCTATCCCATGATTCCCATGCTCCCAATTTACTCAGGAGATCTTGTCATTTTCTACTTCCCATGTTGATTAAATCCATGTGTGTCTCTCTTACAGTCCTCTTTATTGTCTAGGTTTTCTGGGATTGTGAATTGTAGGCTGGTTTTTCTTTGCTTTATGTCTAAAATCCACTTACGAGTCAGTGCATATTGTATTTGTCTTTTTGGGCTTGGGTTACCTCACTCAATATGTTTTCTAGATCCATCCATTTGCCAGCAAAATTTCAAGATGTCATTATTTTTCCCGCTGTGTAGTACTCCATTGTGTAAATGTATCACATTTTTCTTATCCATTCTTCAGTCAAGGGACATTTAAATTGTTTCCAAGTCATGGCTATGACAAATAATGCTGCGACTGACATAGTTGAACACATGTCCTTATGGTATGATTGAGCATCATTTGGGTATGTACCCAAAAGTGGTGTTGCTTGGTCTTGAGGTAGGTTGTTTTCTAATTTTCTGAGAAATTGTCATACTGATATCCAAAGTGGCTGTACCAGTTTGCACTCCCACAAGCAATTCAGGAGTGTTCCCTTTACCCCACATCCTCTCTAGCATAAGTTGTTATCCGTATTTTTGATATTGGTCATTCTTACAGGTGTAAGATGGAATCTCAGAGTTGTTTTGATTTGCATTTCTCTGATGGTTAAGTATGTTGAGCGTTTCCTTAAGTGTCTTTCAGCCATTTTAGACTCATATGTTGAGAATTCTTTATTTAGGTCAGTACCACATTTTTTATTGTATTATTTGGTCTTTTGATAACCAATTTCTTGCATTCTTTGTATATTTTGGAGATCAGCCTTCTGTCTGATGTGGGGTTGCTGAAGATCTTATCCCATTCTGTAGGCTTCTGTTTTGTCTTGTTGACCATTTCCTTTACTTTACAGAAGCTTCTCAGTTTCATTTATTAATTGTTTCTCTAAATGTCTGTGCCACTGGGGTTATATTGAGGAAGTGTTCTCCTGTGCCAATAAGTTCAAGTGTACTGTCGGAAAACATCTTTATGGAAGCTAAAGAATATGAGTGAGAAATCACAGCATGTGGTCATTTGCATAAATGAGAAAAGATACATTGATGAGTTTATGAAGGACAGTTTCACATTGTCTGTATCCCTCTTCCCCTAAGTCTGGTTGGCACAGTAGAGAGAAAGATCCCAACTCTGCCTGGGGTATATAGAATGCCAGCACCACACCAGTTCCAGGATATTCTCCTTGGCTCTGACAGTGGATTGGTCCTCACAGATCCAGGTTGTAGAAATGCTTTTGAGACCTAATACCCAGACACTCCCCTATGGGTAAGATTCCATTTGCTTTTTTTTTTTTTTTTTTTTTTTTTTGGTTTTTCGAGACAGGGTTCTCTGTAGCTTTGGAGCCTGTCCTGGAACTAGCTCTTTTAGACCAGACTGGCCTCGAACTCACAGAATTCTGCCTGTCTCTGCCTCCCGAGTGTTGGGATTAAAGGCATGTGCCACCATCACCTGGCTCATTTACTTACTTTAAAAAGGGAAAGAGGACTAAAGTAAAGGGAGAAATGATGCAACTATATTAAAATCTCAAAACCAAAAGGGACAGTTTTAAAAAATAATGCCAAAGTTTCTCATCAGTAGCCTTGGCAAGATAGCTCAGTGAATAAAATATCTGCTGCTCAGCAAGAGGACCTGTGTTTGGGTCACTAGAATCCACATAAAAAGCCAGGTGTGGGATCATATTCTCTATAACTCTAGCACTGTAGACCATAAAGATAGGTGGATCAACAGAGCTCACTGGTCAGCAGGCTAGCTGATTGATTGGTGATGGCTAGTTCAGTGAGGAACTACATTTCAATGTAGAGTGATAGAAGATGACATCTGGCAGCATCCTTTAGCCTCTGCACGTTTGCACACACACAAACACATACAGGTATGTGCACATACTTCCACAAACATGAATACATGCATATAGGCACAAAACCACATACTCCAAAGCTTTGAAATATGTTCAAAAATAATTTTAGCTGCTGTTATGTAGCTTTTCTTTGGGAGACATTACAAATATCTGTTTACATCAGATAGGAAACTGACAACAGACGAAAGAAATGATTCTACCCAAGTCTAGCCTAGTGAACCAGTGAGTTTAGTGCAGTTGCTTGTGGGAGGATGTTAGTTATGGTAGCATGATAACTCAGAAACAATTATGTCACTGAAAATTAATCTCAGCATCAGCGTGTTGGCAGAGGTTTTTTGTTCTGCCTGGTCCTGCAGTCATTCAGTCCCATAGAAATCACACAGAGGTCTATATCAATTGCAAACTAATTGGCCCATTAGCTCAGGCTTTCTATTAACTCTTAGCACTTATATTAGCCCATTATTCTTGTTCATGTTATCCACGTGGCTTGGTACCTTTTTCAGTGAGGCAGTCACATCTTGCTTCCTCTGTGGCTGGTTGTTCACAATTGCAGATCATGCTTCCCTCTTCCCAGAATTCTCATTTCCCTGCCTCTACTTACTGTCTGGTCAACCTGTCTATACTTCCTGCCTGGCTACTGTCCAATTAGCATTTATTTAAAATATAAGTGACAGGGTACAATCCATTGTCCCACAGGATCAATAGGTAGCATTTCACAGAAACTGCATCTCTGAGCTCCCTGCACAACTAGCAGCTGCTTACTGCCATTTTAGCAATTGGGAGGCTCTTGTGATTCTTACTCTTTTCAAGAGGTGCGGGCTTAGAAGTTTCCTTTACTTCTTCAGGATTATGAACCTCCCTCCTCCCTCTAGAAAGGAATGCTTCTGTAAAGAGGAAACCATGGAACAGCATTCCATCCCTTTCTCCAGCTCAAACACTCTTCTCACCCTTTGGTGATAATGCTCCCTGAAGTTTGGAAGGGTAATATTGATTTTAAGTACCTTCTGGGCATGTACTGGTCTCTCACACTTGTTGCACTGGTGGAATCTATATTTAAATAATTCATACCAACCTTTTCTCAAACTCTCCTGAAACACTGTAGAGAAAGAAAATCTTCTACATTTCATTTTATAGAACCAGAATTATTCCTGCTATTAATGAGAGATAAGAATGCTATAAGAAAATGAAATGATACATTAACATACTTGATCATCATCAGGCACAGTTTATGAGAACCAACGAGCATGAAATAGCACAATAATGGAACGAAGAAAAACAACAAATGATCATTTTAGCAGGTGAAACAAAAAGCAAAAAAATAGCATATTTATTAATGACATAAAAGCTCTCAGTACATTTCAGATAGAAGTTGCATATCCCAACATAATGAATATAAAATATGGCACGTTCACCCTAATAAAATCTCAGCAGGAAAAGTTGAAAGATTTTCCTCCATGATCAAGTTCAAGATAAAGATGCCCACTGAAGTCTGGAGACTTCCATTCCTAGCCAGGGAAAGCAGACAAAGAAAAGAAATAGGAGTCATTGAAGAAAATTAAAAAAAAAAAAACCAAGCAAACAAAAGAAGAACAAAAAGCCTGTTTACAGATGGCATAATTTTGTATGTTAGAAACCCTAAGCCTAGGGCTCACATCGGGCATCACACAACCACTCATTACTCAGCTTCCATAGAATCTGACACTCTCTTTTGGCTTCCTCAGACACCTGTACACATGTATACACACGCACACACACACACACATACACACCATGCATGCACATACAAATCAATGAAAATAAGTCTTAAAAACCGCAAAGGAACAACACAGAAGAACAGAGTTCAGAAATGACCTCATGCATATATGTAAAGTTGCTGAAAATATGTAATGCAGGCAGGATAGTCTTAATTACTGGTGCTTGAAGAATAAGTATCTATGTGAATAAAAAAAAGATGATATTCTCTTGTATCATTAAAAGAAATGAATTGAAGAGCGAAACCTGGGACCGAAGCAGTTAATACACATGGAAACAGCATAACAAAGAAGCTTCTGGTGTTTGTTTAAGCAGTGATATTTTATGTGATTCCCTAGAGCATAAACAACACACGTAAAAATAGACACAGGTGTTTGTTGTGAGTTTAGCTTCTTCAGAGCAAAGGGAAATATTAGCATACCATATATTTCCTTTTCCCCCTTTTATTGAAAAATAGATTTTCCCCTCACATAATATATTCTGATTATGATTTCCCCTCCCTCTACTCCACAGTTTCCCATTCCTCTACTCCTTCCAGTTTTTTCCCACCTCCCCTCCCATCTAGATTCATCCCCTTTTTGTCTCTCATTAAAAATCAAACAGGCAAACAAGCAAACAACAACAAAAGGTCAGTTGTGGTTCTCACCGTTAATTCCAGCTCTCGGGAGGCAGAGGCAGGTGGATCTCTGTGAGTTTGAGGCCAGCCTGGTCTGCTACAAAACTAGTTCCAGGATCCAGGACAGACTCCGAAGCTATAAAGAAATCCTGTCTTGTAAACCAAAAACAAACAAACAAACAAACAAAAACAGGCTTCTAAATTATAATAATAAGATAACCCAAAATCAAACAATACACGAGAACAGGACAAAATAAACAAACAGAAGGAAAGGAATTAAAGAGAAGACACAAGAAACAGAATCCACTCATTGGCACACTCAGGGATTCTACGAGAATACTAAGCTGGAAGCCATAGTATATATTCAATGAACAAGTAGGGTAAAAACTGAAGAGAAAAAAATAAGTAAAATATACATTGTATATATTATACTAATAATAGTAATTAATTATAATATAATGATTAATAGCATATATTAAATATATTATGCATATTAGATATATAATACCCTATGTTAAATTATATATTAAATATAATATATGCATAATATTATTGCAAACCATACCTCTTCCTTGGGAAAACTCTAAATGGCAGATGAAGCCAGTGTAGAATAGGAGATTCCTAAGGACCCTGGGGCTTGGGAGATGATGGTAGAATCCTCAATGGAGGATTCAGTAGTGATTTTAGGAGCCATGAGACTCGAGGAGAAAAAACTGAAGATGAGTGATCTCTGTTAACAGTCTGGGCTGCCTGCTGAAGGACAAAACGATCAATTCCCTGGAGGAGATCTACCTGTTCTCCCTTCCCATCAGGGATTCTGAGAGTACTGGCTTTCGCCTGGGAGCGCACCTGAAGGATGAGGTTCTAAGGACCATACGCACTGGCAAACTCAGGATGCCAGTGTTCAAAGTTGAAGATTTTCGCCACTATCAGGCACTATATTGGTTACATTTATCTCCAGTAGACCTGTTAACTGGTCCAAGGAAGTAGTAGCCACTGCTGTCTAAGGGGCCATCACTTTGACGAGCTTTCCATTGTCTGTAAGCAGAGAAGGTATGTGGGAAACAAGATTGGCAAGCTTCATACCATCCCTTGCAATGCGACAGGCCACTGGATCCCTGTGGTAGTGTGTCTTATCCCTTCCCTGAGAGGTACTGACTTTGTCTCTGTACCTGTGCCCAAGAAGCTGTTGTTGATGGCTGTTTTTGATGCAACTTTGCCAAGTTCATCCTTGATGCCATCTCTAAGACCTACAGTGAACTGACCCCCCAATCTCTGGAAAGAGATTGTCTTCAACAAGTCTCCTTATCAGGAGTTCATTGGCCACCTTGTGTAAACACACAACAAAGTCTCTGTTTAGAGGATCCAGGATCAGCTGTGGCCTCCACAAAGGGGTTTTATATTAAAAATAAAATAAAATAAAATGAACTAAGTCTTAAACATTAAGAATGGGACTACCGTATAATCTATTAGCCACAGTACTTGGAATGTACATATTCTAGTCTACTTATGCTGCTGTAAGAAAGTGTCACAGCCTGAGTAACTACTGGAAGACAATTTTTAACCATTTGTTGAGAACACATCCACACCATAGCATATTAAAAAGAATGCAATCAGTAAGACAGCCCGAATTTCCATATTCATTGTAGCATTACTCACAATAAGCAAGATGGGAAATAAATCTAAGGTCCATCAACAAATAAATGAATATTTAAAATGTGGTATGCATACATGATAAACTCCTTTTCAGCCTTATAAAAGATGAAATTCTTATTTATCTTATTTATAACCACCTGGATAACCTGGAGGACGTTATAGTACGTGAAGCAGGACACATGAAGGATAGATAGTAAATGATCTCACCAGCATATGCAATCAAAATGTTGACCTTAAAGAAACAAAACACGCCATGAGAGTTGTGGAGGAACTGAGGTGGAAGGAAGGGGGATGCGGTGATGTTGGCAAAGGGTGTAATGTTTCAGTTAGAATAGATACATCAGGGCAGCCTGTTGTACTGCATGGTGACTAGGTTAATAATAATTGATTGAGTGTGTACTTGACATTTTCAGGAAAGTAGGTCTTAAATGTCCCCACCCCCAAAAGAAAACTAATAGCTCCGCGAGGTGCTGAATATGTGCACTATCTTTACTGAAGTATTTCATAACGTTTACATAGCTCAGACCCTCTTGATCTATAGCGAGTGCGCTCGCACACACAATTTTCCAGTTACACCTCAATGGAATAGGAAAAGAAGAAACTGTGCCATAATAATAAAAACAATGGAAGGGAATTACAGGTTTGCTAAATATTGCTGACCGACCAGTAGGAAGAAGCATTTTGTGAAAGGCAAGGAACCTGCCCTGCTCCCAAGTTTGCTCCTTGCATGGATACACAATTTTGAGAAGGTGATCAAATTCTGCACCCCACATTGGTAAACTAAACACTTCAGAGAAGCAAGGCCACAAAAGACACTCGGTAAATTCTGTGTCTACAGCAACAAACACAGGTTCCTCTGTGGAGATTTCCTGCTAGACTGTGTCTGGAATCCTACTGCTAAAATTATTCAGTGGTAACTCACCAAGATCCCTTGCTGGGAGATTTTCTAAGTGTTGTAACTTTGTTTGGTCTTAATAATCGCCTACCTATGAGAGGAAACTGTTTCCTCCAGTGATGGGAAAACAGTACTTCCCGATAAAAAGCACACAACAATTTGAACTAAAAGGTTACCTCATGGAACAAGTGTCTCTGGACAGAAATCCCATGACATCGAAGCAGAGCTTAGTAACACTGTCTGGAAGGAGACTTGCTCAAGGGCTTAGAGCTAAATGAATAATTGCTGAGCTACTGAAGAGGAAAACACCAGCAACACTGACATACGTTTAGCACCAATAGGAAGTGTCTACTTGGAACTAGCCTTAGGCAGACAAAAACAGGTGTTCCGTTGTCATGACTGCCTCACCTATGCCCACCATGAGAGAGAGAAAAAAAAATGTTGCCCTCTTTCCAGTATTCAGGAATTCCCGAGATGGACTGCGTTCACAGGAACCAGCTTGTGTGGAAAACGTTTTCATTGCAGGGTAGCACGGATAGGAATGCACATAAAGTTCACCTGGACCAAAGCCTTTGCTGTGTCCAGGTTCAGCGAAGGAAGCAGGTGGAGGTGGCTTGGGTAGATGCTGCCACGCTGGAGCGCCTCCTCCTGGCTGTCTCCGTGACTGCGGGCACAACCCTTGGGACTGTGCATCTCCCTCTGCTTCCTCTAACCACTGTTGACCCCCCAAGGACTTCTTCTCCATACATTTTGCCACGGACATCACATTTATTTGAATTACTCTTTTTTTTTTTCTTTTCTGCAAATGGGGTCAAAGGAGACTTGAGAGGGAGCTTGCTTGAGTTTCCGTGTCGCCACTGAGTTTTGTAGTACCGCATAAAAAGAACTGTTCCCTCCAATTACGTAACAGTTAGAGGCCAGTGTTTTTCTGAACTCGTTCTTACCTGTACTGCCTGACAAAGGGTGTTCGGGAACCGGGCTGAGAACTGGCTGCTTTCCCAAATTGAAATTGTCCAAATGGCACTTCCTGATGAGTCACTGAGAGGGCACGGGCAGGGCACTCTTGCGTCATTGCCAAGGTTACTGAAGCAGTCTGCTATCGCAGCACAGTCGCAGGGGCATTCGTTCTACAGAGAGAAAGATGTGTTAGCTGCAGTTGACCAACCTGAAAGGCCTCAAACGGCTAGTCGACTTACACGTTGCCCATAGATTCCCTCCATCTGAAATTCTGGTCACAAATACTTTTGAGAGGTACACATCTTCTAAATTAATCGTTTTTACTTCTCTGAGCAGTAGGATTACAGATTAGCTAACGGACACATTAGCAGGGTTCATCACCTGATCAATAATTAATCACATCTCCGTTCATCCAGGAGAGCACAAGCATCTGCCAGGAGAATGAAAAGTGACTTTTATTATGAGAATTGAATAAGGCTTTGTGTGGACAGCACTTGGAACTTAGAAGGTGTTAAACAACAGTCATTCTCATCACAATTAGAAATAGAAACACCTAGAAAAGGTGGATATTCCGTTTCCAAGACAATCCACAGAATATCTTTATAATCATGCTCCCGTGCTATAAAATGTGTATGATAGTGACATTATCCCCCTCAGCAACTGGTATGAAAATCGATTAAGAAAATCTAGGAACTTATTCTAACACATTTATAAAGCAAGCTATTTCAGCAAATCTATCAAATACAGAGGACACAAAAACTTAGGAAGCACAGCCCCCATTTCTGCTCAGGCAGCACGGGTCCACTCATAATAATGGGCTTTGTGATGGCGATGTACCAGAAACCCACTTAGCATGAGATTAGGGCTGACAGAGGAGAGGTCACCCAGGAGTTTATTTTTAAGCCGAGTGACATACGCATATGCATATATAATTATACCTTGCCTCACCTAAGTATATTTTTATCATTCAGTTTTTAACATTCCTTGTCTTTCCTTCAGTGTGAAGGGCTGATTCCTACTGATTGGAGGTCTGAACTCTATTTTTTCATAATCTTTACCTAAATGAGGCCATCTATACTTCCCAGTAATTATAGTCTTCTTAAAGTAGGTGGTTACTTAAAGCCACTTATAAAGCAGTTAAATTTGTAAAGACACATAGAGAATCCTGTGGTTTAGGGAGGACAAAACAGAGACTGTATCATTTAAGCTGGACCATAGGCAGTTCAACAGGTCAAAGAGGAAAGAAAGTAGTGTTGGGGGCTGGCAGAAAGGAGGCTTTCAAGGCACAGGGAACTCTGTGCAAACCCAGAGAAAGGGTTGGAAAGATGCCTCAGCAGTTTAGGGACATGTGCTACTGTGCAGAGGACCCGAGTTAGGTCCCAGCACCCACACTGGGTGGCTCACTACCAGCGACTCCAGATTCATGATCATCTGGGTCTTCTGTCCTCCTTGGCATGCTCACACATGTGCATATATAATAAATACATTATGTAATTTTTAAAACATAAATCTTGCCTTAAAAATCAGAGAAGAGCAAATTGTAGAAAATAAACTTTAGCCATATTTTCTTAAGGACTGCTTGGGAAAGGGGATTCAAATGCAAGTTTTGTGAGACCTGGCCAGATACCATTTGCCCACTGTATCCAAGCTTCGGCTATACATAACCCTTCCTAGCTTCCAGTATACTCGGCTCATCTTTATGTTGCCTGTTTAGGATTTCTCAGCAGGCTCAGCTTCCCAGCCTCTGCTCCCACACCAACAAGAATGAAGACACCCAAGAACGGCAGCATGAGCACACTTCTAGCACAGGACTGAGACCGACTCCAGTCACTCACTGGCGGTGAAAGCTGAAGGCTCATCGGCCCACAGCAAAGCCAAGTACAGCTGAAAATAACCGGCTGCTACTCGTTCTGCTGAAACCTGAGACTGCAAAAAGAGTGTTGCCTGGTGCCTGTAAATGAGGGTGATTTTGCCCAGCACACCTTCTCTCAGGTACCATTCCTTACCTCACAATCTGACTCATTTGTCGTTCTCAAATGCCACCCACCCATCAATGACATTCTGTGCCGTGATCCCACTGTCCCTTAGTCTGATAATAAGATGCTTGTTTTCTCCTCTCACAGCAATACTTCCTGAGCTTCTGTTAGAATGTGTCACTCATTTTGCCAGGAGCATCTAACTGCACATGCAAGAAAAATCATTTCATGTTTTCTGTTTGATATTTCTACCTGCCCCAAACAGCATCTCCCATGGAATCGTCAGCAATTTCCCAGTAAGTATTCAATTGAAGAGAAGAAGTAAAGACAATATGATGACAGTTCTGAAACATGCTTCCAGAAACAATGAGAAGCTTTGGAAAAATAAAGAATTTGAAGGGTTGGGAAGGGCTGGGCAGATAGCTCAGGTAAGCACAGAGAACTTAAGTTTGGTGCACTCTCAATTCAGAACCCATACTTTTTAAAAAAAAAAAAAACATGGCATGGCAGTAGATATTAATAACCCTCCTGCTTGAAGCAGAAACACGCAGATCCCTGGGGCTTTCTTACCAGCCAGCCTCTCCAGCTTGGCAAGTTCCCAGCCAAGGAGAGACTTGGACTTGAACAAAAAGACAATACTCAAGAAATGGTAGCTCTTGTTCTCTTCTGGCACGTGAACACATGTGCAAATGCACACACATGGGCATGCACAAAAATGAACACACACACACACAAATTTAGAGAGGTTTTGATCAGAGAAATTAGTAGGGTTAAAACCTAGAAACTTTGAGGAACAGGCCTGGGCTACTTATCATGTAGAGAGGACTTAGGGTGGTCAACACCTGCATCGGACACTGTAGGAAGAGTCCCAGTGGCTTTGTGAGTCTGCTCAGCTGAAAGGAAGAGGAGCAGTACATACACTGTCTCATTTACGTCCACATGTTGCACAACAGTCTTTTCTTCATCTGCAACAGTTTCACTACAGTAAAGACACCCTGATCAGCAATATGTTATAAACCATTCAAATTTCATTATGCAGTCACATGAAAATAAAAGGTGGCTAATGTCTGGGCCATTGTTATGTGACTGAATTTTATATAAAAGTTAGCTAGTATGACATTGTCTTAAAGTTCTCCTGGAGTGTCACTCTTGGTCTGTTGTGAATGACTGTCTTGTACAGATGTGCACACTCCATTTACAAATGTGTTGAAGGGTTATGATTAGGCTTGCTCTGTAGGTTTAGTGGTCCATCCTGAGAGCATCATACGTCTAAGGCAGTAATTCTCAACCTTCCTAAAGCTGTGGCCCTTCAATACAGTTCCTCATGTTGTTGTGACTCCCAACCATGAAATTATTTTTGTTGCTACTTCCTAACTGTAATTTTGTTTTTGTTATGAATCATAATGTAAATAGCTGATATGCAGGACATCTGCTATGCAACCCCAAAAGGGTCATGACCCACAGGTTGAAAACCATCCATCTAAAGGCAAAGGAAAGACAATAAATATTGTATACATACCCAGTACAACAACAGCAGCCCCCCCCCCAGGTACCTGTCTACACAAATGAGAGAGAAGGATGCTTAATCTTTTAGGAGAATGGAGAAATAGGTAGCACTGTTAGTTTGCTAGTTGGAAATTAGCAGTCTTGGAGAAAAATAGAGCTGGACTCTTCCTCTTAATCAATAGCTTATAAAACCAAAAATTGATCTGGGTTTGGTGGCATATACCTTTTGTAATGATCTGTTCTTTCTCTTTAAGTGACATGCCCACTCTCTTATCCCCCTCTCCACTCTCCCCTTTGCAAAGACAGGCTGATCATCAGCTTCCAGCCTGAGTTCCTTCCCTTTTCCACCTCCCTCTCGAAGAGGCAGTTAGGCAGCTTCTGCCTCTCCCCACTTCTCCCCTTCCCTCTTCTGTCTCTTCTGTCTCTCTCTCCTCCCCCTGCTCTTTTCCCCTTCTCCCTTCCTCCTCCATAAATCACTGAATAAATATCCAAACTCACTCTGCATGGCGTGTCTATCCATGTCTCTCTCTCTTGCCCATCTCAGCATGTCTCCTTGCCCGGGACTAGCCACCGCTCAGGGACCTGCAGCCATCCCTGCCCCTGCCTGGGACTGGCTGCTCTTGGGACCCCCTGCCCACTGTCTGCTACCACATAGCCTGCTGCCTGCTGCTACCGGGGATTTTGCAGCATTTTTAATTTTCCATTACACCTTTTATCCTAGGACTCAGGAGGCAGAGGCAGGAAAATCTCTATTGTAAGCACACGTTGGGGTGACTTCTGTTGTGGTCCAGTCACGACAAGTTTGTATATTTCAGGGTAGGGGTGTGTGGATTAGAAATGTTAGGTAGGAGGAACAGAGATAAGAACAAAACACAGAGACATAGGATAGTACCTGGAGGACAACTCAGTGAATACTGAATACTGAATTTGCCCACATTTATTTTCCATATGCTTTTATATACTCCAATACAAAAAGAGGGGGAAGAAGGCAAAAGACTTTTTTTAACATGACAGAAAGGACAACCAGAACAGTTACTTGCTTTAATACTTGAGACATCAAGCCATTATTTTCTGAGAAAGCATTTGATGTTTGGGGCAGGATATGCAATGAATATACCCTAGACCAACTGTCCTGTGGGCAGCCACTTCCTATGTCAAACCTCCCATTTTAAAATGAAGAAGCAGGATTAGGCATGAATTCTTTGACCTTTGGTTAGGATGGATTGGACCCACCTCTAGAACCATACCCTAGGTAGACCCACCTCCAGAACACCAAGTAACCACATCCTAGGCCAGAGTTTCTTGTTTGTCTCTATACCTCTTGTCAACAACTTTGAAAGAGTAAAAATAGCCTCAAGCTCCCTGACCTTTGGTCAAGGTGGAACAAGTTCATATCTGTGTGCCTCCATCAATCTCTGTGAGTTTAAGACCAAACTGATCTATATAGAGAGTCCCAGGCTAGCCAGAGCTACATAGTAAGGCTCAGACTGAAATTAATAAATAAACAAATCCAATGACCAGGACTGCGAGACTCTACATAATTGCTGGGTGAGTCATATCCCTTACTCTGGAAAGAGGCCCAGCATCCTGAACTTCTCCAAAGGTCACTGGTTGACAAGAATCTAAATCTAGTTCTAAGAGCTATACATGTTATATATCAATCTAGTAGGATATATATATATATATATATATATATATTACATTCTGTAATGATTTTTCTTGTCCCTTTAAGAGACAAGCCACACCCACTCCCTCCCCCCTTCTGAAGAGGCAAGCTGATCTTCAGCTTCCAGTCTGTGTTTCTCCCTTTTCTGTCTCTCTCCCAGAGAGGTAACTGCTGCTATGACTCCTCCCCCTTCTCTCTCTTTCTCTCCCTCTATGCTCTTCTCCCCTTCACCTCCATAACCCACTAAATAAATATCTAATCTCACTCTGCAAGGCCGTGCCTATCCATGTCTCTGTCTCTCGCTGCCACGTGGCTCCCTTCCCCAGGACCTTCAGAAACCTAGGGCTTGGTCTGGGGATCCATTGCCCTCTGTAGCCACTTGGGGATCCACAGCATTTTACTTCACCATAACACATTCCACTTCCTCATCCTGTAGGACAGTGTAATGAGCTTGTCTGCCACCTGGACAGGACAGAATACTGCCCCTCGGGAAATCTGCCTGTTCCAGAGACTTTAGAAATTTTAGACTTTAGTACAAAAGATACCGAAAATACAAATTGACACGTGGCTTCTTTGGGCACTGCCCACGGTCACTACTTGAGCATGGCCCACTTTACTCTCTAATGAGCTCCATCTGTTTTCTATACTGTGTGTCTCCTTCACATTCTGTTCAGGGAGATCACAAGGAGCGGGAGCTCAGAGGAACTCAGAGTAAAGGCCCGGGAACAAGGTCATCACCTCTAATTGAAAGTTCAAGTAGCCCACATTGCACCTACCAAATGTGTATTACAGAAAAGAAAAGGAAAAAATAACAAAAGATACAAAACAAAATGCATTAAGACAATCATCAATGAGATACTTTTCACATAGTGGTACGTTCCTCTCAAAGAGTCAGAGCTGTTGAAAGATGCAGTTTGCTGTTAAAGCTAGAGGGTGAAACCTAGACTCGCGCGCGCGCCCGCGCGCGCGCATGCTCATGCAGACAGTGCCACTGCACACGCTCCAGTGTCTGTTTGCCGGTGGTATCTTGTCGGAAGACGAAACAATGTAACAATGAACAGAAGGGATTAGACAATCAGGAAGGAAAATCATTTGTGTGAACATTTGTCCCTGGCCTCAGGCAGATCTGCAACTCGTCCCTAAGAAGCAGAAGGGGGAAGGATGAGAAGAGGGAGGGGGGATTATTTTGCCCACTTCCGTAGTGTGTTGACCTCACCCTTCCCTTGAATGGGTGAGTCTGTGGTTGTGCCAGCATTCATGATTTCCTTCAATCTAGGTTATGCAGAGAACCATGGCTATTTTCCATAGACTCAGGCCCCAGCTGAGGAGCATTCCATCCTAACAACTTTTCCCCACAGAGCCAGGAACTAGACACGAGGGCAAACACACTTCTTCAGTCTTCCTTGTCCTTCATGGACAAAGCAAGGACAGGAAGAGTATGCGTTATTACCCCCTACCCCTTAAGGACTGTACTTGCTATCTGTGTGACTTGCTGAATGGCTTGGACTCTGATAGCAAGGAAATTTGACATTCTACAATTATTATTTGATTGGAAGTAGACCTATATTTTTAGATGAATGTCTGAACAATAATCTTGGAAACAAAATAAACACCCTTCTGAAACCCAAAGCACCCTGGTGTGGTTAAATTAAAACAATGGGCAATTAGTTGAGATTCCTTCTTGATTCAATTAGAATTTTCCTATTGAAGAACATTGTTCGGGAATGTTTTAAGACACTTTTAATGCACATTTTTACCAATTTTGGGTGTATGGCCATTTTTTTCTTTGAATTTCACTTTTTTTAAAATAGTAAAATTGAAGCTGTTCTGCTTAGATTTCAAGGGGTATTAGCTCTCTGCTCACATCTTCTGTCTGGTCTTGTGAGAGTGGTCCATTGTGCCTCAGTACAACAGTTTCTTTTCCACACTGAATCTTAGACACTAAAGACAGTCTCTCTTCAATGGGGTTACTACAGGGGGAAAGAAAGGGATTTCAGTGCCCCATAGAAGGGACAATCTAATCCTCTTTGCTGGTACATCTGCTGTGGCGGTTTTGCTCTGCAAATCAAAAGGCACCCCATTAATTAAAGTTCCTTTTCCTTTCATTTTTATTCAGTTTGTGAAATGTGACCAGTATTCACCAAAAAGAAGAAAAAAAAAGTTTCAGGCCACTTTATTCACAAATTTCCACCCGAAGGGTGTGCACTTGGATTTGTTGCCTGATTTCCGCTTACTGTCCCCCCACCCCCCACCCCACTCCCCTTCTATTGGATGGAAGGAGCCCTTCTCTTCTGGCAGAGTGCAGTACATTCAGAGGGCTTTACAAAACAAAGCTTTGAGCTCCGAGTCAGCAACAAACTCATCTTTGTTCGTGTGGTTCTATTAAGGAAAGAAGGCCAATCTTATGCAGGTTTCTATGGCTGGCCTCCCTCACAAAGGCGTTTCTCTGTGTGCGAACTCTCTGGCAGGGACTGCGGACTCTGAGATCATCGTTTTCAGTAACCAGCACAGCAGCTGCAATGAGGATCAGAGAAAGAAAATCATAAACTGGTTTATAGAGTGATTTTTCCTGGGGAGACTGAAATATAAATTCATTCGCGGGTTAGCAGTTAATAAAGGCAGACTGTTTGCTGCACGCATGCGCATAGCTCAAGGTCTCCTCTACATTTTCCTTTAGCTTTGACGCCAAGTATACTTTGACTGGATTTTCACAGCATTTGTCTGGAAGAGGAAGTGAGTTTCCCTGGAAATGCGCAGGAATTCCTCTCCTTCAGTTAATGGTGGTTAGTGTGTTTGGGATCACATTAAATTATAATATCACAGTGTGTCTCCAGGCCGTGAACATTTGTCGAACAATAGAGTGCCGGTTCCCTAAGAGTCCAAATTGGACCACCTGGAGGTGGTTTAAGACTTCTGAGACAGACAATACACTTTTGACAGAAACAAAATAATTCCTGAGGCAAACATTGGAAAACCAACAGCACCAAATCATGGCCATTTGTCACGAGACTTTAGGAAATGGAAATCTGTTTAGACTCTATCCTCGAGAGCAATCTTCGCTCAAATTTCTTCAGGAAAGTTTCAGAACGTTCACTCATATTCTGAATTTAAAATGTTCAGGTTAACTAAGTCATGATAGGCACTGCTGGACTTAAACTTTGTATTGCTGCTGAATGTCACAGAATATGAAACTACGCCCCAGCACTGCTTTCATTCTCTCTGCTCCAATAGCAAAGGTGATACTCGGAGGAAATTCTCATCATGGCTGAGAGTCAGTACAGGATGGTCACCGAAGGCATGAAAAACTCAGGCTACCCTGGATGGCAATATACTCCAGAGAGGAAAAAAAAAAAAACAAATTTGGTTTTGTGTGGATATATAAAATATTGATAAACAGAAGCTGCTTGGAAGATATCTGCTCATAAATTAATCACAAAGTCTAAGAAGAAGAATGTTCATTACATTTTTGTAGATAGGAAATCTTTGGTGTCTCCAGGTTTAGTCACACAGTTTATGATTTTCCTTTCAGAATCCCATAGCATAAATTCAGAGCTTAAAGGAGTTTTTATTGTAATGGTCTGTCCTGTCCCTTTAAGAGGCAAGCCCCGCCCCCTTTTCACTGAGGCAAGCAGATCTGCCTTTCTGCTTCCAGCTTCCAGACTGTGTGCTCTGCCCCTGGTGTCTGCTGCCATGGCTCCTCTCTTCTCCTCTCCCCCTTCTCTCTAACTCCATGCTTCTCTCTCTCTCTCTCTCTCTCTCTCTCTCTCTCTCTCTCTCTCTCTCTCTCTCTCTCTCTCTCTCTCCCCTTTTCCCTTCCTTCCATACCCCACCTAAAAATCTCTCACTCTCTCTGGCATGCTTTCTCGTCTCTTTCTCCCACCTGCCGCTGCTCCTCTTGGGACTGGCTGCCCCAACGATGGCCTTGGTTGGTGGGACCAGCTGCCCCTCATGGCCTGCAGCCTGCTGCCCACTGTGTCCTTCTGGGAACTGAAGCATTTTATGTAAACCATTACACTTTTAAGTTACTTTTTTCTAGAAAGCATTGACTTTTCCTTTGGGTCTACAAAGTAATCAAAATCAGCATAAAGGTTGTCATCTCTGCCTTAATTTTCTTTCTGTCCGTCTTCTTTGTTGTGGCTGAAAGCACAGATCAGTCATTATCATTAACTTTTCCTCTCAAACCATCTTGGATTCCTACAAGAGCAAAACCTCATAAGCCAGACCACCCTCAAACAAGAATACCAAGGAACATAAGCGTTTAAGGATCAGATTGAACTCAAGTGATGGCAATGATAAGAACTTTCTCAGCCCACGTTCATTGCAGACCCAGAATTGAAACACTGATTGAGCAGAGCACACCAGCATGCCCAAGACTGTGTCTCTCTTGACCCAATTTTTTTGTAATTAAACCCAAAAGTTTGTGGCAGTATCCTAAACGTGGTTTTGTGGTTCCTAGATCCCGTTAGATCAGTGGTTCTCAACCTGTGGGTCATGACCTCTTTGGGAGCCCCATATCAGATATCCTACATATCAGATATTTACATTATTATTCACAACAGTAGCAAAATTAGCTACAAAGTAGCATGTGTTTATTTTTATATGTATTTGCTATTTTGCCTGTGTGAGGGTATCAGGTCCCCTGGAATTGGACATACAGACAGTTATGAGCTGCTGTGTGGGTGCTGGGAATTGAAGCTGTGTCTTTTGGAGGAACAGCTGGTACTCAATTCATGAGCCATCTCTCCAGCCCCACACTGAAATAATTTTCTGGTTGGGGTTCACCACAACATGAGAAGCTGTATTGAAGGGTCACAGAATTAGAATGTCGAGAACCACTACTCTGGATAGAGGACAGACTGAATAAACCCCTTCCATGCTTTGCATCATTACTTGACTCTTTCATACCATGCTACGGACAGGTAACTAAGGCTAGCCTGCTGGGGCTGCTGGAGCTCTGGCTTTTGCCCTCCATGTGAAGAACCATGATGGGATTAAAAGCAGAGGTGAGAAGCCTGTGCTGCTCAACTCCATGAAAACCTAGCCTAAGTTATTACCATACTCCTCTTTTTCCAATTCATGGCTACCAAGCACAGATTCCAGGGGGGAAAATGTTATATTTTCATATTGTAGAATGAGATTTGATAGCAAAGACTTTGTCTATCTTTTTTATTGTTTCAGGCAAAACAAACAAACCAACAACCTACAAGAGCTAGTTACAGAGTAATGATAAATGTATATACCTGCTTTTCTGGAACACAGAGCTAGAGGGGAGAAAGACAAGCAATGTGTTGTGTAGATTCCTATCATGTGATGACCTTCCCACTTTATAAAGGAGGAAATGTACTGAGTGCACGTAGGAGAAATTACTGATATCCTGAAAAATCTATGCAGTCTATTCAGTCTATTCTGAAAAATCTATTCAGTCTATTCTGAAACTTGTCTGGCTCAGGGGAGTTCTCTTCACAGGCAATTACCCTGATACTTTGTTAAAAACGTTCTGCATTTATGCCAACTGCACTTTAGGATAATAATTCACAATGGGTAAGGATGAGCCTCTGAGTTATTTGCCCAAGATTTCTGAGCAACTGTTCCTGTTTGTCAGTGACGGATGAGTCACAGTTCAGATGAGATCTGGTCAATGTGCCAGTTGTTACAAGAAAACAAGAACGATTTCTACTTTGGAATCCTCGTCACAAGTCTAAACTTCTCTGGGGTTGAAAAATAACCCTGAAGACACATACCGCAGTACTTGATAGACTATGGCACATAAAGGATCTTTCTACCTCCTCCACACAAGCTAGGGCTTGACTAGAGGGTGTTTTTGTTATGAAAAAGGAAAGATAATGGCTGAACTAATGAGAAAGACCATGACAGAGAAATTGATAAAAATAAGTCCATGTCAGAATGCTTGAAGATCTGTAAGAGGGTTTAGAAACAAATAATCTTGATTTGTAGTTTTTCCCATTGGTTGTTGGCCTTTGATCTGGTTTATTCTCTTTCCATTCTTAGCTCCAAGCTCTAATTTGAGAGATGGTACAGACATACATACAGGCGTCTTATATAACTACAGCCATGTCAGCCAACAGCTGTGCCTGGACCACTTCTTAGCTCTGGAGAGTGCACATCTGCAGCCTGTTCTACCACTGGAGGTATGAATCAAACGGGAAAGTGGAAGACAGTTCCACCAACAGGTTTTCAGACAGTGAATAGTAGACTCTAGCCCCCTTGAGCACATAATCTCCAAGGGAAGTATAGCGTCCATTTCACACATTCCCTTGTAGACTTTCAATTTAGTGTTCATCATGTTGGGGTCAGGAGGATGGTAATGGAGGTGGGGAGAGAGTCCTCTACTGTATACCCTTCCAAGCTCAGTCCCAGCTCACTTTCTAGGCTTTAGCAAGAATTTGGCTTTTAATGTAATAGAGCTGAAAAGATATTGAAATGTAATTTTAACTTTAAGATCTTATTGTGGTTACAATGTGATGAAGTCACCTGGAAAAGAATAAGATTTCAAGGAGGATCCCTAGAAAACAACTGCAGAACTGTAGACAAGAGATCATTATCCCTGCAGGCTGCTATGAACATTATCAGTTAACAACGAACACAGTGCCCTCATATTCTTCAAAGCCCTTTGAGATACTAAGAAACAGATTCATCTGTGGGAGGAAGACAGAGTGAGAAATAAAGCTCTCATTCCCACACTTCTTACCACCTACACCAACGTGGCTTTATTAAGCGTGTCCCTTTGATAATAGAATTTTAATACTCCACTTGTTTTGATCAATATGACTTTTAAAAAATGCTTCCCCAGAAAGAATAAAATTGTAAATAACATCATTGTTTGCTGCAGGAACATTCTGAAAAACAAAAAAAGAATGTTAGATTGCATAACAAAATCCAGAATACTTTGCTATGTCTACTAACTAATCTGTTTTATTAAAGTCCTTCCACAGTCTCACGTGAACCCTTAAATCTCACAATTCTGCTCTCTTTTCCCTTATACTGAAAAGTTACTAAAAACCACACAGGTACTGTTCCCTCTTTTTCTCATGCTATGGTTTATGGATGGTTTCAGGTTGGGTTTTTTAATTATCCACGTATTAGAGACTCAGTTGATTGTGTGGTGATAATAGCAGTGATGGTACCTTTAAGAGTTGGATTCTAGAAGGGATATTCTGGGACTATGCCCATTAGAATCTATTGATCCCTGTGTCTCAGTCTTCCTGTTGGCAATATGATCATTTTCTCACAGTCAGGAAGACCCTCACCAAGCTGAATCAATGTCAATTCAATGCATGGAATCTCTTAAAACATGAGCTAATAAAAATCTTTTCTTTATAGGGTTTGACTGTCTCTGGAAATTTGTTATAGCAATAATAATAGCAAACCTCATTAGGAAAAAAAACTCTCAGTTTTGTCTTATTCCTGTTCTTTTGGTGATAGTTATGGAGAACTGGACTTTGAGAATCCTGGGAATCCAATGAGATCCAGCCAAGGCCACCTGTCAATGCAATACAAGACTTTCAGTCTAAAAGTGATGCCATATACCTGTAGGGCCCTTAGAACATTAAAGTCATAGGCCTCTCTCTATTTCTTAGTTTTTATTTTCCTTTGGTACCTACATTTTTCTTTATTTTGTCGTATAAAAATTATAAGCCCAATTATAGAACCACTTGTTTGCCTAAACAGATTTGAAAACTTGCTATTCTTGCTGAAAATCCACCTTATTCTGTGACACGGAATCTGTCTCTTTTATTTTAGTGCTGTGTGCCTACAAGGAATGTTGTAGGAAAAAGATGGGGAAAGGGTCTCCTTAGTCTTTTCCTGAATTAATCCTGTAAACTGGTAAACTCAAAAAGGTTTGTATACTGACTGGCCTCCCTTAGAAAAATATTTATTCCCAGTAAGAGACCAACTATTTTAAACAGTCCCCTATTAAAAACCTGTAGAAAATGTCATCAATATTGTCCATATTCACCACTCTACAAAATAGAGTTTGAAGTCATAGCCACAATTACAAGACAAGAAAAAGTTTTTTTAAAAAGATAATTCAAATGGAAAGAAAGAACTTAAATTATCCTTGATTGGAGATTTTAAGAATGTATACTTAAATTGCCTAACAAAATGATTTTGATTTATGGTCAGTAGGAGGTATAAATAAGACATAGCAACTCATCTTTCAAAATAGTAAGGAGTTTCTTAACCTCAGCTCTTGGAAGTTCTGAATGTAACAGTTGCCTGGAAAAGGAAAACAACTGAAAAAAATTGTACAGTAGTAGATCTATTAACATGGCTTCAAATTGTGTACCAAAAGCGGAGTCTTGCAATTCTTGTCTTGAAACAATCTTGTTAGTGAGCAGCATCAAGTGTTTAGAAGTTTTACATGTTTGTTTCCTATATACAATTGTTTGGATCTTTTGTTTGAATAAACAGTTTGTATTCCTATAGTATTCTTTTGTTTGAATAAACAGTTTGTATTCCTATAGTATTCTTTTGTTTGAATAAACAGTTTGAAGAAGAGTTAAAAAAATCTATATTGTCAATTTAACTAACAAACTCTTATATATAGTGCTGTGAGGTGTTTGACTTGGAGATAGGAATCTGTGATCTCAATCTGATTTGAATTCCCATGGCTGAGAAGTAGAATAAAGTTCTAGTCGTAATTCCTCCCTTGCATCTGTCTGAGTAATAATATTAAGATGTGTGAACTTTCTTTTAGGAATTATTGATTTTTATTTTGACAGTTTTATACACACATGTACACATAAATATTTTGATTATGTTCTCCCCCCCCCATTGCCTTCCTCTTGCTTTCCTCCTTTTCTTCTCAGTTTGTTCATATAACTGGCAGAAATGATATCCTTTTCTGCTGTAGCTGTTAATTTTCAAGGAAGGCGTGGAGTCTCATGAGTACATTTTTAAGCAATGATGGGAGGTTGAAGCTCCCAGTCTTATACAGGCATCCATAGCTGTTATGTGTTCATGGTTGCAGAAGCTATCATGTCAGAATGGCAATATTTCATGGCATTTCCCAATAACGTCCTACTCTTACATTATTCCTGTATTTTCTACCATGATATTCCTTGGGCCATGCAGGTGGGCAGGGAGAATGAACTATAGATGTCCTGTTTAGAGTTGAGTACTCAACAGTCACTTATTTTAGCACTTGAACCAGATAGGAGTCTCTACATTGACGACAGCTCTCTGCAAAAAGGAGTTTCTGTGACCCAAGATGAAAGCCACCCTAGCCTAGGGTTACAAACATCAATATTTAGAAGGAAGTCCAACAGCGTATCACTTTAGGGGAGCAATGATGGTATACTTCCATTTGCATCCATGACCTCCCAATCCCTGAGTCTTTGAACAGATTTATAATACAAGGTGTGTATTCTCTGCCATAAAGCAGGTCTACATCTCAATCACAAAGTTATGGGCTGTGCCCTGTAGAGCTGTGTGACTACCACACCAGTGACATCTTGCCTTGCAAGTCAGAATTTCAGTAAGCATGTTCTATAGCTGGATGAAACAATTAGCCATTTCTCTCCTCTACCAGCCCACCTAAAACATTCTTGGAATGTCAGCAAAGATGGAGTTTCCAGAATAGCTAAAACTGGATTTTTCTGTATCCTACGTAGAGCCTCCAGAAATGGCATCTGCCTCTCTAGTTCTGGTAGGCAACTAAGAGCGATGACACTAGTCCGTATTCTTTTTGGAGACCTCGGGAGATTCTTTGGTCACTAACTCATAGGGAGGCATCCTGAACCTGGGTGCTGGGGTTTGTACTTAAAAGCACATGACTTCTGGAAAGAGAATTATCCATTCCTGAAGGGCAGCACCAATCCGAACTCATGACCATTATTAGTACCATTATGCTGATTAAATACTCAGATAACTTTGGAGAGTTCAAGAGTAGGTTCTAGAGGATGTATATGTATATGTTTCTCTGTATATAGCATCTCCTCGATGATAGTAGTAACTGTCACCTCATGTGGAATACAGCAGAGAAGCTGCTGGGATGCTGGATGGTTTGGCTACAGAATAGGAAAACCTGAAAAGGTGAAGACTGAAGCTGTCGCATTTGGAAACTTTGTATATTCTTATGACAATTCAAATAGAGATGGGAATTTGGAATGCTCACACCCCAGGTGCTGATGGACCTTGGCAGCTTACATTGAAGAATAACCACACGAACTACAGCTACAATGGGAATCAACAGTAACTGCACTCTCACTGGGCTGCACAAATGAAACTTTAGGACTTGACTCTTGTTATTGACATGTCTTTACTATTGTTCATCATGTGGGTTTACTTAGTAAGGACTTTACTTCCATGGGACTTGCTTATTAGAAAGAGGAAAGATGTCATTAACTTCGATTTTAGGTGCTTCCTGGAAGCTCCATTTAAATAAACATTGAAATTTTTGGTTATTTAATAAATATCATGAAAATGCTAACATACTACACTCTTTGGAACCCATGCTTCAGTATCTTTATCTTGTTTCACCAACCAGGATTAATTTAAATAGAACTGTAATAATTTATTATGTGGTTTAATTGGATATCCATGTTAAATGGCTATCAATACTATTTTATCACTGGCCTTTGTATAGTAAAAGGCTCCTAATGATCATTTAGTCTAAACACTAATTCTTCAAATTTAACAGCATCCAGTATTCTTTTATATCCCTCTCCCCTTTGAAAGTTGAACTATAACACATACAACAAAGTGCATAATTTTTTTAGGAAAGTCAATAAATTCACATACACATATACACCACTCCAGAGTGTTCACTGTTCAAATAAAGGTAATATTTGAAGCACAGTATTTCAGTGTACCAAGCAACCAGAAAGTAAATGCACAAAGACAACCACTTTTTGCCTTTTGTCAGTATAGGTCAGGATCTGTGTGTGTGTGTGTGTGTGTGTGTGTGTGTGTGTGTGTGTGTATCAACTTCATCCACTGTAAATGGGATCACACATATATTAATGTTTGTCTTTTTCAACTTCTTAGCTCTAGGAGATTCACCCACACTATTGTGTTATGACATCCTTTTGTACTGCAGCATCTTATGTAGTATCTACTAATGTTCATTCCAACACATTTAAAACAGTTTGTTTAGGGAGTCTCCAGCCAGAAGACATTTGAAGTGAACATTGACAACTTGTTTGTATCATTCTATCCTCTTACCAGCAATGGCCAAAATTTCTATTATTCCACATCCAAGAGAATTCTTGTGCCTTTCTTATTTCTGTGCATATTGGTACAGCAAACATATTATTTTGGTTTTTATTTGGACTTGCAAAATGGTTATTGATATCAGTGCCCTTTAATGTACTTACGGAAACCTGTATTAATACAAAATATAGGAAAGAAAACAAATAGTATATGAAAGAAGTCAATGATGGTGAAGTACAAGAAACAATAACATGAAATTAGGGGTAAAGATAGAAGCAGCAAGTAAACACTGTGATTCATTAAGAATTCAATGATAATTCAGGATAGGTAGCCAATCTTCTTAATGAGGTACTCCACTAAATTTACAGATAAATGTTTCTAACAAAGTGATTCTGGTTGATGATAAATAACAAGTATTAAGAAGCCCTAGTAAATCATTATTAGGTTTCAAAATAATACGGAGTC